>NW_006921732.1:4133076-4191491 GCF_000298275.1 Orycteropus afer afer
GAATATCCTCCTTGGTGAAGTGTCTATTCATGTCTTCTGCCCATTTTTTAATTGGATTGTTTGTCTTTTTGTTATTGAGGTGTTGGAGTGTAGAACCATTTTTTAATGTACAATTCAGTGACATTAATTACATTCACCGTGTTGTGCAACCATCACAACTATCTATTTCCAAAAGCTTTTTATTATCCCAAATAGAAACTTGGTACCCTTTAAGCAATAACTCGCCATTCCCTATTTCCCCCACTCCCTGGTGACCACTAATAACATTTTTGTCACTGCATTTGCGTTCTAGAAAGTTTTATGTATGTGGGATCATACAATGTTTCTCTTTGTGTCTTCACTGAGCATAATGTTTTCAAGGTGTTGTAGCATGTATCATAATTTATCTTTATGGCTGAAGAATATTCCATTGTATGTACATACCACATGGTGTTTTATCTATTCATCTGTTGATGGACACTTGAGTTATTTCCACCTTTTGGCTATTGTGAATAATGCTCCTGTGAACACTGATGCACACATACATGTTTGAGTTCCAGCTTTCAGGTCTCTTGGTGTTCTGGTTACCTAGTGCCACTCTGACAAGAATATACCACAAATGGGATGGCCTTAACAAACAGGACTTTACTCTTACAATTTAGAGGCTTTAAGTGGGAGCTCTGGTAGCATAGTGGCTAAAAGCACTTGACTACTAACCAGAAGGCTGGCGGTTCAAACCCACCAGCCACTCCTCAGAAGGAAGGTTGGGCTATCCTACTTCCGTAGTGATACTGCCTCGGAAACCCAAGGAGGGGTCGCTATGAGTTGGGGCCGACTCGACGGCAAACAACAACAACAACAAGAAGTCTGAGTTCAAAGTGCCAGGTTCTAGGGGTTGGGTGAGATCCCCTCAACCTTGGCTTCAGCTCTGCCTCTTGCTCCAGGCCCACTGAAGCCAGAGGTCTTTCTACACTCAGGCAGCTGCTGGCTGCTGAGGGTGACAAGCCCAAGGTTGACAAATATTGACAAATAAAAAGGCACAGTCCCGATGTTACCAAACCACATGACAGGCCATCAATTCAAGTCCATTGAAAATCCCAAGGTCAGCAGGGCATGGCAGGCTGTTGAACAACGACACAGCTACATGCAGGGTTCAAGCATGCCATAAGCTAAAGACCATTCCCAAAGCTGTTTTTTATATCCAAGAAGCAGACCACATACCCAAAGGCAGCTACTCAGCTGCTCACAGGTTCCATCATGGAGTTGATTACCAGTCTCATCATGGGGAATAATACTACATCCAGCTACCCAGCTGTTCAACCAGGCCCTGCCAGGTTGACACACAAACTTAACCACCATACTTGGGTATACACCTAAGAGTGGAATTTCTGGGTAATGTGGTAATTCTGTGTTTCACTGTTTGAGAAACAGCTGAATTATTTTCCGCAATGGCTGCCATTTTACATTCCCACCAGCAATGCATGAGGCTTCCAATTTCTCCATGTCCTTGCCAATACATGCTGGTTTCCAATTTTCTGAATATAGCCATCCTAATGGCTGTGAGAAGGAGCTCTAGTGGTACAGTGCTTGAGGCATTTGACTGCTAACCAGAAGGCTGGCAGTTCAAATCCACTAGCCATTCCGCAGAAGAAAGATGGGGAAATCTATTTCTGTAAAGATTTATTGCCTCAGAAACCCAGTGGGGGTTGCTATGAGAGAATCAACTCAATGGCAGTGAGTGGGTAGGAAGGAACTCTGGTGGTTAAGGCATTTGACTGCTAACCAAAAGGCTGGTTCAAACCCACCAGCTGCTCCACAGAAGAAAGATGGGGCAGTCTGCTTCTGTAAATATTTATAGCCTTGGAAACCCAGTGGGGATCACTGTGTATGAGTCGAAATTGACTTGATGACAGTGTTTTTTTTTTTTTTTGTTAGCAAGTGTGAAAGGAGTCCTGGTGGTACAGTGGTTAAGGGCTCAGCTGCTAACCAAAAGGTTGATTTGAACCTACCATCTCCTCCACAGAAGAAAGATGTGACAGTCTGCTTCCATAAAGCTTTACAGCCTTGGAACCCTATGGGGCTGTTCTTCTCTGTCCTATAGGGTCACAGTGGCAATGAGTTTATTTATTTATTTTTGTTTAGTGGGTGTGAAAGATCCCTGGTGGTACAACAGGTAGGTGCTCTGCTGTTAACAGAAAGACTGGAATTTCATAATCTATTCCCAGAAAGATTACAGCCAAAAACCCAATGGGGCAGTTCTGCCACATTACACGAGGTCATTGAGTCAAAATTAACTCAGCAGTACCTGTCAATGACTAATGACACTGAGCATCAATTTATGTGCTTATTGGCCACTTGTATATCTTCTTTGGAGAAATGTCCATTCACGTCCTTTGCTCATTTTTTAATTGGGTTGTCTTTTTTGTTGAGTTGTATATTTTTAAATTTTTATTTTGTAATGTTTAAGATACATACAGATACACGTATTTAACAATTTTTAGGATGCAAACTTTATAAGAGCAGAAATGTTTTCTGCTCTCTAATGTATCTCCAGTGTCTAGAGCAGCACATTGTACATAGTAGGCATTCAGTATTTCCTATTTTTTTTTTTAATTTTTAATTTTATTTTATTTTGATTTGGGTGAAGATTTACAGAGCAAATTCACTTTCCATACAGCAGTTCACATATACTTTGTCTCATGTCATTGACCAAAATTTACAATGCAGCAGCTCCCCTCCCACTTCCTCCCCATAGTTACCTCTTCCGTGTCCATCCCTCCATACTCTCCTGCCACCTGAGCTGTCTCCCTGTGCATAAGCAGCCCTTCCTTCTCCCATGATTGTTCTCTCCAGGGCGTGTGTCTACTTGAGGTAAATGTTTAACTCACATGCCTGTACTTTGTTTGGCTGGAAACCACAGGTGTGGGTTCAATTCCAGACCTGAAGGGCAGCTAGGGGCCATAGTCTCAGTGGTTCCACCAGGCTCTATTGGACCAGCAAACCTGGTCCCCACCTTCTTTTTTTTTTTTTTCCCCCCTCCAAATGATTTTGAGTTTTGTTCCACATTGTTCTCCCTCTCTATCCAGAATCTCCTACATCCCTTCCAAGTGGATGACAGTGGTAGCTGGGCACCATCTAGTTCTTCTGGTCTCATAGTTGTATAGGCTGCAGATTGGATGGTGTACCAGTCGATAGGACTGATTGTTTCCATTAACTTTGGTTTTCTTCTTTCTTCTTGACGACGAGAGACCCATTGTTGCATCTAGATGGCAGCTTGCTAGCTTTTAAGATACCAGTTGCTACTCACCAAAGTAGGAGGTGGAACAATGTTTTGTATAGTATGTTATGCCAATTGAGCTTGATGTCCCCTGCGACTATGGTCCCGAGCCCACAGGTCCAACTACTCAGTCCCTCTGGGTAGCTGGCTGTGACCAAGCAGTGTCAATATTTCCTATTTCTTATATGAATTAATAAATACATGGACACCCACCACATTTAAGAAAAAACTCACTAATGCAGTTGAAGGCACCTGCACACACTACATATTGCAAAATTTCCCTTTCCCAAACAGGTGGTGAGCATCTGGAATGTGGTGTTTAGTGTTCCTGAGTATTTCTATCTCTACTAGGCATGTGTATCCTCAAGCAACACGTTTTCCAAGCTTTTAAACATGTCATTAGTATCATACTGCATATGTCCTTCAACTTCTTTTTCCACTTAGCCCTGGTTGTAAATTTCATCCATATTGATAAACATACTTTTATCAAGTTATTTTCACTTCTGTATGGTATTTGATAGCATAAAAATACACAATTCACTTTCCCAGTGGCTTGCTGTTACAAACAATAACTGTGAACATTCTTGCGTATGATTCCTTGTGTATACATCTTTGTCTAGTACATATACTTAGGAATAGAATTGCTGGTTCCTAGGACTGCTGCATTTTTCAAACTAAAACAAGTTTTAATAGATACCAATAGCTTTTGATTTACATGCTTTTACTATGTTTCCACTTTTTCATGCTCATTTTATTTATTAATTATAGAGATCTTTATAACTTTGATCCTCAGTCCATTATTGTCCAATAAAACCTTTCTGTGACCATATGGAACAGTTGGAACCCAAATACCCTGCTAATGGGTGTATAAATAGGGACAAGTACTCTGGAAATAACTTGGCAATATTTAGTTCAAAAATTAGAATTAACTTGCAGAGTTATAGCAGAAACCCTACCAAGATTTCAATTGGGATTTAAAGATTAATTATATCTCTTTTTTAGACTTATTCCTACTACTGTAGTTCATATTTTCTATGCTGTGTAATTCTTTTTCCTTTTTGTAAGATTTGTTTTTGTGTTAAATGGTACTTTTTTAAAATTGCATTTCTAGCCATTTGTTGGTAGGGACTATTTATTACTGGTATTTCTCCCAATAGCTCTTTTTTTTAATAAACTTTGTTACATTCATATGGTTAATATTTAAGACACATAACGACACAGTGAAAAGTACTCCTACCGTCCCTAATCCTAGCCATTCAGTTTTCTTTTCCAAAGGCAACCAATGTAATCAATTCCTTATATATCCTCCCAGAACTCTTATATAGATACAAGTATATTGTGTGCATACATTTATACACATACAGGTATGTATCACTTAGCATCCATAATACATTCTGAGAAATAGGAATGTTATGTGATTTGGATGTTGTACAAACATTTCCACAGGGTGCAGGGCTCCCAGGGCTCACTAGGACTACTGTGCAGTCATGCCCTGGAGCCCAGGAAGCTCTTGCTGCAAATGCCTCGGTGTGTTCCCCCAAGTCCCACCTGGCTATTGCTGCTTTCTCTAAGCCAGCAACAGGGAAAGCTAGCTTGCCTGTGAGAACCTGCCTGGTGTGGGGATAATGTGGGACAAGTGGACAACGGCATCAGAGCCAGGCCTGGGGAACCGGGGGCTTATACTTTTACTTCAGTGCCCTTTAGGCAAAATGTGGGGACTAGACCTGCCGAGTCACAGGAGCTGAGGGGGACTGGCATTGGGAACTTGGGCATGGGCCTCCATCTCTTCAGTCAAGGAGGCTTTTGGGCCAGGTGCAGCAGCCAGGCAGAAGTGGGGCTCTAAACTCAAGACATTTAGGGGCTCTGGCTCATGCATGTACATGCAGGTAGACATTGCCCAAATGGACATTAGATGACAAATATCTGCACAGAGTATGTTGCTACTATATCAGTGGCTGGGCTAGTTAACAGAGAATAACCATCAGAGGGAGGGCCACTGTGGGAAGGGCAGTGGTGGTTCAGTGATAGAGTTCTCACTTTCCATGTGGGAGACCTACGTTCGATTCTAGTCCAATGCACCCCATGTGCAGCCACAATGTGTCTGTTAGTGGAGGTGTTCATGTTGCAATGATGTTGAACAGGTTTCAGCAGAGCTTCTAGACTAAGACTAGGAAGAAATGCCTGGTGATCTTATTCTGAAAATCAGCCAATGAAAATCCTACAAATCACAATGATCTGAGCCATAACAGATGATGTGGATGGTTCAGGACTGGGCAGCACTTCATTCCACTGTGCGTGTTGTCACCACGAGTCGAGGGCTAACTTGACAGCTAGCAATAATGACTGTAAGCTTCCCACACACTCTGAAGAAAGCAATTTAATGGCAATTTCAAAATAGATACCACCGCCATTCCCACTCAGTATACTTTGCTACAATTCCGTGTGCTTAGAAAAAGAAGAAAATCAGTCTTTAAAAAGCAGCAGGCCACAGTCCTTCCTCGTCGAAGCCTTCACTCCTTCAGTGCATACAGCACGTCATCCCGGCTGACGTTGAGGCGCACACGGAGAAGCAGGTCGTTCCTGCTGGGCTCCACAAGGAGGAGGCGACAGGAGCCCAGGCGAGAGCACACGGCCATGGTCTCGGACATGGTGGGGTAGGGCAGTCCCTCCATTCTGCACAGAAGCAGGTGCTGACTGTATATCTGCACAAGAGAAACAGAGCCAAGGTAAGATGCCTGAAGGGTTCAGAGGAGAGACGAGACTGGTTCTGAGTCTGATCATTTCTTTCCTTCTTTTGGGAAAATGAGACCTTTGGTGCCTATGAAATGCTCCAGAAGTCATCAGTGGGTACCCCGATGGTGCACAAATGCAGGGCAGAATGCAATATTGGCCTTGGAACTAAACATAGGTCTGAATCCTGGTTCCACCAGTTACCTAGGTGTGCAACTTTGGGCAGTGACTTCGCTTTCTAAGCTTCAGTTTTATTTATAAAATGTACTTCCATATCTCTCATGAATTAATGAATATAAAATATACAGCAATTGTTACTGTTACATGAATAGTCCTGGTCTCCAGAGGCTGAGAGTGCCACAACTGAGACTATCATAATTCCACTCAAGTTTTACTACAAGGGCATTTTCCCTAGCAGATACAGTGAGCAGGGGCCAAAGCATGACCCTTTGAAAAGCAAAAAGGCCCAGAGAGAATAAGTAAGAGGAGGCACGAGGACAGCCAGCAAACCATCACAAAGCACCTCCCGCTCCTCCCCAGGTCAGGTGAGTCTGTGACACTTCCTGGTCACCCTGTACTTGTTGTGACTGGGAGCTTATTAGGAGCAGAGACATTCACTGCTTCAGCGCAGGGCCCCCGGCATCCGTCAATTAGTGACACGCTATAGATAGATGTTCAGGAAATGTTTACAAGTTAGATTGAGTCACTCTCTGCAGAAGAGCTGTCTTGGGTTCTAAGAAGAGGAACAACGGTGGTCAAACATGACCAGCAACTAAATTTTTAATAAACAATGTACCACCAACCCATTAAAAAATGAAAATGTCTTCCTGACCTCTCTAGGTTAATTAAATAAAGATGTCTAAACCATAGAACAGGGATATACACTCTCAAGCACACAACTCAAACACATCTTAGCAATTCATCTTCGAAGGCAGCTCGTTACCTACCGAAAAGTCTTACAATGCACCCATAAGGTGTGCAATCTAATGATTCCTTTTATGTGACCTCAAATAATATTCAGGTTTTGATCTTTGTGATTTGTTTCTAAACATGGTATCATTCTGGAAACCTTGTCCTCACTACACATTAAGTTATATGAGTTTATAAGGGCAGTAACTTTGGTTTTATTCATCTTTGAATCTCACATTCCTAGGACAGCATCTGGCACAGAGCAGGCCTTCAATCTTCAAACCAGCTCCTTAAAGTCTCTATCACGTAAAAATAGGTGCTGGCCCAATATTCTTTAGCACAATCACAATGACACAAATTAGACAAACTGAGATACACTGATTGAAATTTCCATATATTTTAAAGGAACAAGATCAAAACCCAGAAGGAGATAGATCACCTGTTGTAACGTTGCTTCCTCCAGACCTGACCGATGGAATTCTGCAAGGATGGCTCTCAGGAAACCCTGCTCCAGGACAGAGGAATTTCTTAAAGGAAATGAGGAGATGTGAGTTCTCCCTAGTGACTGTACCACCAGCCCACAGGAAAAGTCAAATAGTGTCTCTGTGTCTTTAGAAAAGATAAAGAACTGAGAAGTATGTTCCCCTGTATTATTCAGCAAGGTTAGCTTTTCTGCCTAAAGTCTCGAACTATTATGGAAAATGTTCCTTGGGAAGCAGGGAACACAGTAAAGTACATTTCATGCGCTGGGTGTATCATCATGCACTTTTACCTTTTTCTTGTTCCCACAGCACTTGCACTCCAGTAATACCACCAATACTCATAGGACAGCCACACTACAGTATAGCTCAAATGGTGGTTATCTTCTGAAGGTTACCTTTCTGTCTTCCTGACTAGACTATGCCCCTTCAGAAAAAGATGCCTTCAGTTAATTCAGATTGAATGACTAAAAGCTCACAAAGGAAAACATATTTCCATGGCCTTCTCAGACTCGGACCTCTCTGGAAAGGTCCAGGTTAAAGAAGCAGAAACATCTTACTTGATGGCAGTGATGTATGACGATGAAAACATCTCATCCACAGCTTCCATTAAGTGGCCCACAGTGACCGGGCCTGGAGAGCCAGGCTTCTGCTGGGAAAATTCGCAGATCTCAGTGGCACGCCTGCAAATGTCCAGGCAGCGTCGTGCATCTCCAGAGAGGGCTGCTACCTGCAAGGGGGACATGTTTTATCACTTGAGGTCCTCTTGCCATCTCAGCCCAGGAGACCTATGCAATACTGGTCTTGGAATCAGAGCATGAAGTCTGAATCCTGGTTCTACCATTTACCCAGATGTTCAACTCTGGGCAAGTGACTTCACTGTCTGAACCTGTTTTATCTATAAACATCAAGTCTGTATTTGGCTAAAAAGGAAAGGTGGTGCTGGAAAGTTAAGTCCTTAGTCCTGGCTGGGAGCCATGTGCACACATAGGCATTATTCTTCTCTGCCTATGGGACTCTACTCTCTGAGTCCAAACCTCTGTCTTGGTTTTACAGGTAACTCCACAATGGAAAGGGCAAACATTCTCAGCTTTAATTTTAAGGAAAATAAAGTCCAGAAGAGACCCATAGCCCAATATCATTACTGACTGATTCATCTGAAAATAAGAGGGTTCTTGATCCTTCCAGGAAGACAGCAATGTGACTATATAAGCAGTCAAGACCAAGAGGCCAAGGAGAGCCTATCTGCAGATAAAGCCAAAGCCTGAGCCCCTCTCACAGCACGTGGTGAATTTGGGACTGTCGGGTCCATGGCTAAGACAGTCAGAAATGGGAATAGGGAAAAGAAAGAAAGTCATAAAGTCCGAGGCCCCAGAGAAACCAGGTCAACGCACAACAGCTTAGCTGCTGCCATTTTCCTTTCCGTGTGCACAGAGGTTGCGGAGATCCTGGGCTCCCTCCACCGGGACTCTTTCGCTCCTTCCCAAGCTGACTTAGAATGCTACTTGTATTTTAAGTTTCACTGAGGGAATTCTTCTCTTCTTAATTATTGTTGTTGAGAGTACACAGCAATTTAAAAATTTCTTCATGTACAATCCAGTGACATAACGTTCTTCAAGTTGTACAACCATTCTCACCCACCTTTCCTCCATTGTTCCCCCCTCATTAACATAAACTCACTGCCCCTGAGGTTCCTATCTAATCTTTCAAGTTGCTATTGCCCACTTCATCCCATACAGATAGATCTTGAGCACAGCGGTAGACATTCTTTACTAGTTCAGCTAAATTGTTGTTTGATTTTACAAGGCAGTAGTTTTAGGGGTTCATCTAGCTTCCAAGGCATCCAACCTCTGTAGTTCCAGAAAGTTTAGAGTCCATGGGAGTTTGAAATTTTTTTCTACATTTCCCCCTTTTGATCATGATTGTTCTGTAGAATCTTTGATCAAAATGTTTAGTAATGCTGGCTGGGAACTATCCAGTTTTTCTGGTTTCATGGCAAAGGAGGCATCAATGAGGGAATTCTTAAGACTCATTGCAGCCTGCAAAGACCTATCAGTTTCTGTATTCCCAGTACTTGCCAGCAGTCTCCACCATTCACCTGAGGCCCAGGTGTAAATCTTGCCTGGATACATCCCCAAAATGATGATTTCATTCTCATGTTCATGATATAGTAAGTTTTAAAAAGGAAACTGAGAGCAGTATGAAGAAGTGATGACAATGACGCCTGGATTGATCAAAACCTGCACACTGCTCCATGCTTGTGTCTAGCTCCTGCATCCTGCTGTCATCACCTCCAAGAAGGCTTAAGGGGATGTTAAGGGAGATAAATAAAGCCAAGGTGAAGGATAAGCCACAGCAAGGTTTATTTGCTAAACCTGCTCCTCCAAAGCCAGGGCCTAAGCAAAAAAAAAAAAAAAAGAAAAAAAAAAAAAAAAAAAAAAAAAAAGGTCCCTACAAAGAAGTGCTCGGAAGGAAGATGGGGCAATCTACTTCTGTAGTGATACTGCCTGGGAAACCCAAGGAGGGATCGCTATGTGAGTCGGGTCCGACTCCACGGCACATAACAACAACAACAACAACAAAGAAGTGAGAGAAGGTACTCAAAGGGGAAAGTTGACGTAGGCAAGGATGGAAAGAACCCTGCAGAAAAACGAAGATGCCAAAATAAACCAGGCACAGAAAGCTGAAGGTGCTGGAGATGCCAAGTGAAGTGTGTGCATTTTTTATAACTGTGGTACTTCTGGTTACTATACAGTTTGAAATAATATTTTTCATTAAGTTTTATAAAAACGCAGAATCTTACTTTTTTTTTTTAAAAAAAAAGCTGTATTGTTAGCCCACAGACCACTTCAGCGTTGTTTTTTTAAGGAAGGGGCAAATGTCACCAACAGAATGTCTGAGAAACCAGATTAAGGTGGAAGAAAATATCTTTCCCTTTTAGTTTTGAGAGACTTCCTCTTGGTTCCCAGAAGGGACTCCCTGACACTACGCACATCAGCCACGCTGGCACAAACGCTTTGAGGTGTGAAAAAGCTAAAATTTGTTTTCACACCTAAACTCAGAGCCCTATTGGGATCTAAACCACCCCCCAAAATTGGCTGCTAGTATGTCAAGCAATCTGGACTTTCCAGTAATACCCTCTCAGTGGCATCCCTCAAAACAGCAGTGGTTCCGTTTTTTATAATGTGGATCTTTAGATTGATAATTCTGCCATTTTCCAACAGTCAGAGCCGACACTTGTAGAAAGTTGTCTAACAACAATGCTAAAGGTGACAATGTCTATCCTCATTCTAAACTTTCCCTGTTCAGAGCATCCCATGAAGACTTTATTGGGCTTTACAGCAGCTTTCTGATTTTGATAGTCCATTGAAGAAGGGAATTTGAGAGTTTTATACTGTTAATGATTATTTGTCCATGTCCTGATGAAATATCATGATTACTTAAGAAAAGTATCTTTAATAAAGGTTGGTTTTATCTTTAATAAAGTCTAGTTTGGAAAAAAAAATGAAAATCAAACTGAATACACACATACCCCTCCTTACTCATCTACATGGTTAAGTTCCGAAGACCAGGTCATGTAAAAATCAGAGTTATGTGAAAATTACATGTCATCCTTACCTGCTGCCTTCTGCAGCCTCCTTGCAGACATGGCTTCAATAATGCCCAGATGAAGGTGGCATAAGAGGATCCTTCAGGCCACAGTCTGCCATTGGGCAGTGGCTTCCAACTCTCCCTGGTTCACAGTGCTCTTCTGCTCCTCCTCTGCCCCCAGGCTGCGCTTCCCTCACCCTAACATTACTGTCTCCTATGCCCTTGACTCTGGGTCCTGTGCCCGAGGGTGGCTTTCTCTTTCCTGGGGTCCCTTCCCCTCTAGGTAGTATGTTTCCTGGACAACCTGAACCACCTGTTCCTCTTGTATCCCAAGAATTCACTTACTGTACACTTAGGAGCCCCTCTCCATGTGGCCTCTAGGCGCAAGGGCCAGGCCCTCCCTACCAGCTCCAGTCTCTCCTAGCATTTAGGGGCCACTCCCAGGAACACCAACCTTAAAGGACATAGGTTTCCAATATTCCAGATCTACAGCTGAGGTGCCAGCTACCCTCCCAATACTGCTCCATTGTCCCGGAACTTTCAGTGTCCTCCCTGTGTTCCTAAAGCCAGCCCCTAACATGGGCACCTGCTCTAGTACCCAGTATGAGTTCCTCTCTCCCCTACGTCCCCTTGCACCCAGAGGTAGGGCTCCCACTGTGAGACTGCCTCTTTCCTTCTCCTGTGCTGCTGGTAGGGCCCCAGACCCTCCTTCTGCACACCCAGCCCCACCTCGCCCTCCTCTTGCACAGCTGGATTCATTCTGCTCTACTTCTCCACTCCAAGCTTCAGCCCACGGAGCTGCTACAGGTCCCAGCTAAGAACCCTAACCGGCTGTGGGTGTTGCTCCAGCAGCACAGAGCTGAGCCTGTCATATAACTCTCGCATGCCTCCACCCACTCAGGTGGAGCTGTTCTGTGTACCCACTCACCCCTCCCCTGATGTTGCCTGTCACACTTGCCACTGGGCATCGATATCAGCCCACCTGACAGTAGTCACTACTGTTGTAAATGCAAATGAAATACAGGACAAGGCAATCATGAGGCAGAGGTACACACAAAACACTTCCCGGAGATAACTACCGTTCATGTCTTGGTATCCTGTGTGTGTGTGTGTATATATGTGTATTTATTTACGTATTTATTTTTCACATTAACAGTGCTCATCTGGCATTCATGAATGTTAAGGTGCAAGGTGAGAGTAGTGCTGGCTATGATAATTAAGGTTATGTGTTAGCTTGGCTGGGCCATGAATCTCAGTTATTCAGTTATATAATGATGTGGTCTTTGGAACTTAACCATGTCAATAAGTGAGAAGAGGGTGTATATAGAATGATAAAAAAAAAAAAAAAAAGACTATTCAGAGAAAAAGAACTCTGAGACACTGCTAATAGCAACACAGCAGAAGTGAAAAACTGGTGAATAGACTGGTTAGGTGGTCATTTTGAGGATCTCTCTTAGGAACTGTTTCCTAGAAAGCAGTCTGGAGACAGGTACCATTTCTGTCTGGCTCACCTCCAACCACCAAATCTAATACAACATCAACTCTGAGCAGGTGTTACATGTGTGCTGCTGTTATAGGTATTCAGAGATCAGATCATATGGAGTAAAAAGAAACCAGAAATAAGTTTAGTTCTTTCAGTGCTGAAATACTTGTGAATTTGTGGTTTTTTTCTTTTTTTTAGCTTTAAACAATCGTTTAATCCATTTTGTTCCTCCATTGGTTTGTAGTAGAATCTCATTCTACTAATGACCTTAAAGGACATAGGTTTCCAATATTCCAGATCTACAACAGAATGTGAACCTTGCTAGGCATGTTATAGACAAGATCTCAATTAACTCTCACAAGGACATTATAAGGTAGCTATTATTAGTGCCCCCCCCCCTTTTTTCAGAGAAGAAAACTGAGGCTCAGGGAACATTTAAACGATTCTCTTATAACCTCCCACCTGCTTAGTGCTAGAGCCAGAATTCATATCAGGTCGGTCTACCTGACTCTAACTATGCTGCCTTCTTCATAATATAAAACTGTTTGCTCCCTGAATTATTTGTTAATTTGTATATAAGCCCACCATTCTCATGGCCTTCTTATTAGTTAGTGGAAAGGTTAAGAAATTTTTCAGTTATGTTTCTATTATTTTTTGGAATTTGTTTTTATAGGACTTCCTAAACTCCAGCCTCAAAGCACCCAGCATAGGGCCTCACACCTAGCAAATGCTCAAGACTTATAGCTAGCTGCCTTGTAGGTGCAGCTATGAGCTCCCTGAAGACGACTTACCTTCCTGGCTACCAACTGGATGGCATCATCCTCAAAGGCCTTTACATGTTTGAGTCGGGACCTTAGGATCTGCTGTAGTTGGCTGTGAGTATAGGGCTGAAAAGACATCCTGGTAAGACCCTGCAGAGTTAAGATGAAAGAGAAACAAGGTCACTGAATTTCCACACCAATTGCCCCTGGGGAAAGCAAACCTGCAGGTCCCAAACCCAATTTCCAAGTGCCATGTAACAATTCACACATTTCATCCCAGGACTGCTTTCTGCTCCTTTTGCTGCTGACAGTGGCCAGTGGCATCCTGTAGGGCAGTACTTCTCCAGCTGTTTCTTCATTTAGTTTAAAAATCTTCTATTGCAGCAGAATTGTTAAAAGCAGATGAGCCAGAGATGTTCTACTCAGTGGGTGGGAAGATCTTAGGATCTACTATGATACACATGGCCATAGCCCCTGGCTTCAAACATTCTGCTTACAAATACATCTTTGATGTTGTACTTCCTGGACCGTGAGGGCAGAGACCACATATGCCTGTTCATTGCGATAGTCCAATCATCTAACACTACCTGCACATAAATATTTTTAAAAAAGTTAAACCTCCATGGCTCAGTGTAATACAAAAGTGCATAGGGACAAGAACACCAAGGTGTGACGTTTGCAGAAAATCATGCAATGACGCCACATTAAATTCCAACATAGAAAGGATAACATTTGGAAAATTATTTTAATTACTTTGTCCCATTCACTTTATCTTCCTATGTATTCATTTTTGCAGAACTCATTATGGAACTGTAAGAAAACCTTGAGAGCTGTCCTAGCACCTACCAGTCGGCTTGCCACCCGGTTCATCATGATCCGCTCTGGCAGGTCCATTGTGTTAGCAATGGTCAGAACCACGAGCTGGGCCTCCTTGTGAGTCGGCCAGTCAAATAGATTGTACATTACGTCTTGTTTCTGAGTCCACAGGAGGTCGAGCTGTCAGGGAAATGACAAGAGATGTGGGGTCAGTCCCAGAGATCGAGCCAGGGCCCGAGAGTGTTACCACTGTTTTGGCTACATGTGTTTCCCAGATCATACCACAGGAACAGCAAAGAGGTCAAGAGAGGTCATTCTCCAAGTTAGGACACATCCCCCTCACCCCAGAGAATGGGCTCAGATTTATGAAGGAAGGAGCCAGGACTTCCTCCCTGCCCAGTAACTGCTTTGGAGCATTGATCAAGTACCATCCCATTTCTCCTCCAGTCCCCGTGGCACCTCCACACCTCATCCACAAGCAGAACAGTGGTTTCCTGCGGGGAGCCTCGTGTGCAGAATCGCTTGGCCAGCAGTTCTACCGCATGGTTGATGGTTGCCTTTTGGCCGGTCAGCTTCTGCATTGGGGGAAAAGCACTTTAAGCTATGGTAAGCTATAAGGGTTTTACTGCCCTGGGCTTGAAGCTAAATCTGGAAGCAGAGGAAACTATTTAGCCTGAGGCCTTCAATATCCTATACTCTGCCTTCTACTTTAGTGTCAACTTTAACCTGGAAGGACAAGAGCAGGCGTCAAAGAACAAGATTAAAAAAAAAAAAGGGAAGAAAATCTGTGTTTGAAATTCAGACAAGTCACAAGCTCTTCCAAAATCATCACTACATGACCAAAAAGCCCCAAAGGCTTTGCTTACCTGCAAGATTTGCACGTAGATTTGATGGGGTTCTGTCAGCTTCATGCCATTGACCTCAATATACTGAAAGGGTGGAACATCATTTGCTTGGGCTGCCTGCTGCAGACAGCGTATGACCTCGTGCACAGTGGCAGTCTTCCCTGTCCCAGGGACCCCAGAGATGTACATGCACCTAGGACAAGAAAGGAAGACCTGTGGGCTGTGTCTGTACCCACCTCCTCACACAATAACCAGCTAGGAGTGTGGGACTATGTACTGAGGGAAGGTCTAAGACCCCTGAAATGTGGAGGTGAAAGCAGTAAGGACCATCCTTGGAAGATGGTCAGAGTAGGACCTGTTTATATAGAATGACCCATTCCACAAGCAACACTGTACACCAACTACATTCCCAAGTAATGCCAGTTTCATTCTATCTGGAAAGCAGAATTTCTGTTCCTCGGAAGGAAGGTTGGGCAATCCTACTTCCATAATGATACTGCCTCGGAAACCCAAGGAGGGGTCGCTATGAGTCGGGGCTGACTCGACGGCACATAACAACAACAACAACAACAACATAGAATTACTTTGGCAGCAGTTGACAACATAGAATTACTTTGGCAGCAGTTGTTTCATAAGCCTTAGGCTGAAACAGTGATTTTTGCCTATTTTCTTCCCAATAAGGAAAGACCATCTGACTGAACCATAACCAGCAAAGTGGAATACTCTCAAGTTCCTGTCCCTGAAACAATCCTGCCTGCCTCAGCATGACTCACCCTCCAGTACGGTCAAGGAGTTTGCTTTCCACAAAACTGTAGATGTCTTGGAATTCCTGTTCCCGACAGGGAAGAGACTCGGGCACAGCGGACACATGCAGCCTATAGTTACGATAAATGGGGAAAAAGAGGACTTTAGAAGCATATCACCATCTCCTCAAAAATAAATGCAGACTTGTCTGTACTTTCAACATCAAACCTCAACCATACCCAACAGAATGCATTCATTCTTAATTTTCTCCATTTGGCCTCATAATCCTTGGCCTCCCTTTGTTCATCTAAACCACCCAATGCAGTGGTTCTTAACCAAGAACACCTATCACCTAGTGAGCTCACCCAAATCACATGGGTGGACCTCATCCCATGAGACTGACATAGTTGATTTCTGGCAGGACCTAGGCTTATGTGTTTTAGAAAAGGTCCCACATGGTTCTCTGGGGTACTGTAACTGAGAAGCAGGGTCCTGACTGAAACTGTTTTCCATCCCTGAGAAAATGATGGCAGCAGACTGGATGGTCTCCTGTCCAGAGCTCATGAGCTCACCCAGATGCTGCCTGAAAGGTTTCTTCTTTCTAAATGCACACGTACATTTTACTCTACCTTATTAGATACATAAATGACTGCTGGTTATCCCTGCTTTATGGAAATTAAGCAGAGGCCCATCTCTCTTACCTCAGCCGGGCTTCCTCTAACACGCTGGCCGGCTCCTGGGCAGCCAGGCTTCGCCTGCGGATCTGGGGCGTGGCCTGACATGGAGTTTTACGTTCAGGCTGTATTCAAAAGAGGAACACATTTCAGAAAGGAAACAAACAAAACACCATCCAAGGCACCTCAGCAAATTTGATTCATGATTATCTGATAAAAGGAAGAGAGATGGGGAAATCCTTAGTTCTTCCTATATAAAACACGATTCTCTTTTGCCTCACAATTACATACATTTTGTTCATAGTCCAAACATGTTTTCTTTTTTCTTATTCATGTATAGCATCAGTATCTGAAAACAATGTAAAGATGAGGAAAGAATGAATCAAAGCATGCAGTAAATGGATTTAAAAGTGAAATATAATCTTCAAAGAAAGACAATAAATTAAGAAACCCCATCTGTGGTATCCAAGTACAAGTTAAGAGTAGGAGGCTTTAGTCAAGTCATTTACTCGATTTGTTTGAAAAGGTGACTCAATTCTTCCACATTCCACAATAAAGTTCTTCAGGAAGTCTCACAAGATTTTTCCATTCCAAAACCGAGGGTCAGTTCCTTAGTCTAGGATAACTATCCTGTTCTCTTCTCCTCCTTGCTATGGGGCTCCTTGTAGGTCCCTGGGTGGTCACACAAAATTTGTACTCAAGTACTACCCTAAAAATTGGCATTTCACATCCACTTAGTGGTGCCACAGATGAAAGGACTGGTGATCTGTTTCTGTAAAGATTACTGTCAATATCGTATGGAGCAGTCCTCTGTAACACACTGGGTTACTATGAGTCAAAATCACGCAACTGCAGACCAGAACTACTAAATAGTGCCTAGCGACCAATGCCAACCACCCAGTTGTTGTTGTTATGTGCCATTGAGTCGGACCTAACTCATAGCGACCCCTCCTTTGGTTTCAAGGCAGTATCACTACGGAAGTAGATTGCCCCATCTTCTTTCCGAGGAGCGGCTGGTGGGTTTGAACCGCTAGCCTTCTGGTTAGCAGTTAAATGCCTTTAGGCACTACGCTACCAGAGCTCCTCAACCACTCATAAGGGGATCAAAACTGGAGAACCTGGTTAGAGTGGGAGGAAAAATGTGGAACAAAAATAAAAAACACAAAAATGACCAAAATTACTGGTTGGACAGAGATTGGCAGAACCCAAGACTATGGCCTCAGGTTATCCTTCAGGCCTAGAAATGAACTCACTTCTGTGGATTGGCTCTCAGCCAAACAGTATAAAGATCCATATGCAGAACATCTACCCCAAGGAGATGCACCCACCTACCCTAGAGAAATGCACCTCTCAGATCAATCAACCATGAGACATCAGAGGGGTAGCATTTACATAGAGGGAAAGCTGGGCAGACAGGAATGCATACATAAAAAGGTCACAGGGAGGAGGTAGTCACAAGGAAGAGAGGGGAGGAAAGTTTTTTATGGTTGGGGATTGTAATTAGGGCTGTGAAATCAAATGTGCATGAACTGTTGGATGTAAAATAAATCTGCTTTGTAAATTTGCACCCAAAGCACAATAATAAATAAATAAAAATAAAATTAAACAAAAGATCAAAACCAGTGAAGCATATATATACACATTAAAAAAAAAAAAAAAAAAAAAATCATGCAACAACTTCCCCCCCCCCCCCGGGCTACTTAGACCAGGCCTGCTACCCCCATCTTCACCATGGTAGCTTCTGCAAAGTATTTTAACTACAGATCTTCTAGGCTATAGAGTGATGACATTCTCTCCCCCCTTTCTTCATGCAGAAATCTCTCAGACTCAATGGTCAATTAACAAAACCTGAAAATACCTGAGAAGATTTCAAGAAGCCAAGGGGACTTCTGACCTTCAGTTTTTATTGTGCTAAAGGTGTTCAAACTCACCAGCCACTTCTCGGGAGGAAGGTTGGGCAATCTACTTCCATAGTGATACCACCTCAGAAACCCAAGGAGGGGTCACTATGAGTCAGGTCTGACTCCACGGCACATAACAACAACAACAAAGGTGTTTTTGCACTTAAATCCTTCCTGGTGCCACCCAGGAGACACAATCAAACTAGAACAATAGTGAACTATTTGCAATTTGAGAAATTCCAGGTAAGCTAGCCTCTAGTACAAATATGGTGGCACAGTAAAGAGCTCAGCAGTTAACTAAAAGGTCAGTTTGAATCCACCAGTCTCTCTGTGGGAGAAAGATACGGTAGTCTGCTTCCGTAAAGATTTACAGCCTTGGAAACCCTATGAAGCAATTCCGCTCTGTCCTATAGGATTGCTATGAGTCAGAATTGACTTGACAACAGTAGGTTTGGGTTTTAGTCCAAATATGCTCTAATGGATTCCTTTCCCTGGAAGTATTTCTTTGAGCTCAACTCAAGCCCAATCCTTGGGTATTTTTTATATGGGAAAAAAGGAGAAAATAGTGAAGTTCTCATGGATTTCATTTTACTTGGGTCCACAATCAACACCCATCTAAGCAGCAGTCAAGAAATCAAAGGATGCATTGCATTGGGCAAATCTGCTGTAAAAAATCTCTTTAAACTGTTAAAAAGCAAAGATGGTACTTTGAGGACTAAGGTGTGCCTGATTCAAGCCATGCTATTTTCATGCATGGGTCCCTATGCATGGGAAAGCAGGACGATGAATAAGGAAGACTCAAGAAAAATTATGCCTTTAAATAATGGTGTTGGTGAAGAATATTGAATATACTATGGACTGTCAGAAGAATAAAGAAGTCTGTCTTGGAAGAAGTACAGCCAGAATGCTCCTTAGAAGCAAGGATGGTGAGACTTCATCTCATGTAATTTGGACACATTATCAGGAGGGAAGGAGCTCTAGCAGGTAGTGGTTAAAGCATTCAGCTGCTAACCAAAAGGTCAGCAGTTTAAACCCACCAGCTGCTCCATGGGAGAAAGATGAAGCAGTTTGCTTCCGTAAAGATTTATAGCCTTGGAAATCTGATAGGGCAGTTCTACTCTGTCCTAAAGTGTCATTATTAATTAGAATTGACTTGACGGCAGTGGTTTTTTTTTTCTTTTCTTTTCTTTTCAGGAGGGATCAATTTTTGGAGAAGAACATTATAAAGTAGGGGATCAGTGCTAAAAAGGAAGGCCCTCAACAAAATGGATTGACAATGTGGCTGCATCAATGGATTCAAACATAGCATTGATTGTGAGGATGGGCAGTGTTTCATTCTGTTGCATATACACTATGAATTGGAACGAATTTTAGGGCACCCAACAACAACAAGCATTTTCCCAAGGAGTTCCTGGGTGGTGCAAAGGGTAAGAACTGGGTTAGAATGCCTAGAGACACTCTCAAGAGAGGCCTGGCTATCTGCTTCCAAAAGGTCACAGCCTTGAAAACCTTATGGAGGGCAGTTCTACTCTGACACACATCTGGATGGCAATTAAGAATAACAACAACAAAGTATTTCCCAACTGTGTTCTACAGGACAAGATGTGCCATGAATAGAGTCAAAGATTGGGAAATTAATACAATGATGCTCTCTTGGAAGGTCACAATGAAGATTAAAAAATTAATGGCCCTGAGAAGTCATATGATAAAGAAACCTTTTTAACTGTGTTCAATCCAGGTATTTCTCAAACATCTTTGAACCGGAGAAGACTCTTTCCTCTTAATACTTTTTAACATTCTGCTAAAGTTCCACAGGAAGCAGAACCGATGTCATCGATCTCTGCATCTCCCCCACCATTACTTGATGCATTCCAATAACTAAGCTGTTGTTGTTGTTATGTGTCGTCGAGTCAGCCCCGACTCACAGCGACCTCTCCTTGGGTTTCCAAGGCAGTATCACTACAGAAGTAGGATTGCCCAGTGCTCCCACTTCTCACGTGTATCAGGAGATACCAAACCAACAACAGGGCTCAGTAGCCATGATGCGATACGAAGTGAGCACCAGTTATGCACCAAGTACTTGGTTAGGTTTTGTGGGAAATGTAAAGATGAGGAAACAGTTCTTATCCTTCCTTCAGGAGTTTCAGCTCTTGTCCATTTTATTCTTAAATGGAACTTCAACTCAAAAATAACTATCTACCCCATTTATTTCCAGTCCTAGGGTTCACTCAGCTCCTTTCCTCCATGAATATTCCAAGTGTCTCTGGGTTTTGAAATAGGACAGCCTGTGCTCAGAATCCAGTTGTGTGTGATCTTGGCCATCATAGCTTTTAGATTAAGAAAGGGATGCATCACTAAAAATCCTTACGGTTTTCTTTGGTGTCTTGGCAGGAGTCTGGAAGGATGACTTCACAGCAGATCGCAGGTTCCTGGATACCCTGCTGGGTGTTCTTGGTAGGGGTGGTGTGGAAGCCTCTTCCTCCTCACTGCTAGAGTCTGAAATCTCTGCTGCTGGTAGAAACTCTTCTTCTTCTTGGTCATTTTCACTATTACCTAAAACTCTGGATATTGGGAATATTATTTTCTCATATTCAGTGTCCAAGCCTAAACAAGAGAAGCTTCATAACAGGTCAGTGTAGGGGAGAGATATTGCCAAGTATGCCATGCAATCAGGTAATGTAGGATTTGCTCTATTTCCTGGGCACTTACTACTGAGACACTTCACCAACTGCATTGTTTATATTATCTCATTGAACCCCTCAAGAATTTTATGAGTTGTAAATTATTACTCTCACTTTATAGGTGGGGAAATTGAGACTTAGGTTAAGTAGCCTTCTCAACATTATACAGACAGTGACAAACCCCAAGTTCAAACCCATGTCTATCAGAACCAAAGCTCATGATCTTAGGCTCCCCCTCGCCCCACAACACTGCTTCCCACCTAAGTCCAGGGCAGTGTTTCTTTTCACTTCCTAGCTATGACAATTATGTGAACTTTGTACTCAGATGTATTAGGTGGAATGTAAATTTTAGTGGATTAGAAAATAACAAACAATATAAGAGGCTTTACGGGCTAAGATTATACATATCATGTTGTTGTTGTTGTTATATGCCGTTGAGTCAGACCCGACTCATAGCAGCCTCTCCTTGGGTTTCTGCGGCAGTATCACTATGGAAGTAGATTGCCCCCTCTTCCTTCCGAGGAGTGGCTGGTTGGTTTGAACCGCCAGCCTTCATATATAGCGGCTATAAATGTTTTTTCTGCCTGTCAAGAAGCAGCCTTACCGAAGCTGCTGCCTAATCCGATTCAAAGTCAAGAGAGAACTCTTTCTGCGGGTACGATGGGGAGTAGGTGTAGCTTCATTCTGAGCTTCTGGTTCTCTTGCCTCCCTGCAAGATATGACAACGACATATAAGAAGCAGTTCAAGGCACGTAAGGATCAGCACAGGCATCAGAAGACAGCTAGCCTGCCTGACTGGCTCTCATTCTTTTCACAGCTACTTTGGCAGGAACTAATCAAACTTTGCTAAAAAAAGTTCATACTTGATGCTTGAATCAAACCAGAGATCAAAGTTGGCATATAGCTTATCATTTAAATCAGACTTCCCACCCCAACCCCCCAAAGAGACAAGAATATATTAATTCCAGGCAGTTCCATGTCCTGTTTTGTTCTGGCACATTTATAATTTACTATCTACCCAGGTTAGCAGAAATGGAGCTATAATTCAATATAAAACATTTATTAAGCAACGGATTAAATTAGTATTAGAGTTTCTGGGCAGGAAACGCTTAAATATATCATTTCTTACTTGTCACATTTTATCTGTATAGTTCATCTACAAATATTGTGGTATTCACGTTTGTGTGTCAACTTGGCTGGGCCTGGTTGAGTGGCTGGGCAGCTGAATGTAGTTATTCCCCATGGTGAGACTGGTAATTAACTCCATGGTGGAATCTATTGGAGTAGCTGAGTAGCTGCTTTGGGTATGTGGTCTGCTTCCTGTATATAAGCAGCAGCTTTGAGAACGGTCTCCGGCTTATGCCACAGTTGGACCCTGCATGTAGCCATGTCGTTGTTCAGCAGCTTGCCATGTTCTGCCATCCTTGGGACTTACAATGGACTTTAATTAATGGCCTGCCGTGTGGTTTGATAACATCGGGACTGTGCCATTTTATTTGTCAACCTTGGGCTTATTAGCCTCAGCAGCCAGTAGTTGCCTGAGTGATGCCTCTAGCCAGTAGATGCATCTAGCTTCGGTGGGCCAAGAGCAAGAGGCAGAGCTGAAGCCCAAGGTCGAGGGACTTTCACCCAGCCCCTAGAGCCTGGCACTTTGAACTCGGACTTCTAGCCACCCGAACTGTAAGAAAATAAACTCCTATCTGTTAAGGCCATCCCATTTGTGGTATAATTCTTGTCAGAGTGGCACTAGCTAACCAGAACCATTATCTAATGTCAAACCGCAAAGTTTATTCTAGAAGCATTATCTTCTTATTCTAGATGTATTTGAAAACGGTTTTTAGTTAAAGAAAACAGAAACTAAGAAAATGACCATTAAAATGAAATCTAGGGCTATGAAGCAATTTAGGTTTGGGAAACTATCTTCTAGAGCTGTGATGCCCAAAAGATAAGCAGGTGTATCAGAATCATCTAAAGAGCTTTTCAGAAATGCAGATTCCTGGACCCCATGCCTGAAGATTGATTCACCAGGTCTGGGAAGAGGCTTAGAAATCCGTATTTTGGACATTTCCCTGTGATTCTGTGATATAATCAGGCTTGTAACCTACAGCTCTAATTTTTGATGGTGGCCCACACATTTCACGTCATGTACAGGATCTCAATTTGCTCTGTAGAAAGAAGGATGATGTCCACGTTACCTCTTTTTGATGCTTTCTGGTTTCAAGACCACATCAGGCACCACCACCAAGGATTTCCATCCTCCCCTGATAGGGGAAATTTTTGTCTCCTCACTAATCCCTGTGGCTTTCAAAGCTGGGACTCGGATTCTGAGGGTCATGTGACATTCAGGTGAAGACTTCTTGTCACCCTTGGTAAGAGGGGCTGTCACAGCTGGAGATGAGGCCTGTGGTTCAGAAGGCTGAGGCCTCTTACAAGGTGAGGTGATCTCAGACAAGGCTACTTTCCGCTTAATTTTTTCTGGAGAGCCCAAAGAGGCACATGTATTCTGCTTGGAAGTCCCAGAGTTATGTGTCCTAGGGAGACCTAAGCCAAAGAGAAATCACCACAGACATTGTATGAATTTTATGACTAGCATTATATATAGTTCCAATCTCATTATAGCTAAATTTATTCACTGATGTTGTACGAAGACATGATTTCTCCATATTTTGAATTATTCCAAGCTTTCTTTTCCCATGTCTCACTGCTGTCAAGTTGATTCAACTCATAGCAATCCCTCCTTGGGTTTCCGAGGCAATATCTCTATGGAAGTAGATTGCCAATCTTCCTTCCAAGAAGTGGCTGGTGGGTTTGAACCACAGCCTTCTGGCTAGCAGTCAAATGCCTTAGGCACTATGCCACCAGGTAGATTTAATCATTTTTGGTCTCTCTCCTAAATTTCACAAGTGATTTTCCTAGCTAGAACCACAAGCCAACTGTTAAACAACCTTTTATAGAGAAATGTTCAGCAATCAGGTTTCCCATAAATAATCTAAAACAATGGTTCTCAGTTGAGGAGGTCCCTGGGTTCCATGGATGAAAGGCCTGGCAATCTGCTTCCATAAAGATTACAATCTAGAAAACCCTATGAAGCTCAGTTCTACCCTAACACATGGGGTTGGCATGAGTTAGAATAGACTCAATGGCAATGGGGTGGGTTTGGTCTCAGCAGAGAGCCATGGGGGTATGGGGAAGAGGGGGTAGCGCACCCTCTCATTCCACTCCAAAGCATTGGAAAATATTTATACCAACCAAAAATGCAACAGTGACCCTTCTGAGTAACACTAAAGCCTGAATTTTTCTTAATCCAGATTTTATTTACCATTAGAGAAAAGGTAGATTCCTATAGGCAATCAGCTGGGGATAGGAATAAGCACTAATATATAAAACTACAGAAAGCAGTATGGCGATTCCTCAAAAAGTTGGAATTAGAAATATCATATGACAGAGCAATCCCATTACTAGGTATATATCCTAGAGGAGTAGAGCCAGGACATAAACAGATATATGCACACCCATGTTCATTCCAGCACTATTTACAATAGCAAAAAGATGGAAACAACCTAAGTGTCATCAACAGAAGAATGGATAAACAAACTATTTTACATACACACTATGGAATACTATGCAACCCTAAAGAATAATGTTGTTGTTGTTTGTTGTTATGTGCCGTGGAGTCGGACCCAACTCATAGCGACCCTTCCTTGGGTTTCTGAGTTGGTATCACTACAGAAGTAGATTGCCCAATCTTCCTTCCAATAAATGGCTGGTAGATTTGAACCACCAGCCTTCTGGTTAGCAGTCAAGTGCCTTAGGCACTACGCTACCATAGCTCCCAAAGAATAATGTAGAATCTATGAAACACCACATAATGTGGATGAACTTGGAGGACATTATGCTCACTGAAATAAGTCAATCATAGAAGGACAAAATTGTATTAGTTCACTATTATAAAAAATCAAGGAAAGGTTTATATATGGAAGGAAATTTTCTTTCCCAGAGATGGGAGGGAAAGGGAGGAAACACTGCTAGGTAGGTAGAGACAAGTACTGATTTGGGTAAAGGGAAGGGCAGTGTACCAAAAGTAAGTGATCAACATAGTGGCATTGAGGAAGACATAGAAAGGTACATGGGAGGTACAGACAACAAAGATGAACACCTTTGCATGTACAGTAGTGCATTGTCAATGATGGCAAACATTGATCTATGGGTGGATAGATGGGTGGACAGGCTGAATGTTCAAGTTTGTCTAGGCAGTAGGGAGTGTGCCCACGACCATGTATAGGGTTGGCAGCTAATGCTTCTACAAGTGTATTTGTATGTGCTGTAAGAATGGCCAGGTATACAGTAGAGTCGACAAGGGACAAGGTTGTGGTAACTTTTGGGCCACAGCCAACTACCCTGAGGGAGCAAGTAGTTGGACCTGTGGGCTCAGGACCATGGTCACAGGCTCAAATGGCATAACATACTACACAAAAACATTGTTCCACATCCTACTTTGCTGAGTAGCGACTAGGATCTTAAAATCTTGCAATCGGCCACTTAGATGCAACAATGTTGTTTGCCATCCAGTCGGACCCAACTGATAGCGACCCCTCCTTGGGTATGCAACAATAGGTCTCTCTTTATCCAAAGCAAAGAAGAATGAAGAAAACCAAAGACAAGTGGAAACAAGGGACTGTTAGACCATGTAATCCTTAGTCTATATGACCATGAGACCAGAAGAACTAGATAGTGCCTGGCTACTACTGTCAACCATTCAGAAGGAGATCCGTGTAGGAGACCCTGGATACAATGGGAGAACAATGTGGAACCAAAACTCAAAATCATAAAAAAAAAAAGGGACCAGGTTTGTTGGTCTGATAGACCCTGGTGAAACCCCTGAAACTATGGCTCTAGCTGCCCTTCCAGTCTGGAATTGAACTCACTCTTGTGGCTATTTGACTGTTATTTCCAGTCAAATAACAGACAGGCATATGGGCTGAACATTTACAAGGTAGATACACTCCTTGGAGAGATCAATCATGAGAGAACAGAAGGGCTGGGTGTGCACAGGGAGAGAGCTCAGGTGACAGGAGTACACGGGAGGGAAGGACATAGGGAAGAGGTAACTATGGGGAGGAAGTGGGAGGGGAGCTGTTGCATAGTGGGAAATTGCAGTCAATGTCATGAGACAAAATGTATATGAACTGCTGTATGGAAAATATATTTGCTCTGTAAACTTTCACCCAAATCACAATAAAAATTAAAAAACAAAAACCAAAAAAACACTACATGGGGCTGCTCCTCCTTTACCACAACCACAGGCACCAAGATTCTCCATAGATATCGATTGAGCTGTTAAGATGCAAACTATGTGCCAGGTGCTAGGAGGAAACAAAAGTTGAATGAGACTCAATTCTGGTCCCCATGCAAGAGACTCAAGTCCAATAAGGAAGATGATGTAGATGAATGTCTATAAGGTAAAATAAGTGTCCTACAACACCTAAACACTTAAAGATGGCTTTCTGAGATAGGCCTTGGAAGGAAGATAACATTTCAACAGAAATGAAAGGGGAAGGAGAAAGGATGTATTAGGAAAGTACAAGATATATCGATGTGGGCTAAGGAAACAAGGAAGGAAAAGTACTGAGCTCAGAATTTACTTTAGTCACACCTGTCAACTGTGGGCGCATAATTGCAGGAAAGGCTAGAAGAGTTAGGTACTATTTGTCTGTGAATGCTTGTTGTTATTGCTGTTAGGTGCCGTCGAGTCGTCTCTAACTCATAGCGACCCTATGCACAGCAGATCAAAATAGCGCTCGCTCCTGAGCCAGCTCCATGATTCTTGCTATACTGGAGCCCATTGCTGCTGCCACCGTATCAATCCATCTTGTTGACCCTTCACCTTAACAAGCATGACCTCCTTCTCCAGGGAATGGCCTCTTCTGACAACATGACCAAAGTATGTGAGACGAAGTCTAGCCATTCTTGCCTCCAAGGAGCATTCTGGGTTCACTTTCTCCAGGACAGACCTGTTAGTTCTTTTAGCAGTCCACAGTACTTTCAACATTCTTCATCAACACCACAGCTCAAAAGCATCAACTCTTCTTTGGTCCTTCTTATTCATTGTCCAGCTCTCACATGCACATGAGGCGATTGAAAATACCATGGCTTGTGTCAGGTGCACATTGGTCCTCAACGAGACATCTTTGCTCTTCAGAACTTGAAAGAGGTCCTTTGCAGCCAATTTGCCCAGTGCTATACGTCATCTAATGTCCTGACAGTTGTTTCCGTTGGCGTTGATTGTAGAACCAAGCAATGTGAATTCTTTGACAAGTTCATATTTTCTCCATTTATCCTAATGCTGCTTATAGATCTGGGTGTGAGGATTTTTGTTCTTTATATTGAGATATAATCTATACTGCAGACTGTATTCTTCAATCTTCATCAGTAAGTGCTTCAAGTCATCCTCATTTTCAGTAAGCAAAGTTGTATAATCAGCGTACCACAGGTTGTTAATGATTCTTCCTCCAATCCTGATGCCACCTTCTTCTTCATATAGTCCAGTTTCTTGGATTATTTGCTCAGTATACAGATTGAATAAGTATGGTGAAAGGATACAACCCTGATGCACCCCCTTCTTGATTTTAAACCATGCAGTGTTCCCTTTTTCTGTTTGAAAGACAGCCTCCTGGTCTATGTACAGGTTCCTTATGAGTACAATTAAGTATTCTGGAATTCCCATTCTTCTCAATGTTATCCACAATGCAGCTTTATTCAGTCATCAAAAACTAGAAACAACCCAAATGTCTTTAAGTTGGGAATGGATAAACAAACTGTGCTACACCTATGCAATGGTATATTACTCAGCAATGAAATAGAAGACGTGGATGAGTGCAACATGAATGAATCTCAAACACAACAGGCTAAGTTAAAGGAGCCAGACTCAAAAGGCTACGTACTGTATGATTCCATTTATATGACATTCTGGATCAGGCAAAACCAGAGATGGAAATCAGAAGGAAGTGAAAGGAAGGGTTAACTACAAAGGGGCACAAGAGAATTTTGGGGTGATGGAACTATTCTGTATCTTGGTTATAAGGGTGGTTATACAACTATATGTGTTAGTCAAAACTTATAAAACTGTATACTTAACTGTAAACCTTTACATAAATTGCAGTAAAAAGTTTAAAATAACTCTAAAAAACTAAAAAGAAAAATCTTACTGTACATAAACTACACTTCACTTCAATAAACCTGATTTTGTGAGTAAGTAATTTGGCTGCTTACCAGAAGGTCAGGAGCTCTGGTAACACAGTGTCTAAGGCATTTGACTGCTAACCAGAAGGCTGGTGGTTCAAACCCACCAGCCACTCCTCGAAAGGAAGACCGGGCAATCTACTTCCGTAGTGATACCACCTTGGAAACCCAAGGAGGGGTTGCTATGAGTCAGATCCAACTTGACGGCAGTGAGTTTGGTTTTTTTGAACCAGAAGGTCAGCAGTTCAAACCCACCAGCTGCTTCCTGGGAGGAAGATGAGGCACTCTACATCCATAAAGATTTTAAAGGCTTGGAAACCGTGTGGGTCACTGAGTCTGAACTGACTTGATAGCAGTGGGTTAAGCCTGATTTTTAAAAAAGTTATCTAGAGCCAAAATGTTAAAGGTCTATAAATATGAAGCTAAAAGCTAAAATTATTTAATTGGTAGATGTGAAAGTGATTCACGTGAAGACTAATATAAAAACGTCCCAAAGTCCTGAACGCCCTGCATACCTCTATTAGTTTCACAACTTTCTGTCAAACAATTAATCCAAAATATTTTCACCATATCCTTCCTCCTCTAATTATGTAACAGTGTCAAGTTTAAATTCTCTGACCTAACTTTCAAGTTCTTAGATAATCAACAGTCAAAAAATACTGTAATAATTTCTAAATGATAGTATTACAGATTATTCTTTAGTAGTTTTTTTCATTTTCCAAATGTTTTACATTATTTATATCAAGTCCATAAAACCAGACTATACTAAAGAAATATCAAGAATAGTAATCACTTAAACCAAACCCATTGCCATTGAGTGGATTCTGACTCATAGTGACCTTACAGGACAGAGTAGAACTGCCCTATAGGGTTTCTAAGGCTATAATCTTTACAGAAGCAGACTGACTCATCTTTCTCTGTAGAGCGGCTCCTGGGTTTGAAGCATCGACCTTTTGGTTAGCAGTCAAGTGCTCAACCAGAGAGCTTCTCACAAGTAACTTACATGCAAAGAATTTGGCTCGTACACAAAACAGTCAAAAGGCCTAGTTACTTATATATAAAAGGAAGAGGAGGATATTTTACAACTGCCATGGAGCGACTTCCTAAGGCACAGAGCAAGGTAGAAAAGAATATATCCAGTAGCTAACACAGTGGGTAAGAGAGAACCATTAATAACAATACATATGTGTATATCTGCTGATTTTCACAAAACAGAATACAGGAAAGATAAACTAGTAACTGTTTTAGACAGTTTGGTTCTTTTATGTTACTGTTTCACATGTAAATTGGAATGAGAACTATTTAAGAGATCAGAGGTTGGCAAGCTTTTTCTGTAAAAGGGATGTTGTTGTTGTTGTGTCCCGTCAAGTCAGACCCGACTCATAGCAACCCCTCCTTAGGTTTCCGAGGCAGTATCACTATGGAAGTAGATTGCCCAACCTTCCTTCTGAAGGAGTGGCTGGTGGATTTGAACCACTAGCCTTCTGGTTAGCAGTCAAGTACCTTAGGCACTACACTACCAGAGTTCTTTTAGGCTACTTCCAAGTCTTTTTGGCACATTGTTTTTGTTTTCAGTTTTTAAAAATGTAAAAAAAAACATTCTTAGATGAAAGCTGTACAAAAACAAGTAGGCTAAATTTGGCCATAGGGCTGGAGTTTATCAACCCCTGTATTAGATAGTAATGTTGTATCAATGTTAAATATTTTATGTAAGAAATTTATAATTTCTTATAAATAATTGTATTGTGGTTATAAAAGAGAATGCCATTGTTCTGAAGGAGACATACTTAAAAGTGCATGTGTATATCATATATGTGTGCCTATGTATGTGTATACACACATATGTACATAACTACATATAGACACAAATGTATACATATCTATGTAAACAGAGAGAGAAGAGAGGTGAGAGGAAGAGAGAAGGCAAATGAGGCAGAATGTTAATAATAGGTGAATCTAGGTGAAGAATATGAATGTTCATTTGATTCTTGCAATTTCTTTGTAGATTTTAAGTTTTTCAAAACAGGTGTGCGTGTGTGTGTCGGGGTGGGGGGTGGGAATAAAGTGACCTCTGTAGGCTAAGGATAGTAGCGTTCACGGTGGAAGTGGAAAGTAGGTGGCAGAGGGAAGGAGCAGTAAAAACAGTTCCAGGCAGGGACGTGTTGAGAACAAAGGTTTAGAGGCAAATGGTAGAGTTGAGACCAGCCCCACCAAGTTCATGAAGAAAACGGTAGAAGGAAGAAAAATAGTTGTGGCCAGATTTCCAAGGGTCTTGCCCAAGATCTTCTAATGTCAGACACTGTAACCTTCCCATTTTAATAGTCTGCCAAGAAATAGTCTAATATTTCTTATTTATTATCAAAGAAGGACCCTGGGAAGTTTTCTGGGCAAGGAAGGAACGTTTCAGGAAGATTAAGATGAAGCTCATCCTAATTCTCTAAACTTATTTCCCACAGCTTCTCAAAGCATCCTCATTTTAGCCAAGTCACACACACATACCAGTAATTTGTGCTTAAATTTTGTATGTTCAAGCTACTTGCGTCCCACTATATTAAATCCTAACCATTTCTCAAGGTTCCACTTAAACGGCACATACTAGAGGTAAAAAGCCTTACTGTAGTATCATTTTAGCATCTAATTGCTCTGAAATTGTTTGATATTGTATCTTCTTACCTGGTAAGCCCCTCAAGCTCAGAAACCCGGGGGCTCATCTTAGATGATTTCTTTCATTCATTCCCCTGGGCCTGGACCTTGCTACTAGTTAGATGCTCCCCTTGCTTCCAAAGAACACTGAATATTCCCATATAAGAAGACATATGAGACCACTGTGATAGCTGATTTTTATGACTCCATCAATGAAATTGTAGTTAGGTCCTTGTGCCCCAAGGCCTAGCACATAAGAGAGTCCTTAAAGTTTATTGATAACAACAACAACAAAAAAAGGTGGTGGTGGTGGTTTGTACGTTCACCTTTGTATTTTGCAAGATGCTAGACAAAAAGAATAAATCTCAGGGAAAGGAGGAAACACAAGGGTCACCTACTCAGCCACCCAGTTAATGGAATGAAATTTCAACATATGTCTAATCAGTATCTGGCCCAGTGATGCACTAACTCAACACTGTCACTTGAATTAACACTTCTTTAGCCTCAATATTGCCCACTGTGACTCATTCATACTTACTGCTGAGTTCCAGCTTCTTCCTTGCCCTTGGAGTGACAGAATGGGTAGGAGTTTGGCAAGATTTAGAGGCACAGTGCCTTGATTCAATCCTTTTCACTGCAGGCTCTGTTGTTGTCCAAGGAGGGCTTTCTATGCTTTTAGTTTTGGTTTCCATAGGTTTCTGGCATCTGGGGCTGATTTCTTGCAGTTTATTCAACTCTGCAAATAGTTCTGGGGGCAGTGGTGTGAACTTTTTTTCATTCCACGATAGTTTCACAAAGAGCGTCTTTTCATTTTTCAAATCCACAGGTATCATTTCATCTGGAGCTAAAGCCACTACCTGAATTTAGGAATAGCAGAGTACAAGAGATCAGGACCAAAAGAGCCAAGGAATGCTCCATCAGAGCTATAATTGAGAGGCGTCTATGTCTACATCTATCTGTGCCTATAACATTACTTTTTAGTCTAAAGAGGTATAGACGTGGCATAGCATACAGACAGAGAAAAACACGAGTATAATTAAATATTTACTAACCATTTATCACTTAATCATAAATAGCTTTAAAGACACCAATAAAATATCTAGAGTAAAATTTCTTTTGTTTCGTTTTTGTTTATTGGCTTTACCTCTTAATTCCTACTACTCTCACCCTGGTTCAAGTATACATCACCTCACTCCCACTTTATTCCCACCAACTCCTCCCTAGCTGATATCCATTCTCAACAATGCTTTCTTTTCCAGTCTATTCTATTCACCCAAACAAGTTTTCCCACAAAAACTTTCCTAAGCATGCTCTCCTGTCTCAGTAGTCTATAATAGCTATCAATTATACCAAGATCAGACTAATTGATTCTGATTCATGGTGACCCCAAGTGACAGAGTAGAACTGTTCCACAGGGTTTTCAAGGCTATGAAACAAGTACTAGGCCTGACTTCTGAGGCAACTCTGAGTGTGTTTGAATGGAAAAACCGAAACCATTTGGGTCACCTAGGGGGCTAAGATCAGATTACTCAATTTGTTTACAATGCCTTCTAAAAAAAAATCCAGACGCATCTTATCTACTGAGTGCTCAATACTCCTCAATATGGCTCTTCATCACGAGGTGAGCTAAGCTTGTCAGGGCCTATTCTATCCCACCATCATACTGTTGCTCAAGCACTGTTGCCTTCCCCTGTGCCTTTCCAACTGTACAAAATCTGCTGTTTTAACTTCTACATCTGCCTTTCACTACTTCAACTTTCTATCTCTCATTGATTTTCCTCAGAGATAACACTATTTTATAGCACATATTATGCTGGGTCCACAATCTAGAAAAATGTGAACAGAACCCTGCCAGGCCAAAGCCTCTTTGATCTACCATTAAACAAATCACCTGAGTCACCATACAACCACAGTTCACATAATGATCTAAGCCCACCTCTGAGGCCTAGGAATTATCCCTATCTTTAGCTTCAACACCAGTGTCTCAATTGAGCTTATAAACCAACAGCTCAGTAGCACCTGATTTGCTATGAAATCCCATAACATAAACATGCTGGCAGCAACTAGCACTCAAGATGAAATCCTCACTTAAACAATCACATTTAGCCTCACAATGCTCGATGCCTGCCACAATCATAGTTAAATATAATTTCCCACTGAAACATATTTGCTAATTTCTACTCATCCCTTAGGTCACAACTTAAATGTTATTTCCTCTAGGAGGCTCCTAACACATGGTAAGTGCTCTCCAGGCAAACAGACATGACAGCAGAGAATGCATTTCCTTTGGGGTGAATCAGAGTGAGTATTATTTTTGAGATCATGCAATTTAGGAGGCAGACAGAAATAAGTTTCACAATAGAACTGAGAGAACCAAGGCACCACCTACCCGCACAGGGCCAATGATGGTCTCTGCATTAATGTTGCCATCACAGGCAGGGTAGTCATACCAGAATATCTCCTGTGCAGCAGGCTTCCGGCCCAACAAATGCCGTTTACACTCAGGGACTTCACAGAATCGGATACACCACTGTACTTGAGCACATTTCTTGGAATGAGGTTTGGAATCTAGGAGGGATTAGGAGGAAAGAAGAAGGATAAGAATATCTGCAAACATATCTACTAAAATAAATTATTAACTACTTCTTATGTGCCAGATCCTGTGCTAAATACTAGATATATATTATCCTTATAATAACCCTATAAGGTAGGTGCTACAGCTATCCCCTCTTTACAGGTAATACCAAGTTGTGGTTATTGTTGTTGTTATGTGCCATGGAGTCGCACCCGACTCATAGAGATCCCTCCTTGGGTTTCTGAGGCTGTATCACTATGGAAGTAGATTGTCCAACCTTCCTTCCGAGAAGTGGCTGGTGGGTTTGAACCGCCAGCCTTCTGGTTAGCAGTCAAGTTCCTTAGGCACTATGCTACCAGAGCTCCTAAGTTGTGGTTACAAGACCTTAAATAATTTGTCAAAGATCCCAGGATCAACCAGCAGTGATCTGACTCTATCCAGTACCTCTGCTCTTCCCACTTTGCTCCACTTCTTAATGGTGCTATCAGCCAACAAAAAAATTATAAAAGGCATTTGAGAGGAGCTGCTCTAATCATATCCTGGTAATTGTAAAACAGTTAATCACTCAGCTGTTAAACAAAGAGGCTAGAACCTACCAGCCACTGTGGGGGCAGGGGGCAGAACGGGGGACAGATGGGACCTGGCAATCTGTTCATGTAAAGATTGTTGTGTTCTGTTGAGTTGATTCTGACTCATAGTGACCCTATAAGACAGAGTAGTACTGCCCATAGGGATTCTAAGGCTGTAATATTTACAGAGCAGACCACCACGTCTTTTCTCTCACAGAGTGGCAGACCTTTCAGTTAGCAGCCGAGCTCTTAACCAGGCCTCAACAGTAATTATAAAGAAGCCATCAAACAGGAACGAAGTAAAAACGTGAGCAAGAACTAGAGGGATGGCCACTGAAACTGAGATCACATCTGGCAAATGTATGCTTACATCTTCAGCTGTAATATTATAATATACTTCTATTATCACTCCACACCAGGAGCTCTGGTAGCGTAGTGCCTAAAGCACTTGACTGCTGACCAGAAGGCTGGCGGTTCAAACCTACCAGCCACTCCTTGGAAGGAAGACTGGGCAATCTACTTCCATAGTGATAATGCCTCAGAAACCCAAGGAGGGGGCACTATGAGTCGGGTCCAACTCGACAGCACATAACAACAACAAAAACAACATCACTCCACCCAAGCATCAGCTCCCAGTCAAAGGACATACACTCCAGTACCATCACCATTTCCCTTCTTTTCTTTAGCTCTCTTCAAAGATTAAAGCCATTCTACGGAGCATCTCAGTGATTCTAATATCTGCACAAAAGACCAAACTTCTGCTGATGTGCTCCCTCTAGTGGATGACGGTTTGATGAAGATGCTCTCCACACCTTTCAAATACTCCTCTGATCTGTGTAATGTAAAACATCTTTATCTACTCATGCTACCAGTTCCTTCTTTTAGGCATACAAACCACCACCAGAGTATCTAACTGCCACAGTCTTTGCTCTCCCAGCTTTGGGAAGGTACAGTTTTGTACAGTTTCAAACTACCATCTTACTTTTTAACCCTCCTTTTGGAGCCCCACCCCATCCCACCATTCAGTGCTCTCCTGTTTTGCAGAGGGATAGAAGCTTGGACTGAGGCTGTAAGTGTGGGCTGGTAGGCTCTGGTTATCACTATCTTCCCTCTTGCTCCTCCAGCAGTAGTGGCTTCCTGCACTTACTGATCCCAGGGCGATATCATCTTCTTCCTTTTGTTCCCCCAGCCTTTTTAACAACTGTAATCAAATCCCTGAGTAAAACACTTGTTTTCATTTTCCTGCCAGAACACCAAATGATAACACATCCCCAATCTGATTTACCTCTTTCCTTGTAAAGAGGTTGCGATTACAAAATGCCAAAGTTACAGGACACACCTCTGTCATAGTGCAAGGCATCTATTTTATCCCTGAATTCATCCCTTTTCTCCATTCCAAAAATACTGCCTTGATGGCCATTCTTACTCATTCCTAACATTAATGGCAAAACGAAATCCTTGATATCTCCAATCTTATTTTACCCAATGCCGTTCTGGTAAGTGTACAGGTTCACTAGATCTAAGAAGGTAAAACTAGTTTCAATAACTCCAGCTTACACTCAAAGGTGCCCTATATGCTACTATGAACAGAAGAATCAGGAACTTCCACTCTTCCCCACCAATTAGTGCTTTCCAATGGTGCATGACAAGAACGTTTTCACTCCGGTCTCAAACTCACCATCTTCAAACAACTCAATCAATTTAGCAACATACGGGTTTTCATCATCATCGCCTTCAATCAGCACGAACTGTCCAACTTGAATGTGAATCTGAGTCGAACAACCTTCTGCTTTCACACATATTTCACTGCAAAGTAACAGAGAAGCATGTCAGAAAATCATTTAAGGCAGGCTAAGCTCTAAAGACCCTCTAAACCAAACTCATTGCTGTCGAGTCGGATCTGACTCATAGTGACCCTTCCTTGAATTTCCGAGGCAGTATCACTACGGAAGTAGGTTGTCCAACCTTCCTTCCGAGGAATGGCTGGTGGGTTTGAACCACCAGCCTTCTGGTTAGCAGGCAAATGCCTTAGACACTATGCCATTAGAGCTCCTAAAGACTCTCTGGGCAGAGGAATGTGCTGTCCAACTGGAAAATCCCCTAAATAGTTTCTCTCTGCTGACTGTTCTCCCACTAGAACACCAATTTACCTAGTTACATTCAAGACTAGAGGAAATGGATTGAATAAATTGTTTTGGAACAAGTGAATACAGAGGCTTTAATGTGAACTCCGACTCCTCTGAGTTATTGCCACAGAACGACAAAGGCTTCCTAAGGCTGAAAAGCCATCCAATGATGATATTAAATTGTTCAGAGAGCTCTAGGGCTAGGGAGGACATAGTACTAACATCTAATTCTACCCTGTTTTCTGACAGAATTATACAGAATCCATCTTAAATTTAGATGACATTATCATACATAACAAATTTCATTAACCTGCTATAACAATACCTTCTCTTAACACAAACTACTACCTTTATACCATCAAACAGAACCCTTCTTTATAATCAATTATATCTACTATCCCTCAGTCTTTAATCTATAGTTACTAGAACAGGCTTGATCTGTTATTAACAGTTTAGCTTGGAAAAACTACATTACCAGGACAATCCCATCACTCACTTGTAGGTTTGGTGGTGTAGTTTTTGATCCAACAATGGCCTGCCAACCCATGAGTAAGTTTGTCTGGTCTTCAGTCTTGTGCTGTAGTATGCCATGGCTCCTGCGTAAAAGTCACTAACTGTGAGTTACATGACAATATTCTGATGGATTCTAGGGTATAGTCCTCACATTTAATGAGTTCAATCTTCTTTTCTGCCCTACTGGAAGCCCATGAATGGAAGAAATGATGAAGTAAAAAGAGTTGAACAGAGATTTGAAAGGGTAACTCGTGAAGACAAAGTAGTATAACGAAATGTGCAAAGACCTGGAGTTAGAAAACCAAAAGGGAAGATCATGCTCAGCATTTCTCAAACTGAAAGAACTGAAGAAAAAAATTCAAGCCTCAAGTTGCAATACTGAAGGATTCTCTGGGCAAAATACAGAACAATGCAGGAATCATCAAGAGAAAATGGAAGGAATATAGGTGAAGAAAAAGAATCAGTTGATATTCCACCATTTCAGGAGGTAGCATTTGATCAAGATCTAATGGTACTGAAGGAAGATGTCCAAGCTGCACTGAAGGCACTGGTAAAAAATAAGCCTCCAGGAATTGACAGATACCAATTAAAGCACTTACTGATGGAGATCAAATACTATAAACCTTCAGTACGGATTACACCTCAATGTTAAAAAACCAAAACTCTTCACAACTGGACCAATAAGCAACATTATGATAAAAAAGAGACAAGATTGCAATTGTCAAGGATATCTGTGACCATCAGTAAGTGCTTCAAGTCACTTTCACTTTCAGCAAGCAAGGTTGTGCCATCAAAGGTTGTTAATAAATCTTCCTCCTATCCTGATGCCCCATTCTTTAAATCCAATCCAGCTTGCTGCACTACTTGCTCACCATACAAACTGAATACGTATGGTGAAAGGATACAACTTTGATGCAAAATTCTCCTGATTTTAAACCACACAGTATATTTTTTTATTTGAACGACTGCCTCTTGGTCTATGTACAGGTTCTACACAAGCATAATAAAGTGCTCTGGAATTGCCATTCTTCGAAACATTATCCTTTATTTGCTGTGATCTGGTTAGTCCTGAAGAAGTGCAGCTGGAATGCTCCTTGGAGATGAGAATGACCAGACTTTGTCTCACTTACTTTGGTCATATTGTCAGAAGGGAACATTCCCTTGAGAAGATATCATGCTTGGTAAAGTAGAGGGTCAACGAAGAAGGGAAGACCCTCAGCGAAATGGACTGACACAGTGGCTGCAATGATGGGCTCAAATACAGTAAGGATTTTGAGGATGGCATAGGACTGGGCAGTGTTTCCTTCTGTTACAGTACATAGGGTCACTATGAGTTGGAGCTGACTCAACGGCACCTAACAACAACACAATCGAATGCCTTTGTATAGTTCATAAAACACAAATAAATATCTTTCTGGTATTCTTGGCTTTCAACTAAGTTCTATTTTACAATAGCAATGATATCCCTCGCTCTGTGTCCTCTTCTGAACGTGGCTTGAATTTCTGACAGTTCCCTGTCAATGTACTGCTGCAATAATTTTTTTAATTACCTTCATCAAAATTTTATTTATGAGTGATATTAATGATACTGTTCTATAATTCCCACATTCTGTTGGATCACCTTTCTTTGGAACGGGCACAAATATCTTCCAATCAGTTGGCTAGGTCACTGTCTTCCAAATTTCTTGGCACAGATGAGGAAGTGCTTCCAATGTTCCATTTGTAGAAACATCTCAATTGGTATTCAGTCAATTCCTGGAGCTTTGTTGTCTGCCAATGCTTTCAGTGCAGCTTGGATTTCTTCTTTCAATACCATGGGTTCTTGATCATATGCTACCTCTTGATAAGCTAGATGTAGATAAAATATAACGCCCTAAAGCAACGTTTCCTTGTTCTGTTATACATGGCAACTAAAACAACAACTAAGGACAATTAGCAGTAAGAACTGAAAGAGGGTAAAGTATTAGTGGAAGTTAGAGGTCAGGTCTTGTGCGTGTGGAGGGAGGAAGTGCTTTCCAGGGAGGCTTATTGAGCTGAACACTGAATAATGAGTAGGTGGAATGAAATGAAGGACTCTAAGGAATGGAGACAAAAACAGGCAAGTTGCATTTGGGGGAATGGCAATAAATTTTATCAAGTGTACCCTCCTCCCAATTATATTAAAAAAAAAAAGTTCCGAGTCACTAACCTATACTGCTCTGGCAGTTGGAAAGTATTTTCCTTTGCAGCTGACAGGTGCTGGATTTGAGTTCTGTGAATAGCTGAAATGAGATGCTTGCATTTAAGTGTTGGCGGAAAAAGACACTTAGAAATGTTAAAAACAGAAATGTGAATGAAAATCTTATCGATAATCATCTTTATTATTTGGAAAATGGACTATACTAAAACTAAAAAACCAAACTCACTGCCATCTAGTTGAACCTGACTCATAATGACCCCTCCTTGGGTTTCCAAGGCGATATCACTATGAAAGTAGATTGCCCAACCTTCCTTCCGAGGAGTGCGTGGTGGGTTTGAACCGCCAGCCTTCTGGTTAGCAGTCAAATACCTTAGGCACCTAATAATAACTTTGATCCATTATCTTAAGCTTCAGTAATTTTAAAAAAAAACAACAAAAAAACACCTTTCCCTGAATTAAATGTTTTTCTTATGGAGATAAAATTTGGCAAAGCTAGGCTTAAAAATAAATAAATAGCCAATCCCACAGAATTACTCTGAATTCCTATAGAGAGTTCAGTAATACCAGTCTATGCTGAAAACAGGGAGCTCTGGTAGCGTAGTGCCTACGGCACTTGACTGCTAACCAGAAGGCTGGCGGTTCAACCCACCAGCCACTCCTTGGAAGGAAGATGGGGCAATCTACTTCCGTAGTGATACTGCCTCGGATCCGACTTGATGGCACATAACAACAACATGCTGAAAACAACAGGTTAGAACAGTGGTATCAACATCCTAATTGAACAAGCTGGTTTCCTAAAGTTCAGTGACATTATGTCCCACATTACATTTAGGAACATTTTGACTCATAAGATTTTCTGCTTCTAAAGGTGTCTTTTAGTATGTTTTGAGGGAACTAACAGCAAAATTTAAAAAAGAAGATATTAGGGCATTGTTAGCATATAGCTTAGTAAAGATGGATGAATGACTGCTACTAAGTATATTCTGTACAGCATAATTCACAATGTATTATTATTAAAATCAATGTAATTTTAATGTACATTGTAGAAATGAACAAGGAGCAAAGAACTGAGTGATGAGTTAAAAACAAACAAGACTTGTGGTCAAGTGAAAAATGAATTTAGATGCATAATATCTAAAAATCTTTTGGTAAAAATCAGTGAAAATTCTTGAATCTGAATAAGTATTCAAAGACTATATAATGCTAGGAGCTCTGGTGGCATAGTAACTAAAGCATTTGACTGCTAACCAGGAGGCTGTTGGTTCAAACCCATCAGTCACTCCTCAGAAGGAAGGTTAGGCAATCTACTTCTGTAGAAACCCCATGAGGGGTTGCTAGGAGTTGGATCCGACACAGCGGCAGTGAGTTTGGTTTTTTTATATAATGCTAACTTACCTTCAATATACGTTCCTTTTAATGGATGATATAACATGGAATAGTAAGAAGTAAGCTGGAACTTTTCACCTTTTCTACAGTAAAATCAAGCAAAATATGCTACTGAGACACAAGTTTCAAGTAAATCATAATACCTACTAAGCTCTCTCATTAGAAGAATGGGAAAATCAGACTGTTTCGTAGCAAATTAGTATTTCTCGGCAAACTTTCTATAATTCTTGCATAATCTAATTGCAGGACAGTCTAATTTGATATTTTGATTATGATATTTGATTTCACTGGGACAGTGCTCTCAACTGTTCTAAATCCAGTTCATATTCCATTTGACTACAGAAGGTAACCTCCTCCAAAAACCGTGCTGAGATACAATTAAACATTTGTTTTCAAGTAGACCTGGGCTGTGTTCAGTAAGACTAGTCAGTACATGGGCATATGTGTGCAAGAGTGGGTGACTATCCCTAGACCAAGCAGGGAGGGATATAGGAAAGCTACTTGGACTGCAGAAACTGCCTCCACCTCTGCCTGTCACTTTGCTCCAGGCCTGCATTCCAAAACTCAAACCCACCAAACTTGTTAGTACTTTCATATTTTTCCGTTGCTATCATCTCCTCCTACACATCTTTGCAGGGATGACGCCAGTCTCAGTGCCAATGTCACTTCCTCAGGTAGGTTTTCAGTGACACTCAATCAAAAGTTATCCACTGCCTTTGAAGTCAAGTGGAATTAAAGTTCAGCCTGCATCCTCGGTTGAAGGCAGATAAGTAAATATGATAACTCAATTCCTTAAGAATGGAATAGAATGAAAGCTCAACTCTCACCCCCACCTCGTTAAGACAGATAGGCAACATGATACCCCATGAATCAAAGCTTAATCGGGCATCCTGTCTGTAACCTTGGTTGGAGGCAAGTAAGTAAACATGGTAACTCAGTTCCTTAAGAACTGATTATAATGAAAGGTCAATTCACACATCCTCTCCATGTTATCCCGATAGAAAAAGTATGTTAATGTGTGCTCAGGAGACAACTTGAAAATTAACCTTGGCCTGCAGACATGCGCAGTGAGACCAATGGGAACAAAGGTGCTGGGAACTAACATTCTCCCCAAGCCCCGATCAGCTGATGGCAAGAAGCCGATGTGACTCATCCAGTGTGCAGCGCACTGCATTAAAAATCAACTGTCCCTTTAAACCAAGGCGAAGGAAGCCTTAGCCAATCCTCAGTAAATTCACGCCCAAATCCCTGAAGTTTTTAGAATATGTATTATCCCCCTCTCCTGAAGCTTACAAAACTCTATCCCGACCTCCATTCGGGAAGTCAGATTTGCGTACTGGCCCGTCTCCTTACATTGCCGCTTTGTAATAAATAATTTTCTCTCCTCTTAATCACTTGGTGTGTAAACTATTTTGACCTGATTGCACACCAGGCAGGGGCCCACGTTTGGCCCAATTTCACCTTCCTTTACAATATCCCCTCCAGGATCATATTCCATTATACCATCCTATTTTACTTTTTTATCAAAGCAATAACCATTATGCTATTTTCTTATTTCCTGTGCTTCCCACATCAGAATGTAACTTCGAAAAAGCACAGACCTTATCTATCTTAATTCATAACTATAACCCCAGAGCCTAGGTCAGGACTTGGCACATAGTAGGTGAAAGACTGAATGGATAAAAGGAACTGGCTTTTAAAATCATCAGGAGGGCAGGATGTAGAGTGACCAGAACTCTCATACACTTCTAGTGGACGTGTATATTGGTACAATTACTTGAGAAAATTGGATGTATCTACTATAGCCATGCCTCCATTCAGTTATCTAGGCTATCCTCTCTTCTGACTTCTAACACCACAGATTGCTTTTGCCTGCTTTTGAATTTTATATAAATGGAACCTATATATGTATATATCTTTTGATGTCTTATTTCTTTAGCTCAACTATTTGTAAGCTTTCCCTGACATTGTTGCATGCAGTTGTTGGTTCGATTTCATTGCTGTATAGTGCTGCTAGGAACATTCTTGTTCATGCCTTCCCCTCTTAATGCATACCCTATGAGTCCACTATTCCATCCCAAGGAATACAGGCAATAGAAATACACATATATCATCAGAAGGCATGAACAAGAATGTTCCTAGCAGCACTATACAGCAATGAAATCGAACCAACAACTGCATGCAACAATGTCAGGGAAAGCTTACAAATAGTTGAGCTAAAGAAATAAAACATCAAAAGATATATACATATATAGGTTCCATTTATATAAAATTCAAAAGCAGGCAAAAGCAATCTGTGGTGTTAGAAGTCAGAAGAGAGGATAGCCTAGATAACTGAACGGAGGCATGGCAGGGTAGTTTCTGTGGTGCTGATACTGTTTTGTTTCTTGATCAGGATGTTGGTTCCATGGATATATTCTCTTTGAGAAAAATTATACTGTACATTTATGATTTGTGCACTTTTCTGCATATATGTTCTTTTCAATGAAAAACTCAAAAAAGTCATTAGGAGTTCTTCCAAAGAGGCAGCATAAGGAAATCAGAGCCTCTTGTACCCCACTCTTTCTTTTACCATCCCAGCATTTCATTTCATCTACCATCAGCAGAGAAATTCCCCAAGAGGGGTGGTGGATAGCGTGGGAAGGCAGGCTTGACTCAGCCATGGCTTTGGCTTCTAGAAGATACCCACTATAGGCTCTGGATGTCACAGATACTGGAAATCTGGAAGATACACACCACCAAGTCCAGAGGCCACACCCCAGGAAAACAGAAGTTGAGTTGTAGCAAGAACAACGACAGCAGATATTTATTGAGCCAATAAGACAGAAGGCTGGGCCAAAACTCTTGGCACATTTATCTCATTCATTCCTCACAATAATCCTAGAACAATGCTGGTATATAAGTAAGTGTACAATAAGTGCTCAATAATATTTGCTGAATGAAAGGTACAGGTAGATGTTGTTACCACTTCCAACACAATAACTCGTTCAATGTTATACAGAATGGCACAGCCTGAACTGAAACTCTGAACAGCCAGATTTCAGTTACTGGGCTTCTTAGCCATTTCACCTTACTTTGAAACTGGATGCTAACACATGGTAGAGAGCACTCACTTCTGGTTTGGTTTGTTTATTATAATGAGGTAGGTTTCCTAAGACACCAAAAGGTCAACTGAATCTCAATTTCTTAACCCACAAATGGGAATAAGTTTTTAAACACCCACTGTGTCCTACGAACTATTTTAGCAGTGTTGAGCATTAAGTGAGAAAAGCACACAATGATGCATAATGGTAAATTCACTCCCCCACTCCCTTAATCCCTTACATTTATTTATAAGGGGCAATTTTTTTTTTTTAATAATTTCATGAATATTATGGAACTCACATACAATTCAGGCAAAATTTTGCATTTGATTTCAGAGGATTCATAAACCTTTGAATCCTCTATGCTCTTTATTACTGTTAAAACTGTTGCTGAGGGGCTTGGTTAACTATGCTCTCACATCTGAAACCTCCAGTGGCATTCAAAACAGAGAAAAGGGTACCGTTACTCATTTTTTTCAGATAAGACAAAATTAACATATCACTGCAGTTTCACAGTAGCCCAGGATAAAAATCAGTGCTTTTCCCAAATGCCAAAGTTTCGGCCTCTATTTTGGGGTCAGAGCAGAGTAAGTAGAAAAATTGCCATTAGAAGTCTCTCCCGGGAAGAAAAAAAAAAAAAAAACAACGTGGATGGGAGCTTAACATCTTAGTTCCTCATCTAGAGAAAGATCTGGGTAGGAGCCCACACCGCTTAGCCACAAAAAGCGACTTTGAAATGTTTCTTCTGTGCAATCGTTACATCTGAAAAATGGGTTGATAACTTTTGATGTTCTACCTTCCCTGTAGTACAACCAAAAAAAACCCCAAACTCACTGCCGTCGAGTCAACCCGACTCATAGCGACCCCTCTTTGGGTTTCCGAGATGGTATCGCTACTCAAGTAGATTGCCCAACCTTCCTTCTGAGGAGTGGCTGGTGGGCTTGAACGGCCAGCCTTCTGGTTGGCAGTCAAATGCCTTAGGCACTATGCTACCAGAGCTCCTTGTAGTACAACATTAAGGTTCAAAGGAGGAAAGAGATGTGAGTGCTTTACAAGGGGCACCAGAGATGGAAGGAATAGTTAAGATCATTACTGAGAGCCTCAGAGTACTGAGGGCAGAAAGGCTCACGCTGCTTTAGGCTTCCGGCTTTCCCATTGCAAATTCTCAGTCTCTGGCGGAGCAAGAAGCATTTTAGCAATTGGGATGGGGAAAAAGGAGCCCTTTGGCCGGGCTTAGAAAGTCATCTGGCACTTGACAGGCGCTTAGTAAATGTCTGCTAAGTGAATCAGTGAATATGTGAGTTTACAGAGAACAATATCACTTCCACTGGCTCACGTCAGAATCCAGCCCGCAGACTCACCGGGCGACCAAAGCTTCCTCAGGCTGGGCGCAAGCCCTCCGCTTCCCACCGCCTCAGCTTCAGGGGTTTCTGGTGCTTCAGCAATTCTAACCTGCCCCAGCTGGCCGCCTCCTCTTACAGCCACGAGGCTCACAGCCGAGCCGCACGTTAGAAGCAAAGCCGATGCCTCACTAGGAAAAGGTAAGATGGGGTGGAGAAAAGAAAATTTCGCGCCTAACGATGTAGCCCCGCCCCTAGGCTGTCGCCACGTTACGCCACCAACCAGCTGCCAGCCCCGCCCACCTAGGGGGCGGACGCATGACGCATGTCGGCTGACTTTCAGTAGCCATTATTGATTCGGGAGGTGTTGCCGTTCGCAAAAGGAAGTTCCTTCCGGTGTAGAGTTTCCTACTTCAAAATGGTCGTTTCCGTGATTTACTGATAGTTCCTCCACCCTTTTCCGTCCTTGTCAGGGTGTTTTTTTAACCTGGATATGACGCATTAAGGGACCCGACGGAAATAGAGCTGAAGGCCTTCTAAGATGGCGAACCGTACGGTAAAGGATGCGCACAGCATCCACGGAACCAACCCTCAATATCTAGTGGAGAAGATCATTCGAACGCGAATCTATGAGTCCAAGTACTGGAAAGAGGAATGCTTTGGACTTACAGGTGAGCAGGAGCGCATGGACCTCCTTGGCTGGTTGTGGCCCACCTCTCCTGACTGGGCCCTTAATGAGATTGGCCCCTGGGGGACTAGCTCAGTATCGGTGGGTAGGATTGGAGGGGAGTGTGTCAGTCATGAAGAAGAGCCCAGGTGGTGCAGTGGTTAAGCGCTGGGCTGATAATTGAAAGGTTAGTGGTTCGAATCCATCAACCATTCTGGGGGAGAAAAGACCTGGCGAGCTGCTCCGGTAGATTTCAGTCTAGGAAACCCTATAGGGCCGTTCTATACGGTCCTATAGTGTCGCTGTGAGTAGAGAATAAACTCAAGGGCCGCAACAGCCTGTCGGTCATGAGGGCAGTGGTGGTTCAGTGGTAGAATAAATGTTAGGTGTCACTATCATATAGAGTCGCTGTGAGTAGGAATCGACTGGATGGCAGCGAGGTTTACATATATATATGTGTGTGTGTGTGTGTGTGTGTAAACCTCTCTGCCATCCAGTCGGACCCGACTTATAGCGACCCCTCCTTGGGTTTCCGAGGCAGTATCACTACGAAAGTAGATTGCCCAACCTTTCTTCCTAGGATAGATATATTGATATAGATATAGATACATAGCATTAATGAGACATTGCTTGAAAAATCAGACTGAGTTCCTTTAGGATAAATTCTATAGTAATTCATTCATATTATACCTAACAATTTATATAGATAGGCATTTTCCTAAGTACCAGAGGTACAGGTATAGGAATAAACAAGACACAATCACTACTTTTAATGAGTTTATAGCTTCGCAAATCAGAAAGCACGAAAAAAGAAAGTATGCTAAGTAGTGGAAAACAGCAGCAGAATACACTAAAAATGCAAACAAAGGAACCTAACCTAGTATTGGGAAAAGGAATGGTTATGCTTCTCAGAAAAACCCAACCTTCTGCAAGGAGCTGAGCTGTGTCAGGTAAGTACTTAATATTTTATGTTTATTATCTCATTGGATCCTAACTACAGCACAGTTGAGCTGACAGGCTCAAAGAGAGAGAAAATGACTTGCCTAAGTTCATGCAGCTAGTGTTTGAGTTCTAACAATGTTGGGAGGTTATTATCTCCATTCTGTAGATGAGTTTTGCTCTGAGATATGTAGCTATTGAGGAGTTGTTTGTTGTTGCTGTTTGTTTTTTACCTTCTAATCCAGCATTTTTTTCCATAGCATAATGGTAATGAGCATACACTCTGAAGTTAGACTCCTTAGGTTTAAATCCAGGCTCTGCCACTTTTTGGCTATAGACCTGGAGCAAGTCACTTAATCTTTCCTAGGCTTCAGTTTCCTTATCTAAAAACAGAACAATGCTGGCACTTACCTCATGGCTTATTGTGACGATTACGTGAGATAATATGAAATGCTTAGCACTGTATTTGCATATACCAAAACCAAACCCCTGCGATCAAGTCCATTAGACTTCTAGTGACCCTATAGGACAGAGTAGAACTGCCTCATCTTTCTCTTGTGGGGCTGGTGGGTTTGAACTGCTGACCTTTTGGTTAGCAGCCAAATGTTTTAAAAAACACTGCACCACCAGGGCTCCTTACCTGGCATATAAAAACCAAACTCACTGCTGTTGAGTTGGTTCCGACTCATAGCAACCCATCCTTGGGTTTCCAGTCTACAGAAGTAGATTGCCCAGGCCTCCTTCTGAGGAGTGGCTGATGAGTTTGAACCGCTAACCTTTATATAGAAGCCCTCAATTATATTAGATGCTATTATTAATACTGTTATTACTGTGATCAATACCCACTTGCTCTCCTAATATAACTATTGGTGAGTGTTCTAGAGTACCAAACCATGAACTAACTTCTTTCCACTTCAGACCAGGAAAAGCTTAACCCTAAAATGTCTTGGGGGGGAGCTCTGGTAGCATAGTGGCTAAAGCACTTGACTGCTAATCAGAAGGCTGGCGGTTCAAACCCACCAGCCACTCCCCGGAAGGAAGATGGGGCAATCTACTTCCGTAGTGATACTGCCTCGGAAACCCAAGGAGGGGTCGCTATGAGTCAGGTCTGACTCCACGGCACATAACAACAACAACAACAACAAAATGTCTTGAGTTGTCACTTTATTTGTTTTTCTTTTTCTTTTTCTAGCTGAACTTGTAGTTGATAAAGCTATGGAGTTAAGGTTTGTGGGTGGCGTTTATGGCGGCAACATAAAGCCAACTCCCTTTCTATGTTTGACCTTGAAGATGCTGCAAATTCAACCTGAGAAGGATATCATTGTAGAATTTATCAAAAATGAAGACTTCAAGTGAGTGCAATGTTGAGTAGCTAATATAAAGCTTCTCTTTTGGACAGCCCAGAATTGGACTTTGGATAAGAGGAATGAGCATAGTGTCTCATTCCCACAGAGAGATCCACTCAAGGGTTTTGCTCTTGAGCCCTTGAGTTTGTTATTTTGCCTGTTCTGATTGTATCGGTATTTCCTTTACTTTCTTAGTTTTGGTAACTTCTCCCCAAAGAAAGAGAATTTCTTTACTAATTCCCTGAACATATATTAAGCAGAAGTGAATGCCTAATGTGTTGGTAGGCAGTGGGCACTCAAGGGTGAAGAAACTAGTATAATGTGATAGATAATGATCTGAGTTCATATCTACATTCTGTCACTTATTAACCATGACCTCGGAGAATTTACTTAGCTTTATTTTCTTTACCTGCAAAATTGGGTAATAATACCTACTCCTAAGATTGATGTTAAAGTTACACATATAAACCACTCAGCACAGTGCTTACAAGTTTATCTTGTAAACACTCAAAACATGCAATTGCTCTAATTATTTTATTATTTCTTCTCAAGGACCTTACAGACTACAATAGGAAATAGCTTATTATGTGCCATGCTCTAAGGACTTTAACCCTCACAGCATATAATAATAATTCATTTACACCTCACAACAACACTGTAAATTTATTATCTCCATTTTACAGGTGAGGAAACTGAGGCACAAAGAGTTTAGGTAATGTACCCAAGGTCACACAGCTAGTAACTGCCAAAGAGTTGGCTTCAGAGTTTGTGTTCTTTGCTATATTATTGTGCTTCTCATTTAAGAAACAGATGTTCATATACAGTATGTTCAAGTGTTTTTATAAGTGTATACAGTATCCTATGAAAGAAAGGATTGGGAAAAGGGAGTATCAGCCTGGGTTTGAGATTTTCAGAGAAAATCTTTAAACTCACTTTTGGAGGAGGAATGTAGAGGAAAAAGGATGGAGGCACAGAGGAATGAAGAAGAGTACCAGGAGCCAATTTACTTAATTTATTTTTCAAATAAATTTACTTAATTTATTTTTTATTGTGATTTGGGTGAAAGTTTACAAAGCAGATTGGTTTTTCATTCAGCAATTCATACACATCTTGTCCTGTGGCCTTCATTGTAAACCCCACAATTTAACAGCACTGTTCCCAGTTCATCCCAAAACCAAACCCACTGCCATCAAGTCGATTCCAACTTAGAGTGACCACCATTGGGTTCCTGAAGTGGTAAATCTTTACAGAAGTAGATTGCCCTGTCTTCCTTCCGCAGAATAGCTGGTGGGTTTGAACCACCAACCTTCTGGTTAGCAGTTAAATGCCTTAGGCACTGCATCACCAGAACTACACTTCATTCCTGTTTTTACCATTTCCCTCTGTCCTTTCCTATCCATTCCTGCCTTCTTAGCTTTTTCTCTGGGCAAATGCTGCACTTTTGATCTAGTATGGTTGATTGTTCTAATGAGTGAATACCTTCCTGGTGCTACTGTTCACCTTAAAAGGCTTGGCTGTCATTTGGCGAAGAGTTGAGCCATGGGGGTTCAGTTCAGATCCAGGCTTGAAGGATATCTAAAGGCCATAGTTTTGGGAGTATGGGTGACTTTTTATATGCAGCTAATTGTTTGGCCTTTGTGGTGCAGCGAATTACTTGGTGTGATGATTAAGTTTGTGTTTCAACTTGGCTGGGCCTGGTTGAGTGGCTGGGCAGCTGAATGTAGTTATTCCCTATGGTGAGATTGGTAATTAACTCCATGGTGGAATCTGTTGGAGCAGCTGAGAGCTGCTTTGGCTATGTGGTCTGTTTCCCTTCCCATATATAAGAAACAGCTTTGGGGATGGTCTCTAGCTTATGGCATGATTGAACTTGGCATGTGGCTGAGTTGTTATTCAGCAGCCTGCCATGCTCCGCTGATCCTGGAACTTTCAATGGACTTGAATGAATGGCCTACTGTGTTGTTTGGTTACATTGCGACTGTCCCATTTTATTTGTTGACCTTGGGCTTGTTAGCCTCAGCAGCCAGTAGCTGCCTGAGTGAAGAGATGCCTCTAGCTTCAGTGGGCCAGGAGCAAGAGGCAGAGCTGAAGCCCAAGGTTGAGAGGCTTTCACACAGCCCCTAGAGCCTGGCACTTTGAACTTCTAGCCTCCCAGACTGTAAGAGAATAAACTCCTGTGTGTTAAGGTCATCCCATTTGTGGTATATTTTCTGTCAGAGCAGCACAGAGGTAACCAGAACACTTGGTATGGCTTTCTAGCCATGGTCTTTGTAACTCCCACCAGATTACTGCTGGAACCATGCAAATAAGGTGTATAGAATTCTAATGCAAGGATTGGTTGGTTTTGTCACGCTATTGGGCCTAAAGTGAGCCCTTCTAGAAGCAGAGGAAGGGATCTCACTGCCATCAAGAGAGAAGACCTGGAGTGGGAGTGGAGCACATCTTTGGACTCGAGATCTCTGAGTTGGACCTCCTTGGCAGACACTCCCCAGCAGAGATGCCCAGCTGAGAGATGGTATCAGTGGAACTGAGGCACAAGACAGAGCAGTGGGCTTTAAGGCCCATGGAATAAGAAAGCTGAGTGCTTTTAGGCAGGAGACTTCCTGGCAGAGTGGGGTGCACCTAGGTATACCTATATTCAGAGCTAAAAGAGTTTTGTGACACTTGCCTGAACAGGGCAGAGGCCAGGCCAAGAGGCCACTGGCCAGAGAGGCATGCCTGAGGGTATATTAGAGGGGACACTGTCTTGATTGAAGAATTGTATCCTTAGCATGTTCCTGAACCTGAGTTGTAGCTTGTTACTTCCCTAATAAACCCCATAATGGTGAGTTCTGTGTAGCCATTGTAACAAACTATCAAACCCAGCAGAGATGTAGGATCTTTAGTGGCATAGTGCCTAAGGCATTTGACTGCTAACCAGAAGGCTGGTGGTTCAAACCCACCAGCCATTCCTCAAGAAGACTGGGCAATCTATTTCCATAGAGATACTGCCTAGGAAACCCAAGGAGGGGTCACTATGAGTCAGATCTGACTGATGACAATGAGGTTTTTTTTTTTTTTTTTGGCAGAGGAGTGGTGAGTGCCCTGGAAGGGATGTTGGTATCAGAATTGGTAAAAAGGCTGGAGGGTGGCAGAATATCTGGCCTGATAGGAATAAGCATTGGGCTGTTGATAGTGATTCTCTCTCCCCCTCCTGAGGTTGGAGGAATCAGAAGACAATGCCTCAGTGCCCTTTTTGCAGCCTTTATCAAGAACTATGGCAAGTTACAAAATGATTTTAAATAGAAGGAGTTACTGTTGTGTTTTCAAATAGTTGCTTCTGGCAGCAGTGTGAATAGAGAATGGCCAGACAGGAACACCAGAGAGGAGACTAGTGTAGTCAGCTAGCTATAGCTGATAAAGGCCTGGATCAAGGCGGTGACAGGAGACATGAAGAGGTGACAATTTCAAGTGTCTCACTTGAATGAGAGGATGGATGATTGTGGTATCCACCAAAGACACAAAGCAGAAAAGAAGGGCAGAATGTTAAGTGATTATCCTCAAGGATGTGAACTAAACTTATTCTGAATGATAGAACTGGGGTGGGGTGGGGGGGAGTGTTCCTGTAGTGTTCCTCTAGCCATGTTCCTCCTCTTAGTAATGGACAATATCCTCTGGTAAGCCAGAAGCCTAGGAATCATGCTTCATTCCTTTGTATACCGTCACTAATTTCTGTAAATTCCATCCCCTAATTATATCTTTTTTACTGATTATAAAATAGATATACACTGTTGAAAATTTACAAAGTATAGAAAAGTATTATAAAATAGGGAGGAAAAAATTCATGATCATAGTAGCCTCGTAGAAACAGCCACTTCCAGTACTTTGGCATGTTTGTTTTCAATGTTTTTTTTTTTTTTTTTTTAATTTAAGAATTTGTCCTTTCCCCTCCTTCCACGTCTCAGTTCAGGCTTCATCGTTCCTCACCTCAAAGCTACTTAGTGGTCTCTCTGATTCTAGTTTGACTGGAAGAGATCCATATTTGTACCCATTCCAAAGAAAGGTGATCCCACAGAATGTGGAAATTATCAAACAATATCATTAATATCGCATGCAAGTAAAATCTTACTGAAGATAATTCAGAAATTATCTTGAAGAATACAAAAATGGTTGCAGTGGTATATTGACAGAGAATTTCCAGAATTACAGGCTGGATTCAGAAGAGGATGTGGAATGAAGGATATCATTGCTGATGTCAGATGGATCTTGGCTCAATGTAAAGAATATCAGAAAGATGTTTACTTGTGTTTTATTGATGATACAAAAGCATTTAATTGTGTAGATCATAGCAAGTTGTGGATAACATTGAGAAGAATGGAAATTCCAGAACACTTGATTGTACTCATGAGGAACCCGTACGTAGACCAGGAGGCTATTGTTCATACAGAAAAAGAGAACAGTGCATGGTTTAAAATCAAGAAGGGAGTGTGTCAGGGTTGTATCCTTTCACCATACTTATTCAATCTGTATGCTGAACAAGTAATCTGAGAGGCTGGACTATATGAAGAAGAACGTGGCATCAGGATTGGAGGAAGAATCATTAACAACCTGTGGTACACTGATGACACAACTTTGCTTGCTGAAAATGAGTATGACTTGAAGTACTTACTGATGAAGACTGAAGAATACAGTCTGCAGCTTAGATTATATCTCAATATAAAGAAAACAAAAATCCTCACAACTGGACCTGTAAGCAGCATTACAATAAATGGAGAAAAGATTGAAATTGTCAAAGACTTCACATTGCTTGGTTCCACAATTGACACAAATGGAAGCAGCAGTCAGGATATCAGACGATGTATGTTGTTATGTGCTGTCGAGTCGGCCCCGACTCATAGCGACCCCTCCTTGGGTTTTCGAGGCAGTATCACTACGGAAGTAGGATTGCCCAACCTTCCTTCCGAGGAGTGGCACTGGGCAAATCGGCTGCAAAGGACCTCTTTCAAGTGCTGAAGGCAAAGATATCTCCTTGAGGACTAAGATGCGCCTGACACAAGCCATGCATGGTATTTTCATTTGCCTCATATGCATGTGAGAACTGGCAGTTGATAGGAAGACTGAAAAAGAGTTGATGGTTTTGAGCTGTTATGTTGGTGAAGAACGCTGAAAGTACCATGGACTGCTAAAAGAACTAACAGGTCTGCCCTGGAGGAAGTGCACCCAGAATGTTCCCTGGAAGTGAGAATGGCCAGACTTTGTCTCACATACAGGTCAGAAGGGACCATTCCCTGGAGAAGGATGTCAATGCTTGGTAATGTGGAGGGTCCACGAAAGAGGGGAAGGCCCTCAACGAGGTGGATTGACACAGTGGTAGCGGCGATGGGCTCAAGTGTAGCAAGAATCGTGGAGCTGCCTCAGGACCGAGCGGTGTTTTGTTCTGCTGTGCATAGGGTCGCTGCGCAAGGAGGTGACTTGATGGCACCTAACAACAACAACAATAACTGATTCTGGTCTCATTCCTCTCAAAGCTAGAATTATATTTCTAAAATAAAAATTTGATCTTGCCTGACACATGAAGGAAAGAACTTGAGAAGAGGAGCAAGTCTAGCCTGGGGAAATTAACTGTTTCAGATGTGTTCAGTTGGAGCAGCTAATACAACATTCAACTAGAAATTTTTAGGAAAAGATGGGTATGGATTTGGAAATGATTAGAATATAGGTAGCAGTTAAAACCTCAAGGAGCTCTGGTGGTGCAGTACCTAAGACATTTGACTGCTAACCAGAAGGTTGGTGGTTCAAACCCACCAGCCACTCTGCAGAAGGAAGATGGGCAGGCTACTATGAAGATTTACTGCCTCAGAAACCCAATGAGGATCGCTATATTGGAGTTGACTCGATGGCAGTGAGTTTGGTTTGATTTTCTGGAGTTAAAACCTCAAGAAGGTAGATAAAATTTCTTAGTAACAAAAACTTAATTTAGTCTTTGAATACATAATATGTTTTTTGTTTAGGATTCAAAGGTGTAAAAATTATGTTCCTTGAAATGTCTCCTTTCCATCACTGTCCTCAGTCTATCTGATTTTCTTTTGTGGAGGAATCCAGAATTATCCATTTTGTATGTTTCCTTCTAGAATATGCAAGCAGAAATACCTATATTTTTCCATTTTTTTATACTAATTATAGTATGCTATATACTCTACCCCTTGCTTTTGTTATTTACTCGTAGATCTTGGAGATTCTTCCATATTGGTACTCATAGTGTTTCTGATTCTTTTTGATGTATCTATAATATTCCATCTCGGGGACATCGTATTAAGAGCTAATACTTATGTTTTAAGGCAGTTTTAGGAATTTTACGTATGACAGATTATTTAATCCTGATAATAATTATATGAGGTATGTACGTTTATCATTTCCTGTGTTAAAGATTTGCAAAAAGGACATACTCCTCTGACCTCCAGCTTCACATGGAGGAAACAGAATCACCGTCAGCAGCCAAGGCTGATTACTGAGAGGCAGAAGTCAGACATACCACCACCCTTTTTCACCAACTTTTAACACCAATGGTCCCTCCCACAGCACCTCTGTACTTCCCTGTAGGTTCTGTAATTCATTGAAATGGCCACACAGAACTCAAAGACAAGATTTATAATTACGGGATTTATTAGGAAGGTAACTGTTCTGGCTCAGGAATGCTCAGGATACAATTCTTTGATCAGAACAGCCTCCCCTCACCTATGCCCTCAGGCATGCCTCTCTTTGGCCCTTGGCCTCTTGGCCTGGCCTCTGCCCTGCTCAGGCAAGTGTTACAAAGCTCTTTTAACTCTGCTGATAGGTGCATGTCAGTGTACTCCACTCTGCCAGCAAGCCTCCTGCCCAAGGGCACTCATCTTTCTCATTCTCCTTGGGCCTGCAAGCCCACTGCTCAGTCTTGCACCAGTCTCTTGGTTCTCCTGCCGCTGTCTCTCTGCCTGTTGTCTCTGCTGGTCTCTCTGCAAAGGAGGTCCAGCGCAGGGGCCTTAGGTCCAAGGATGTGCCGTGCTCTACCACCTCCAGCTTTTCCCTCTTGATGGCAGTTAGATCCCCCTTCGCCTTCTGGGTGGCCTCATTTTAAGCCTAGCAGCATGACAAAGCTAACCAGTCCCCACATTAGAGGTCCATATACCTTATTTCCATGGTCCTACCCCCACAAGGGTGCCATGTACCGTATTTACATGACTAACAAGCTATCCAGTCCCATGGTGGGCCACAAGCACTTTATATTTCCATAGTTCCACCCAGTAATCTCATGGGAGTCACAAAGACCATAGCTAGAAGAGCCATACCAAGTAATTCACTGTACTACAAGATTAAAACAGTAGTACTGAGGCACAGAGCCTTTAAGTAACTTCCCCAGGGTCACTAGCTGGTAAATTCCAGAGCTAGGATGTGAATCTGGACATTCTGGCTCTAGAGTCCATACTCTTAACATTATGCTAAACTGACTCTCATAATGCTACAATTGTCCCAGTTTTACAGAAGAGGAGACTAGGTCTGAGGTGGGACCTGAGTCCATGCAGTCAGACTCCAGAGTCAGTATTTTTAGCAACCATACTATACTGCCTCACAATTACAGACGTACCATAATGAGTATTTATTTTGCTATAATGAAAAACCATGTACTTGCAATCTTTTGCTATAATGAAAAACCATGTACTTGGTCATTTTGGGTTTGATTATTTGCAACCTGATCAGAAAATGACTTTTGAGCAAAAACCTAAATGTGAGGGAGCCAATCATTCTAGATCTGGGGGAAGAGTATCTGAAGCAGAAGGAAAAACAGGTACAAAGGCCACTAATAGTGATGAGTTTAGCATATTGGGGAACAGCCAGGCTAGTGTGAGTGGAATGCAAGGAGCTTGAGACTGGGGGGCAAGGCAACATCATGCAGGACCTTGAGGCTGTGGTAAAGTCTTTGGATTTATTCTAAGTGTATTCGGAAGCCGCTGGAGTGGTGATATTAGGGAAAGGAGGTGATCTGACTTAAATTTTAAAACGATCTTTCTGGTTGTTGTGTGGAAAATATACTGGGTGGGGTTACAGAAGGGTGGCAAGAATGAAAGCAGGAAGATCAATTAGGAGGCCATTGTATTCCTGACAAGAGTTGATGGGAGCTGGCATGAGTATGGTAGCAGTGAAGGTGATGACAAGTAGCCAGATTGTGATACACATTTTTAAGTTAGGGCTAGCAAGGCTTGCTGATAGATTGCATGTAGCATATGAAAGGAAGAAAGGACTAAAGAATGACTATGATTTTAATCAGCTTGAACGTGAATGATGTTGCAATATACTGTAGTAAGGACCAGGCTTTAGGGGGAAATGAAGAGTTCGGTTTTGGAACTATTGAATTACAGATGCCTACTAGTTATCCCAGTAGAGATTTGAATAGGTTGTTGGATATAAAATAAATGGAAAAAGAAGGAATCTTAGAAACCATTAACAGCTACAAAATAGCTAACTTTTATTAGGCGCTATGTGTTATGTGCTATGCTAGACATTTTACACACATTTAATACTTACACCAAGCCAGTTAGTTGTTGTTGTTGTTAGGTGCCATCGAGTCGTCTCCAACTCATAGCAACCCTATGCACAGCAGAATGAAACACTGCCCAGTCTTGTGCCAGCCTCATGATCCTTGCTATAGCTGAGCCCATTGTTGCAGCCACTGTGTGTGTCTATCTCGTTGAGAGGTTTCCCCTTCTTCCTTGACACTCCATTTTACCAAGCATGATATCCTTCTCCAGGGAATGGTTTCTTCTGACAACGTGACTAAAGTAGGTGAGATGAAGTCTGGCCATTCTCTCTTTCAAGGAGTGTTCCGGCTGCACTTCTTCTAAGACAGATTTGTTAGTCCTTTTAGCAGTCCACAGTACTCTTAGCATTCTTCACCAGCACCACAACTTAAAAGCATCTACTCTTCTTCTGTCTTCATTATTCATTGTCCAGCTCTCACATGCGTAAGAGGCAATTGAAAATACCATGACTTGGTTTAGGTGCACCTTAGTCTTCAAGGAGACATCTTTGCTCTTCATCACTCAAAAGAAGGCTTTTGCAGAAGATTTGCCCACTGCAATACATTGTCTGAGGTCTTGACTGCTGCTTCCATTGGTGTTTGTAGAACCAAGTAATGTGAAATCCTAGACAGTTTCAATGTTTTTTCCATCCACCATAATGCTATAGCCAATAAATTAGGTGTCATCATCTCTATGTTACAAGGACTGAGAGAGCAAATAACTTGTCAGGTGTTACAGAGTCATAATTAGAATTTGAACCCAGGTGACTCTGACGTTTCTTTCAGATCCAGCGTTCTGCTTTCTTGCAACAATTTGCATATTCATGTCTATGTGTACTATGTGCAGATCTTACGTTATTTAATCTTACACCTTCTATTATTAAAATCTCACTTGAAGCTTATCATAATCCTGTGAGGTAAATATATTTTATACCAGTTTTATAGGTATTTGTTGTTGTTAAGTGCCGTCGAGTCGTTTCCGACTCGTAGCGACCCCATGCACAGCAGAACGAAACACTGCCCGATCCCATGCCAGCCCCACAATCCCTGCTATACTTGAGCCCATCATCGCAGGTGTATATAACAAACTGAAATTTTTGCAAGTTCCCACAGCTGGTAAGTGGTAAAGTAGGAACTTGAACCTTGGTCTCCATATTTTAGCTATATTTCTGCCACCCTGTGCTGCCTTCAGAATGGCAGCTTTCTTATCTACCAAAGAGAAGGAAGAACTTGTTACTCCACTACTGTCCTAAGAAAATGAGCCCACAGTGGTTGAAGCACTTGGCTGCTTACCAAAAGGTTGGCAGTTTGATCCAACTGGTCACTCCATGGGAGAAAGATGTAGCAGTCTACTTCATAAAGGTTATAGTCTTGGAAGCCCTATGGGGCACTTTTACTCTGTCCAATAAAGTTGCTGTGAGTTGGAATCAACTCAGTGGCAGTGGGTTTGGTGTGTGTTTTGTTTGTTTTGGTTGTAAGAAAACCAGTGATAAAACTTAGGAACTTCTCAGGATGGTCTGTTGTTTTACTGTCATGTATCTTTCAGGTATGTTCGTATGTTGGGGGCACTTTACATGAGGCTGACAGGCACTGCAATTGATTGCTACAAATACTTGGAGCCTCTGTATAACGACTATCGGAAAATCAAGAGCCAAAACCGAAATGGGGGTAAGTATGTTGTCAAGTCTATGGCCTTTCATCCCTGAACCAATTTTTATTCCAGTAATATCTCTACCCTCACATGGTCATGTGCACTTTGAATGCTCCTCTTCATTCACAGTGTTCCTCTCTTCCAGTCCTCCAGCTCTCTCAAGGGGAGTACTGCAGGGGACTACTTCTGTTGGCCTTACCCATCTGACTACCTTTCTCAGTGAATCTCTTGTTATTTGCTGCTTTGCATTACATGCTCCTTCTACACTAATCTCATTCTTTTTTTTTTTTTAAACTTTTAATTGTGATTTGGGTTCAATTTTACAAAGCAGATTCATTTTAAATTCAGTACTTCATATACATTGTTTCACAATACTGATTGCAGTCCCCATAATGTAACAGCTCTCCTTCCATCTCTTACCTGTGGTTATCTCTTTCCTGCATTGTGTCCTTCTTACCTATGCATTCCTGCCTGCCTTATTTCTCCCTGTGCAAATGCTGCCCTTCTGATTGCCTGTGGTTGATTGTTCTAAAGAGTGCATCTCCCTAGTGCAATTGTTCAGTTTGTAATTCTGTCTGTTGTTTGGCTGAGAGTTGAGCCATGGGAGTGAGTCCACTTTCAGGCCTGAATTGACTCGTGGCCATAGTCTTGGGGATTTCACCAGTCTCTGTCTGATCAGTAATACTGGTCTTTTTTTTTTTTTAGGATTTGGGTGAAGATTTACAGAGTAAATTCACTTTTCATACAGCAGTTCACATA
>NW_006921732.1:4199465-4201271 GCF_000298275.1 Orycteropus afer afer
TGCATCCTTTCCTTCAAGGCTCAGGGGTCCAAGATTATCTTCTGTGTCTGTGTTAATTGGTTTCCCTTTTCTTTGTTGAAGAGGGTCTGTGCAATCTTCTGCCTAGTCTGCCATCTTGCCCCACCTCCTCAATACTGGCCTTTTTTATGTTCACTAATCTTACTCTTCCTTGAACTTGTCTTATTCCTTTCATACCTTTGTTAGTGCTTTGGAAATCACTATCATCTCATAGGCTCTAGCTCCAGAATTACCTTCTCCATAAAAGCCTTCCTCTCCCTCACAGACAAAGTCATTTTTCCTTATTTGACTCTGCAGTATATAGATTAAGTGTACTTACGTCAGAATCCCACTGAAAAGTAGTAAGTATATCCAAGAGGGGCAGCTCCATACCTTTTACAGAGATACTTTCTGTGGTAAAGTAGGATTCAGGGAAATCCAATCCAAAGCTTTTCTCTTCTGATCACTTAGTGTCCTAACAAAAGATTTACCTTTCCCCTCTACATTTATTATTAAACAGAGGAAGGTTAAGAATTTGGTATTGTATTTTTATTGACTTATGAATTCATTCATTCAATAAATATATATTCAGTGTCAGTTAATTGCCAGGTACTGTGCTATATACAAGGAGCTCTGGTGGCACTGTGGTTAAAGGCATTGGGCTGCTAACCAAATGGTTGGCTGTTTGAACCCACCAGCAGCTCTACAGGAGAAAGACAAGGCAGTCTGCTTCTGTAAAGATTTATAACCTTGGAAACCTGATGGGAGTTGCTGGGAGTCAGAATTGACTGAGTAGCAGTGGGTCTGGTTTGGTTTGGTGCCATGGTGTACAAGATGGTCATGGCCCTTATGAAGCTACTTACTTAATTTGTGATTATAGTATGTTAAGCAAAGACAAGGTTTCTCAACCTGTTGATATTTTGTTGTTGCTGCTGTTGTTGTTGTTACATGCCATCGAGTTGGACCCGACTCATAGGGACCCCTCCTTGGGTTTCCGAGGCGGTGTCACTACAGAAGTAGATTGCCCCATCTTCCTTCTGAGGAGTGGCTGGTGGGTTTGAGCCGACAGCCTTCTGCTTAGCAGTCAAGTGCCTTAGGCACTATGCTACCAGAGCTCCTTGTTGACAGTTTATGCCAGATAATTCTTTGTTGCAGGGAGCTGTCCTATACATTGTAAGATGTTTAGCAGCATCCTTGGCCTATAGGCAGTAGATGCCAGCAGCATCCTCTTAATTGGGAGGCAAAAATTGCCCCTGTTTGAGAACCACTAAACTAAGGTAATATTTACTATGGAAACTCTGCAAAACTGTCTCTCCATGTACCATCTAAGATCCATGTTCTATATTCAGAAACAGTGAGTTCACATGAGAAATTGTATTTGAGTTAAGTGATTTATTCAGGAACATAACTCCTACATAATTCAGGACTCTTGTGCTTCCTTTTGTCTCTGCTGCTCTTCAGAACAGCTTCATTTATCCCTTTCTCCCAAGCTCCTAGAAGAGGCTTAGCACAAGATGGCCACAGTAAAGATGGGTGGCGTGAATGAAGATAGGTGATGACAAGGCAAGAAGCCTAGGTTTGATGGTAATGTCTTTGGTATAATTAGCACATTGCAGTAGCTTTACTAGTGAATGTACCAGGGAAGAGGAGAAACAGTACAGAATTCTCACTTTCTATACTCAGTACTCTGTTAGATATTTTGCATACAGTCTTTTTTTTTTTTTTTTAATTTTATTTTGATTTGGGTGAAGATTTACAGAGTAAATTCACTTTTCATACAGCAGTTCACATACACTTTGTCTCATGTCA
>NW_006921732.1:4204556-4205603 GCF_000298275.1 Orycteropus afer afer
CCCTTCAAGGCTCAGGGGTCCACGATTATCTTCTGTGTCTGTGTTAATTGGTTTCCCTTTTCTTTGTTGAAGAGGGTCTGTGCAATCCTTCTGCTCCGCCATCTTGCCGGAACTCTGCATACAGTCATGTATCTTTATCTTTTGACTGTCTAAATCTGTTATTTCGAAGTTGCTTGAGCTAATGATTTTTCTTTCAGAATTTGAACTGATGCATGTGGATGAGTTTATTGATGAACTACTGCACAGTGAGAGAGTCTGTGACATTATTCTGCCCCGGCTACAGGTAAGAGATAAAGGCTTCTTACCAGAGTTACTCTTACTTTCCAGACATTAAAACACCGAGGACATGGACTCATAGGTACTTGTAATAAGTAGTTTTCATGACTATGAGAAAGATGTGGGATTGGAGTGAAATGAAAGCAGATGGTGTGTGTGAAATATAGAGCTTTAAGACTGAGTAACACAAAAAAGCTTTCTTCTAAAGGAGGTTATATCAAGGATATTGTAGCTAGAGTAGTCGTTTTTAAACTTGGTGAGTTTTCTAGTTGATCTTCATATAAAAATCCAAGATGTAAGCAGATAAAAGCAGAGTTGATCTAGTGGGAGGGCCAAGAGTAGGAGACTCTGAGCCCTTAACTCCTTAAAAACCTCACCTTTTTCATCCCACCTCCCTTCTGCAGTGATAAATGATGGGCCATCAAGTACCTTCTAGTAATGACTTTTACAGAGTATGATTTGAAAATTACTGTTGGGAAATACAGAGGGAAAACAGGTAGGTAGGTAGCCTTAAGAGAAAGAGAATGGGCTATAATGGAGTTGTAAGTTTCTGTATTATAATATAGCTAACTAATTGTGGAACCTGGTTTCATTTTCCCTCTATAAAATGGTGAAATTAGAACGTCAGTGGTCTTTAAACTGTGCCCTGTGGGACTATTTTAAGGCTACTAAGAGGAATAAAGGCGCTCTGGTAGCATAGTGCCTAAGGCACTTGACTGCTAACCAGAAGGCTGGCGGTTCAAACCCACCAGCCACTCCTCGGAAGGAAGG
>NW_006921732.1:4205703-4208123 GCF_000298275.1 Orycteropus afer afer
AACAACAACAAGAGGAATAAGAGAAGACAGCCCCACTTTTTCCAGCCAAGTTATATTCTCTTAAGTTATGTATCAGGCTTCAGCTGTGATATTTGAACAAAGCGGTTTTTTTGTTTTTGTTTTAATGATTTTATTGAGGCGTAATTGACAAAGTATATGTATTTAAAGTGTACAATTTGATAAGTTTGACATATGTGTACACCGTGAAACCATCACCCCAATCAAGATAGTGAACATAGGCATTGCCTTGGTTCTCTGCTGCTGCTGTAACAGAAATACCACAGGTAGATGGATTAACAAACAGGAATTTATTCTCTTACAGTTTAGGAGGCTAGAAGTCCAAATGCAGAATGCTGGCTCTAGTTGCTGCATTAAAGGCCTCTTGACCTTGGACTTAGCTCTGCTTCTTATTCCAGGCCCACTGGAGTTAGAGGTGTCTTCTGTCTCAGACAGGTGCTAGCTGCTGAGGCTGATGAACCCAAGGTCAGCAGGTAAATTAGCACAACCTCAAGATCAGTAGGCAACACAGCAGACTATTGGTTCATGTCCAGGACCTGGAGATGAGACTTAGCCAAATTCAGGATCCAGATGTGCCAAAAAGCTAGATACCTTCCTCAAAGATTCCCCATATATATTGGAAGCAGGCCACACCCCCAAAGGCAACTAATAAGCTGCTCATAGCAGATTTCACAATGGAGCTGATTATACTACATCTAGCTTCATCACAGGAACTCTAGTGGCATAGTTCTTAAGGCATTTGACTGCTAACCAGAAGGTTGGTGGTTCAAACCAGCCACTCCATGGAAGGAAGACTGGGCAGTCTACTTCTGTAAAGATTTACTGCCTTGGAAACCCAAAAGGGGGTTGCTATGAGTCGTAATCCACTCGATGACAGTGAGTTTGGTTTTGTTTTTTTTGGAGTCTCTCATGGGGAATAATTGCATCCAGCTGCAAAGCTACTCAGTCACAGCCCAGCCAAGTTGACACACAACTTTAACTGCCATAGGCATTATCCTTTTTATCAAACGTTTTATCAAAAGTTTCCTCCTTTTTATGTAGCCCTACTATCCCATCCCTACTCCTTGCTCCCAAGCAACCACTGATATGCCCTTTATCATGATAGATTAATTTACAGTTTAGAATTAATAGAATATATACTGTTTTTTATGCTTGTCTTTTTTGACTCAGCATAATTCATCCATGTAGTGACATCTATCAGTAGTTTATTCCTTTTTATTGCTGAATAGTATTACATTGTATGAATACACTACAATTTGTTTATCCATTGACCTGTTGATGCAGAATTGTGTGATACAGGTCAACATACAAAAATCACTTCTATTTCTACAAACCAGCAATTGAAGAGGCAGAATTTGAAATTTTATTTAAAAATACTGTTTATAGTAGCATCAAAAATATTAAAATAATTAAGGATAATTTTATCAAAAGATATGCAAGACCTATATACACTTAAAACTATGAAACATGGAATTACTAAGAAAAAGAAGTCCTACATAAATGGAGAGAGATACCATGTTCATGAGTCAGATGACTTAACATTGCTAAAATACCACCTCTCTCCAAATTAATGTATAGATTCAAGGCAAATCCCAGTCAAAGTTCTGGTAGACTTTTGTAGTGCTTGACAAGATGATTCTAAAACTTAAACATGAAAATGCAAAGGATCTATGATACCCAAAACAACTGTGAAAAAGAACAAAGTGGGAGGACAAACAGTACCTGATTTCCATACTTACTGTAAAGCTCTAGTAAACAAGATAGTGTTATATTGGCATAAACATAGACAGATATATCAATGGAACAAAATAAAAGGATCAGAAATAAACCTACACTTACACGGTCAGCTGGTTTCTACAGCGGCGTCAGGGCAAGTCCATCGAGAAAGGATCATTTTTTTTCTATATAATTGGATAGTTGTATGCACACAAATGAGTTTCTACCCTTAGCTCACACCATATTTAAAAATAAACATGAAGCAGATTATAGACTTAAATATAAACGCTAAGACTATAGAACTAGAAAAAAAAAAAAAAAACAGGAGAAAATCTTAGTAACTTTGGGTTTGGCAAAAACTTCTATAATGAGACACAAAAAGCATGATTTTTTTAAAAAAATAATGGCCTATAGAAAAATAAAACTTTTCTTCAAAAGAATTTATTGAAAAATAAAACAGCAAGTCACAGAGGACTATATTTGTGTAACATCTAACAAAGGCCTTGAATCTAGAAGCAATTTTTTTAATAGTAAGAAAACCCTTGGGAAAAATGAACAAAAGGTTCCAAGTACTTTACCAGAGAAGATAAATAGCTGGCCATAGCTGGCCAGGAAACACATAAAAACCACTCAACATCATTAATCATTAGGGAAATCTCTTTTTTTTTCCCTTTTTTTTTTTTTTT
>NW_006921732.1:4208649-4213225 GCF_000298275.1 Orycteropus afer afer
TGTACCAGTCACTAGGACTAATTGTTTCCATGAATTTTGGTTTTCTTCATTCTTCTTTGCTCTGGATGAGGAGAGACCCATCATTGCATCTAGATAGCAGCTTGCAAGCTTTTAAGATTCCAGTCGCTACTCACCACAGTAGGAGGTAGAACAATGTTTTGTGTAGTGTGTTATGCCAATTAAGCTTGATGTCCCCTGCGACTATGGTCCCGAGCCCACAGGTTCAACTACTCAGTCCCTCTGGGTAGCTGGCTGTGACCAAGCAGTGACTACAACCTTGCCCTCATTAGGGAAATCTTAATGATACACTATATATCTATTAGAATGTCTAAAATTAAAAAGAATGATGTTATCAAGTGTTGGTGATGATGTGGAGGATCTGCAATTCTCAAACACTGCTGGTGGCAATTTAAAATGATACAACTTTGGGAAAGTGTGGTAGTTTCTAAAAAGTTAACAATACAACTTAGCCATTTCACGCCTAAGAATTTACTCAAGAAATAAAAGCACATGTCCCCAACTATTTTATTTATAGTGGTCAGAAATGGGAAACAGTGGAATGTCCACAAACAAGTGAATGCATAAACAACTTGTGGTATATCCATATGATGGAATACTACTCATTAGTAAAAATGAAGGAACTACTGTACTGATACATGCATCAACATGGATGAGTCTTAAAATAATTATGCCAAAAAAATTAATAATTATGCTAACTGAAAGAAGACAGACAAAAAAGAGTACATACTATATAATACCATTCCTACAAAATTTTAGAAAATGTAAATTAACTATAGTGACAAAAGCACATCAGTGGTTGCCCTGGGGACAGGGTACAGTTGTCTGCAATACATGTCAACACTCATCAATTTGAATACTTTTTAAATGTACTATTTATCTTACATTAATTACACCTCAAACTGTAAAAAAAATCTGCAAAAGTCACTGGCCTAGCTGGCCTACTAAAGACCTGTGGCTCTTCCAGCTCTACTCTTCTCTCATTCTGTATGTCTGTGTGTTGAAACTGCCAGTACTGACTAAAGGTCTCAGAGGCAGTGTTGTAAATGGAAAATAAGATTATATTCTTATGTGTTTTAAGCAATCACAGAAAATTCCAACTGAGAGGATCTAATATTTCATGTTTCCTTTTTGATTCTACTGCAACTCAGTAACTCTGAAGCAGTTTGCTATATCCCACTGCTAGGTGCTTGCTTCCTTGCTAGACATAAAGCAAAAACTGACAATTTAAAGATGAATGAACCAGAAAAACTTAAACTTCAAAATAGAGAATTGAATGGATTGCAGATATCTGATGAGTGAGTGTGATGAATTTGTATGAGGAGGCAAAACAGCTGGATAAAAGTCATTGATAGATGAGTGCCCATGCTGAAATGCAGTGAACCAAGTCTTCCTCCACACTGGCCCAGTTACAATCATATGAATTAAAAATTTTGAAAATGGATATGGTATAATTCTTTCATATTGGCTACTGTAGTATTTATAATGAAGAGAAAGTTCTCACACTAGCTTATTGTGTATTACATTAGCTTTTTTTATTACTAGCTTTAGCTAATTTTTCATTACCTTTAGAAATACCGTAAAAAAATGGAAAATTTCTATGTGTACTCAGGTGCTACTTAAGCATTCTAAAGTCCAGTCAACTCTAAGCAAACCTATTAATAGGGTGGTCTGTGTGGAGTCTAGAAGGAAAAACCACAGAAAACAAATTGGTTACTGTTTATCAAGCCCTCAGCTAGGAACCTGGGGGTTGTTGGTTTGAGCCCACCCAGTGCTACTCAAGAAAGCCCTGGTGATCAACTTCTGTAAAGGTGACAGCCAAGAAAACCCCATGGAATAGTTCTACTCTGTAACACATGGGTAACCATGAGTTGGAATTATCTTGATGACAATGGTTGGTTTGTTTTTTTTTGGCCAAGTGAGAGGAATTGAAACCTGACTCTGATCAATGTTTTCAGATCACTGAGAGGTATACTCTGGTGTGCACCTCTGTATATCCTGGATAAAGTGACCCAGAGGACTAACCTTTTGTTTTGATTCTGTTCTTACTGAGCAACCTGCAAGTCATCAATTTAGCTTCCGATGTCCCCGACATTGACTCTGGAATATATTCTCATTCTGTTAAACACAAATACTCTGAGTTAAGACATTGATATCAGTTTTTTCTGAGTCTGGTGGGCATGAGGGACTCTGGATATTTCAGTGACTTTATAAGATCACAGGGAAAAGAATCAGTAGAAAATGAAAATGTTCCTTTTAGCTTTGTATTTATATGTTTAAAGGGGAGCTTAAAGACTATAGTTTCCAGGTATGTTAAAATCTTTAGGAAACTTGAACTGTTTATGGTGTTGCTGACAAGAGATTGGCTCAGCTGCTGTGCCACAGTTTTTCTATCAGTCCTAGAAACCTAATGTTGGAGCTTCAGAAGTTAGCAGAGAGGGCAACAACCCCTAACTCTAATCCTAACTGCATTCTTTGTAGAAACGCTATGTCCTAGAGGAAGCTGAGCAATTAGAGCCTCGGGTTAGTGCCCTAGAAGAGGACATGGATGACGTGGAGTCCAGTGAAGAGGAGGAAGAGGAAGATGAGAAGGTCAGGCATCTGGGAACTTAAGGGTTGACTGGGGAGTACTCCAGGGGATGGAAATGGTACTTGTTCTGGTTTTCAGATTTTTATTTATTTTTAATTTTCTTTCATCAAAATAATAGTATTTAGTTGTTAATGAGTATGAGCTTGAGGGTCAAACAGACAGACCTGAATTGATAGCTCTGCCATTTTATGGTGGTATAATCTTGTGCAAATGGTTAACCTCAGTTTTCATGTCTGTAAAGTAATAATAATGATACCTTCCACTTAGCACTGTTTTGAGTATTAAATGAGATGTTATACATAGAGGTTTTAACAAAGTGTTGGCACAGACCTGCTTAATATGTAGTAGCTATTAAAATAAATACTCGAGGGAATAACTATATACCCCAAAAAATAAGCCTTCTCTAGAAAACTAAAATGCCTCCTACATGGTCATGGTGATGTTCTTTCAGTATGTTACTGAAATACCAAAAAACAGAAAACAGTCCAGATGCCTACCTGCCAAAGACAGATAAGTAAATTATCAACTCAACAAACTATTAGGCAGCCAATGAAACTGTTAGGAAAAGTTTATGATAATATGGAAAATGCTTAAGTTGAAAAAGCAGGATCTAAAACTTACTTGCAATTAAAATTTATTAAAAATATATGGATTAAAAAACTAGAAGGAAATAGAACAATGTTAACTTTGACTATATTTGGGTAATTAGTGTGAATTACTTCCTTTTTACTTCTCTATTTTTGTTTAATGCCATATATCTATTTTATGTGGGGGGAAAATCTAGTATTTTATCTTTAGATACATATATTTTTTTCTTCTAATGTAGTTTTAAAAATTTATCACTTGATACAGTCAAAAGATTATAAGCTAAAATGTGAAGTATAAAGTATAATAATATATTGAAAGTCTTTGAAGCTACCAGCAACTCAAGAGTTAGGAGTATTAACAATAATTTGCAACACCTATGTGTTCCTTCCTTCTCCCATGTCCCTTCCTCCCCCTCAACAGTAGTTTTTCTAAAGTCACTTAATCACATGTGCAGAGAGAGGCTCTGTAGATGGGGCAGTGCACTGCATCGAGGTGCACCATTCACATCATAAGCTCTGGATGGAGCCCCTGGACTTGAGCAACGTAGGGTCTCTTGCACATGAATATAAAACCAAAAAAACCAAACTCACTGCCGTCGAGTTGGATCCAACCCATGGCGACCCCTCCTTGGGTTTCCGAGGCGGCATCACTACAGAAGTAGATTGCCCAACCTTCCTTCTGAGGGGTGGCTGGTAGGTTTGAACTGCCGGCCTTCTGGTTAGCAGTCAAGTGCCTTAGGCACTATGCCACCAGAGCTCCTCACATGAATATACATACCTCTGTCTAAATGTTTACTTTGGTTTTTGAGCTCTCTAAAAGTGATAAATAATATTGTCATCTAGGACTAAGATTTGCTTTTTGCACTCAGTACATCTCCAGTATTCATCTGTGTTGTAGGTAAAACTAGTTAACTCATTTTCACAATTTTATAATAATTGAGTAAATACAAAGATTGTTCTGTTTTTTTATTACAGACATTCTTGTCTTACATGTGTAAGAGTTTCTCTTAGCTATATACACCCATGATTGAGATTGCTGAGTGTAAACAGGCATAATTTTGAGGTGGTACAGTACTGTCAGATTGTTTTCCAGTGTGGTTGTACCAATTCATACTTCCACTGCCAGCAATAAGCATTCCTGTTGCTCCCGATCGTTTCCACACTTCTTTGTTAATTATTTCTTGGTCAGAATTTGTTAATCTTTACTAGTTCATTGGGTGTAACCTGGTATCTCATACTAGTTTTCGTTTGCATTCTCTGATTACTAATGAAGCTCAACACCTTTTTTTTTTTTTTAGGATTTGGGTGAAGATTTACAGAGTAAATTCACTTTTCATACAGCAGTTCACATATACTTTGTCTCACGTCATTGACCAAAATT
>NW_006921732.1:4214050-4225211 GCF_000298275.1 Orycteropus afer afer
CTATATATGATCTTGGATACACTCTCCATTTAGACATACCTAATTGTTTAGCTTGTTCACCCATCTATCCATCCCTATACCCATGTTTGCTTTCACTGACAACTCAGTACTGTATATGCAAAGGGGTTCATATTCTAATGAAGCTCAACACCTTTTTATGTTTATTTGCTATAACTATTTAGCCTTCTGTGAAATAAATGTCTGCTCATATTTTATAGCCATTTTTCACCTGAATAGTGTCTAAGGCATTTGACTTATAACCAGAAGGCTGGCAGTTCAAACCCACCAGCCACTCCTTGGAAGGAAGACTGGACAACCTACTTCCGTAGTGATACTGCCTCGGAAACCCAAGGAGGGGTTGCTATGAGTCGAATCCGACTCAATGGCAGTGAGTTTGGTTTGGTTTGGTGGTTATATGGTACAGATATCTTTGCCTAACTCTTTGAAAGTGATTTTGATGAACAAAAAAGTTAATTTTATTATATTCTAACTTCACTTGTTCTTTTTAAATATAGCTTATTTAATATAGCAAACTTCTGTTACCTTTCTTCTTCTGGAACAATGTAATTTAGAATTTCCATTAGTAGATTCTGTTCATCGATAAGTGACTTTTTTCACTCTTATTTTTGAAAGGTTTTTTTTCTTGCGTACAGTTTTAGGTATTTTCTCACAGCACTTAAAAAATACTATTCAGTCTTCTTACATCCACTGTCACTGTTAAGAAATCTGCTATTATTGTTTCTTTGTAAATGGTCTGTGATTGTTTTCCTCCTTGACTGTTTTTAAGATACTCTATTTTTATGTTTTTCAGTTCTATTATGATGTCTCTAGGCTTGGGTTTCCTTTTACTTACCTAGCTTTAGTGTACATTTTGCTTTCTGGACATTTTCCCTTAGCTCTGGAAAATTGAGAGCCATTGCCTTATCTCTAATTGCTCCATATTGTCTTAAAGAGTCTGTTTATATATATATATATATATATAAACACATACACATTTGTTGTTATGTGCCGTCGAGTCAGACCCAACTCACAGCGACCCCTCCTTGGGTTTTCTGAGGTGGTATCTCTATGGAAGTAGATTGCCCAACCTTCCGTCCAAGGAAATGGTGGAGGGGGGTTGAACCACCAGCTTTCTGGTTAGCAGTCAGTTGCCGTAGGCACTACATTATCAGAGCTCCTATATATAGATACAGATATATAGATAGTCTTATCAGGGAGCTCTGTTGGCATAGTGCCACAGGCATTTGACTGCTACCCAGAAGGCTGATGGTTCAAACCCACCAGCCTCTCCTTGGAAGGAAGACTGGGCAATCTACTTCCATAGAGATACTGCCTCGGAAACCCAAGGAGGGGTTGCTGTGAGTTGGGATTGACTAAACAGCAGTGGGTATGGTCCATCATTCTATCCAAGTCTCTGGATTGTGCAAACAATTAATGTACTTTGCTGTTAACTGAAAGGTTGGAGGTTCATGTCCACCTAGAGGCAACTCAGAAGAAAGGCCTGGCAGTCCACTTTGGGAAAGTTGGCCATTGAAAACCCTATGTAACACAGTTCTACTCTGACACATGGAGTCATCATGAGTCAGAGTTGACTCAATGGCAGATTTTTTTTTTACTGGGATCATTTCTCTCCACCATATGTTTCTTTCATGCTTTCTGTCTTACCACCTTGTTCTTTGTTGCCAGTAATTTGGAATATTCTAATTCACTTGCACTTTCTGTTGTGTCTGATCTACTTTTTCATCTATCCATTTTTTATTTGTATCTATCACCAATTGTGCTTCTCTCCTAGATGTTCCTTTTTTAAAAAAATCCATCTCTCCTTTCCTAAAGATCTCTTGTTGGTTGGTCATCTTTGTGTTGTGTCCTTTATTTCTTCAAACATTTCAAATATATTGTCTATATGACATCTCAGTATCAGTCCTGTGTCTGAATCTATTGCTTGTTTCAACTGCTGCCTCTCAGTCATGGTGTCTTGATTTCTCATGTGTTTAGTGATTTTATTTTAAGCTCATTGCTTGAATTTGGTGAGATTCCTGTTGCCTTAAGCTGAAGACTGGTGAAGTTTTCCTCCAAAAAGGTTTTATTCCTGTTTTTGCTTGTGCCTAGAGATACTACTAACTGGGACCTCTTTGGCTTCTTTTGAGAATTTTGGCTCAGCACAGGAGCCCTAAGCTTTCCTTCCGTGTCTTGAGGCTTGCCTAAGGCTCTCATTTGCTAAAAACCTGAGCATCATGGCATATGTGTTCAAACCCAGCTACTCTTGGATTTCTGCTGCTGTACCTCCAGCTCCTCATGCACAGGCACCAACTCACTGTTGTGTTTTGTTGGCTGGTTCTTGAAGAGGGTAGATACCTGAAGACCTATCCTAATTCTTATGAGACCACCATGTGTCCTGCCATCTGGCTTAGTTGTTCTTCATTGAGAGGGTCCCTTGTAAAATCTAGTCAACCAAATGACAGAAGTCCTGGATTAGATTTTTTTTTTTTTTTCCCCCCACCATTTTTCCAAAGTTAAATATTTTGTTCTGCAGATGTACCCACATTCATTGCTACTGGGTTGGTCAGTGTTTCTAGGCCTCTTCAGTTGGCAGAGCTGGGGAAACAAAAATATTTTTAAGATAAAGTAAACTGTGAGTTTGTATTTAACCTTATTAATGTTACATCTGTGTACCTTAAGTTCTTTGGAACTTAAGGAAATGTGCATGATCACATTGGAAATCTAACTTTTCAAGTGGATAAGCATAATTATTTGTTTACCCCTCACATCTCTCACACAGTCCCAGAATAATAAGACCAACTAAAACAATGACGTTATTGGAAGCAGTTTAATTTTGGGGGACATGGGGAGGGTGGGTATTTCTTTTTGTCCTTAGGGTTATCCTTTTATATGCCAATTACTGTAAGTCATTTAGAGGAAAACTTTGGGACAGGATGGGGTTATAAGCAGTGTGTTCCTAGATGGCTCTCTAAACCCATGCCCATCTCTGTCCCATCCCTTTCATTTCCAGTTAGAGAGAGTTCCATCACCTGATCACCGCCGGAGAAGCTACAGAGACTTGGACAAGCCCCGTCGTTCTCCCACGCTGCGCTACAGGAGGAGTAGGAGCCGGTCTCCCAGAAGGCAAGGCCCTATCATTGTCCTTTTCCAGGGAGACTTTGAGCACTGTGGTATACATGTTTAGACTTCAGATAAGGCAAGATGCCCAGCCTATGGAAAATGTTTGTTTGCCTAGTGGATTCATTAACTATTGTTGCAAAATAGTGACCTACAAAACATCAGTGGCACAGAGCAACCATCATTTATTTCACTTACAAGTGTTTGGCCAGCAATTTAAGCTGAGCTCAGATGGGCAGTTTTCTAGAAAACAGACTTCACTCACATGCCTTGTGATCAGCTGTCTTTTGGCTGGTATTGTATAGCCCTAGCTGTGATGACTCCAGCAACTCATCTCATCTCCATACTTCTCTTCATCCTGTGGGTATGTTCTCATGGCATTGGCAGAGTTGGAAAGCAAACAAGCCTAATCATGCTAGTGTTTTTCTGTCATCTGCTTGCATCATAATCACATATATCCCATTAAGCAAAGTAAATCACAGGCCCAAATCCAGAGTTAGAGTGGGAGGGCAGTACAAAGTTACATTGCAAAGAACATGGACACAGATGAGGAAGAATTGGGGCCATTTTGTAATTTATAATGTCAGTGCACCCACTCTCTTCTATTTTCTCTATAGGCGGAGTCGGTCTCCCAAAAGGAGGAGGTAGGTAGGCCTTTAGTCATTTGTGATGAAGAATAGGGACTGTGGAGGTGGGCTATGTGTTGTGTGTTGTAGTGTATTTATTGCCAGACATTTTCACAGAGCCTGACCAGTCTTTTCCACAGCCCCTCCCCTCGCCGAGAAAGACATAGGAGTAAGAGTCCAAGACGTCACCGCAGTAGGTCCCGAGATCGAAGGCACAGATCCCGCTCCAAGTCCCCAGGTATAGCATTTGGGTCTTTTGCCACTGGTCGTCTTAACAAAGACATGTAAGAACAGTTAGCCTCCTACAATAGTGGAGTGGCCTAACTGTATATTTGCCTAGCAGAAAAAGAATTGGACTAGAAATTTGGATATTTGAGTTTATGTGTCATCTCTGTCACTTAACTGGCTTTGCTGACAGGATGATGCGCTTGTTTATTCATTTGAAATTATAAGACTAAGTCCTATAGAGTAATGGTGAAAACCCAACTTGATGATTATGTATTATCATGAAGCCTGCTGAATGGATATGAAGTGGTTTCATTATTACTTCCCCCATCATCAGTTCACAGAGGTGCTACCTACAAGAGGTGGTTCCAAGGTAGGCCAAAAATGTACTAAGCCAGTGGAGGGGTTAAGGAAGGTGAAAATGACAGTGGATGAGAAGGGTATAATCTCACTTATCCAATGGCCTTTTTCTTCCCCAGGTCATCACCATAGTCACAGACACAGAAGCCATTCAAAGTCTCCTGAAAGGTATGTAAAGGCTCCTATTTTGTGTTAAGAATTTCACTTTTACTTTAGAAATTAAAATTCTAACCAAAAACCAAAACCAAACACACTGCTGTTGAGTCTGACCCAGCTCATAGTGACTCCTCCTTGCATTTCCAAGGGAGTATCACTACAGAAGTAGATTGCCCAAACTTCCTTCTCAGGAGTGGCTGATGTGTTTGAACTGCCAGCCTTCTGGTTAGCAGTCAAATGCCTTAGGCACTGCGCCACCAGAGCACTCAATTGAACCTACAAATTTTGTTTCAATGGGAGAGTCTTCTTTATTTCAGGACAAAATTGGTCTATAGTTCTGCGACTTTTTTTCTTATGTAATTGTACCTTTGGGTAGTGGAAAGGTCATGAGCTTTATTCTCAGAAGAAAACAAAGAGTTTAAGTCCTAACTTTTAACACTTAACAGTTGAATGACCTTAGAAAGTCGCTTTCATTCAGTAAGCTTTCCTTAGAAACTACTATATACCATACTCTGTTAGCTATACTCTTAGGCTATTTCCTCAATGGTAAATTTTAGATAGTAATGCCTAATTCACAGGGTTGCTCTGAGATGTAAAATAACATCAGATATATTTATTGATACATTTATTTGAATAGTCATTGTTATCCCAATCAGTGTCAGCAGTCTTTGCTTAGCTCCTTGAACAGCTGCTAAATTTAATGATCTGTGTGTGTTGCCATTTTCAGGTCTAAGAAAAGCCACAAGAAGAGCCGGAGAGGGAATGAATAATGGACTTAGTTTGATTTTAGCCCTTATGGCCTCCTGTGGATATTAGAGTATCTGTGTGGAAGGATTAAGATATATTCCCTTGGAGGCATTTAGGGAAGGACAAAGAGTCAAGAGGGTAGGTGTGTTTGATGGTGGTGGTAAGAATGACGTTAAGAATGTTTTTAGTTTTTCTTACCAAGGTTTTCCACTTTTTTTTTCTTATTTTTTAAGAAAAGAGGTGCTGAACATGGTGAAGATACCTCTTTTTGAATCGTAATCTACTTGTTGGGGGATAATGCTTCCTAAGGGCTGTTTTTGACCTCTTTTGTATACCCAACCTTGACTAACCAGATTAAATTTATGAGAGTAGGAAAGATGGGGGGAGGGGGCACAGGTGGAATACAAATGACAACGAAAGGATGTGTTCATCTGGGAACTGTTTTTGTTATTAAACCTGACACACCCATTTCTCATTTTTCTGTAGTTTGGTCTTTTTGTTTTGCTTTGTGATGGAACCACTTTGAAACTCTTAAGTTTTGAGCTTCTGTTGTTATTCACAGATCAAATCAGTCAGACATATTAACTCCTAACTTACCAGCAGCCAATTGTAGTGAACTTGTAAACTGACTAGTTAGCAGTTTACAGGAGAAATGTGCAATCAAACAAAAGTCTCCTTCTGGATCACTTAAAAAAAACCAAACTCACTGCCATTGAGTCGGATCTAACTTCATAGTGACCCCTCCTTGGGTTTCCAAAGCAATATTACTATGGAAGTAGATTGCCCCATCTTCCTTCAAGGAATGGCTGCTGGGTTTGAACCGCAGCCTTCTGGTTAGCAGTCAAATGCCTTAGGCACTACACAGTTTTATTGAACAGTGCAATAAAAGTAGATCTTAGCACCCTTTATATAGCACATACATATACAGTGTTGTTTGTTCTTCCCCACAAACTTTGAATTCCAGGTTAAGGAGCTCACCCTTTATCCTACAAATGCTGACTTTGTCCAAGCCTAGGAGGAGAACAGGATTGAAAAAGGTTTGATGAAAAGGAAGTGTGTAATGCCACTCATACTTTTTACTTAAACAGTAAAAACAGTACCATTCACAACTTCAGAAAATACATTAGGAAGAGACTAACTTTAGGAGGGACACAGAGTCAGGAGGGTGGTGGTGGTGAAATGATATACTCACTTTAACAAGTTTAATTTGAGACAGCTGTGGTACATCTGGTGTCCCTGGGTGGTACAAAACGGTTGATGTGCTTGGCTGCTAACTACCCAGGTGCCTTAGAGGAAAAACCTGGCAATCTACTTCCCCCAAAAATTTGTCATTAAAAACTTTGGAGTACAGTTCTACTCTGACATACATAGGGTCACCATGAGTCAGAATCAAAGGCAACTAATTTTTGTTGTTGTAAATCTAGATAAAGTTCAGACAGTTGGAAATACATACTGGAGTTCAGCATAGTGATTTAAGCCAGAATTGACAAATCTCAGGTAATTGTTGGAAGGCATGAAATTAGTTAAGATTGTCCAGGAAGTGTGTGTAAACAACAGAACTGTAGGCAACACCACTGGTGTGAGGAGGAAGAGTAGCCACCAATTGAAAACTAAAATGAACCATTCAGAAAGTAAAAGAATTAGGATAGATTAGGTCAAAGAAGCTAAGAATCTCGAAGCAAAATAAGGGCTGAAAGTGTCCCTGGGCACTGATAAGAGTGTACTGATTTTTATTAGAGGAGTTACTTCCAACTGTACTTTCCTTTCCTCCTTTAAAAATGGTAAGCAATATTGACTGACTTTCTTCAGCATTTATCCTAGCAGGATTTGGGAATTGTGAAGACCAACTGCCTGCCTCACAGGATCAAGTTTCTTGGGAAGTCATTATCAAATCATAGGGTAAACATTCTATTATTGCTACTGAACTGAAGAAACTTAATACACAAAAATTCTTTACAACATTGAGGAATTTTAGGATCACATTAGAGCTTTCACATTCTTCAATGATTCACCCATGATACTGAGTTGGCAAAGGCCCATAAGAGCTGTTTTGGTTTATGATATAGCTATGTACAGGACTGGGAGCTCTGGTGGCTTAGTGCCTAAGGCATTTGACTGCTAACCAGAAGGCTAGCATTTCAAACCCACCAGCCACTCCTCAGAAGGAAGACTGGGCAATCAGCTTCCGTGGAGATACTGCTTTAGAAACTAAAAGATGGGTTGCTGTGAGTCGGAATAGACTAGACAGTGGTGAGTTTTTTTTTTTTTTAATATGTGTAAGACTAACTTTAAAAATGAGATAGAAGCACATTTATGTAAATCTGTTAGAGTACTCGTAGTTACTTCTTTACTGAAGTGATTTAGGTGGACAAATTTCTTCTGGATAAATGACTGACGGGCCAAACAAGTTATAGTACGTATCATATATTGTTTAAAAATTTAAAAACTTCAAAAGAATTTAATTGAGAAATAAACCTCCCTAAAACATAAACTTTAAAGCTTATTTTAGACATATAGTTAAATATGGACCAAAACTGAGGCAGCATAGTCAATCTATAGCTACAAGTAGAATGTCTGTACTCCTTAACCCTTTCATGATCTGAGTGCTCACCTACATTTTCAGCATTTTCCAGCTTGGGGAAAACGTGAAAGTGTGAAGTGCCTATCCTACTTTCGCTGTGTGCTGCCATTTGGTGGGGTCCTGTATAACTGGGAATCTAAAGACATGGGCTTCATCCCACCAACCTCAGCACCAGAGATCTCTCAGGACATGTGTCCCACTAATTGTATCAAAATTCATATTGCCTAAAAACATAGTTCATTAAAAATGCCCACCATTACTGAAAACACAAGTTCAACAAAAAATTTAAAGCAGAAAATAATTCAGTCTTGAAAGGGTTAATTGGAAGAAAAAGACAAGACTAATGGGACATTTTGAACATCTCTCTAGAGGCCTTTTGATAAACTGTAAACTGCAGAGGAGATGGAAGAGATGGAGCTTAAAGACCTTCCTGAAGGGCCATTTCTGTGGTCTATGGGCTAGCCTATGGGAACAAAGCTTTTGAACAACAGTTGTAAAACATTTTGGCCACAACCTGTATTAAATACATTTTACATCTTAGCTCTGTACAAACAGCATATTTTGTACTGAAATTTTATGACATAGTTCTCATCCCTATGCAAAGTACATTATTTACTATTTAATTTCATTGTTTAATGTTGGGTGCAAACCACTAAATTGATTTCATTTCCCACTCTTAAAAACCACTGCTCTTTTTTTCCTCGCCTCCCACCCCTGGCAACCAACAAAGAAAGTTTCCCTCCATATATAAATCTTTCCTTGACCCTCCACAACAAAGTGAACTAATACTATATTTGACCTTCAGTGATTGACTTATTTCACTCAGCATAATGTACTCCAAGTTCATCCATATTATACCGTGTTTTGCAGACTCTACATCATTCTTTAGTGCTGCATAGCATTCCATTATGATATGTACCATAGTTTGGTCATCCACTCTTCCGATGATGGACACGTAGGTTGTTTCCATGCATGTTTTTGCTATTGTAAATAGTGCTGCGATGAACATGGGCACGCGTATATCTGCTCCTGTACTGGTTCTCACCTCTCTAGGATATATACCTAGTAATGGGATTTCTGGGTCTCCTATTCCAGCTTTCTAAGGAATCGCCATATTGCTTTCCACAGTGGTTGTATCACTTCACAGTCCCACCAGCAGTGTATGAGTCCCAATCTCTCCACATCCCCGCCAGCATTTGTTATTTTCTGTCTTGTTGAACCTTGCCATCAATGCTGGGGTGAGAGAGTATCTCGTTGTTGTTTTGATTTGCATCTCTCTGATGGCCAGTGATTGTGAGCATCTCTATTAGCTGGCCATCTGAATATCCTTCTTGGTGAATGTCTATTCATATCTTCTGCCCATTTTTCATTTGGATTGTTAATTCCTTTGCTGTTGAGGCACTGGAGTTTTCTATAAATCTTAGAGACAAGTCCCTTGCCAGATATGTAATTATTGGCAAGTATGAATTTGTTGCTGTCATTAGGTGCTTTTTCATGGTGTCGATTTCTTTGTTCCATATAATTTTCTATGCTGAGCTCATTTTGTTTCTGAATCGTGTTATCACTTCCTTTGTTGCTACTGTTTTAGTATTAGCTAAATATTTGTGCTAGTCCTCTTTTTTATTTTGATGTGAAGGTTTATCATTTTTCTTTGAGGTTACACTGTGATTTATAGTTCTCTTCCCAAGTTTAGAACAGTCCATTCTATCTAGTAGCTGTCTTGACATCCCTACCATCTAGAAGTTCTGTAATGACAGTTTCTTCCCCTCTTTTTGGTTTGTATTTGTCCTCATTTGTTAATTGATGTCTCTGGTTCCCTGTTTACAATCTTGTAGGCTTATTTACTTTGGATACTTCATAGCTGGGTTGCTTTCTGGGTTATATTATCATGGGTGTTAATGGTCAGTTGTTGTTGGCTGTTGTTGCTTCTCTGTCCAAAGGATCCCTCTAGCATCTCTTGTAAGGTTGGTCTGGTTTTAACAAATTCCTTCATTTCTGCTTCTCTGGAAATGTGCTAATTTCACCATCATATTTGAGGCACAGTTTTGCTGGGTACATAATTCTTGGTTGGAAATTTTTCTCTCTCAGGGTTTTATATATACCAGCCCATTGTCTTCTTGCCTGCATGTTTTCTATCAAGAAATCCAAGCTTAGTCTTACTGGTTGCCCCTTGTAGGCAACATTTCGTTTTTCTCATGCTGCTCTCACAATTCATTCTTTGTCTTTGTTTTTGGTGAGTTTGATGATGATATGTCTTCGTGATTTTCTTTTGGAGTCTATCCTGTTCGGGGTTCATTGGGCTTCCTGAATGGATATATTCTCATCTTTCATTGTATCAGGGAAGTTCTCTTCCAGTCAATCTTGGACAATTTTCTCAGTGGCTGTATTTTTCTCTTCCTGTTCTGGAATTCCAGTGACACGTAGGTTATTCCTTTTGATGGTATCCCACATAAACCTTAAGCTTTCTTCATTTTGTTTTCATCTTTTTTCTGATTGAGCCCTTTCCAAAGCAGTATTTAGGTATTTGTCTTCAATCTCATTAATTCTATCTTCTATTGCATCAATTCTATTGCTCTTTCAATGTATTAACCTTCTGATTTCTATCTATAGATTTTGAATATTTTGTCACTTAGTTCTTGTATTTTTTTCTGAAATTCTTCTAGGGTTTTGTCTGTGTTTTCCTTGATCTGTTTCTCAATCCTTTGAAAATACCTAAATATAATTATTTTGAATTCCTTATCAGGAGTTCCAATGCTGTGTCTTCCTCAGGGATGTGTTTTGGGTCTGTATCCTGCTCCTTTGTTTCTACCACTTTATCTTGCTTGTTTGTGTGGACTGTGATGCTCTGTTGTCTCCAAGGCATTGTGATGTTTTTGTTTTTATATTTAATTGGTGGTTGTATGTTGGAATGACTTGCCCACAATTTTCATTTTCTTTGTTTTGTTTGTATGTTATCTGTGCAAGCAGGATACTCTGCTGTGCTTCTCTGTTTACTAGTTGATAGCACTTATACACTCACCATCTGTCTCCTTCACTGTTGTCAGCCTCTTGTATGTCCCTGCCAACCCTGGCAAACAGAACCTATTCTTAGGTCCCTGGACTTCGAATGAGAAAAACCACTACTTTTTAAAAAAGTTTTGCCATAAGACATGATGACTTCTTAATGCTAAGAAATGAAGGGACTTGATAAGAAGGTAGCAATACAACAACCCAAATTAATAATTTCACTAGCCCCTTCCCATTACTCTTCAGTAGCTGAACCTGGTTAAAAGAGGTTTCTACAAGTATATTTGTATGTTCTATAAGAATGTTCAGGTGTATAATAGAGTTGACAAGGGACAAGGTTGTA
>NW_006921732.1:4225751-4227228 GCF_000298275.1 Orycteropus afer afer
GCATATGAGCTGAACATTTACATTAGGTAGATACACTCCTTGGAGAGATCAATCATGGGAGAATAGAAGGGCTGTGTATGCACAGGGAGATAACTTGGGTGGGGGGCAGGAGTGCATGGGAGGGAAGGACACAGGGAAGAGGTAACTATGGGAAGGAAGACGGAGGGGAGTTGTTGCACTGTGGGAAAGTATAGTCAATGTCATGAGACAAAAGTGTATGTGTGCTGATGTATGGAAAGTGAATTTGCTCTAAACTTTCACCCAAACCACAAAAATGTTTTTGAAAGATTAAACATTAATCAGAGAAGAATAATCACAAATGTTACTTCCTCCCTCAAAAGAAGTTAAAGGAACATGAAATAAATTCTAGGAAACAGGGAGAAATAAGAAATAGCAAAGAATAAAGCAATAAAAGCTATAGAGATAATATAGAAAACACAAAAGCATATACAAAGCAAATCCAGCATATACAAAGTAATCTTATTTAAAAAAAAAAAAAAATCTTAAAGGATAAATGATATGAGCACCCAAGCAGAGAAATCAAGTCATGTAGAATGGGGACAAGTAAGATGGCCTCAGATTATAGCAAACCTACCTCTAGAAGACAGTGAAGTAAAGGCACCAAAGGTCTAAAGAAAACAAAATGGCAGAATCTTAACACCCAGCCAAAACTGACTGACTATAAAATATATGGGGAGACATTGTCAAGCCAGAACTTAGAATTACACATTCAAAGACCTACTTAAAAAGAACCTATCTGATAACTGCTTTATCAAATAACTTCTTTAACTTTCTTTACTTTATCCCTAGCAGTAGGGTTGCTTCTATTCTGATGACGCAGCTTTTTCCCAGTCGGATTTTGAGAGCCTCCCGACCTAAGTGGCTCCTCGTCCTGCACTTTATCAGACAGTGTTTCTCTGCTATTCATAAGGTCCCAGCCAATGCTTTGAGAAGTGGATGATAACCCTCTGACATCCATTTTGGTCTTTTCTTTTTTTCCCATCTTTTTAATGATCTCTTGCTTTCTTCATGGATGATATTCTTGATGCCATCCCACAATTCTTCCAGTTTTTGGTCACTGGTGTTCATGCATCAAATATATTCTTTAGATGGTCTCTAAATTCAGGAAGGATATATTCAAGATCATATTTTGGCTCTCATGGACTTGTTTTAATTGTCTTCAAACTCAGATTGAACTAGTATATGAGCAGCTGATGGTCTATTACACAATCAGGTCCTGGCCTTCTGGATTCAGAAGAGGACATGGAACAAGGGTTATATCATTGTGGATGTCAGATGGATCTTGGTTCAAAGCAAAGAATACCAGAAAGATGTTTACTTGTGTTTTATTGATTATGCAAAAGCATTTGATTGTTTGAATCATAACAAATTGTGGATAACATTGAGAAGAATGGGAATTCCAGAACACTTAATTGTACTCATGAGGAACCTGTACATAGACCAGGAGGCTGTCATT
>NW_006921732.1:4227928-4255730 GCF_000298275.1 Orycteropus afer afer
AAATTCATCTCACCTAATTTGGTCACGTTATCAGAAGGAACCAATCCTTGGAGAAGGGTGTCGTGCTTGGTAAGGTGGAGGGTCAACTAAAGAGGGGAAGGCCCTCAAGAAGATGGAGTGACAAGGTGGCTATGGAGATGGGCTCAAGTATAGCAGGGATTGTGGAGCTGGTGCCGGGACCAGGTGGTGTTTTCTTCTGCTGTGCGTGGGGTCACTAGAGTTGGAGATGACTTGATGGCACCTAACAACAGCAACATCTGATAACGAAATTCAAAAGATGAGATGAATCAAATAAAGAACTTAGGAACATAGAAACAGTAAAAGGAGTAGCTATAAACAGAATAAATCAATAAGTAAAAAAGAATAAAGAGTGGGAAATGATTACGAAGTTCATATTAAGTAGTAGTTGCATAGAAATAGCAAGCCAAGACTCACATACTATCTCTAATTGAAGTTACAAAAAAATGAATCCAGCATCTAATATTGTCCATAATTATCCTGAACTGTAGGAGGCATCTTTCAGAACTAAGATGCTGGGGGAAAAAATTCTTAAGTTCTGCATTTCTAGTTTCATGTTTTATTTATTCTGTTCAAGTAAAACAATATACCATATGAGCCCACTTTTATAAAAGTATATCTATGCCTATATGCATAAGAGATGTTTGTATAATACAGTTCATCAGATACTAATTTATTTCTGCTTGATGGACTTCTGTTTCATTTTTTTATACTTTCTTTGTACTTTCATATCCACTTATTCTTTCTTTAGAAAAAAAAAACTAAAATATTATGTATAAGAAAAAGTGACTTATTAAGCATGTAATTTTTTAATAAGCTTACCAATACATGTCATAATAACGTTAGAAGTGAAAACCACTTTTTTAGAGGGCAATTTGGCAATATGTAGCCACAACCTTAGAACCTTTATTCTTGTACCCAATAATCCCCAATTAGAGAAATTTCTTCTAAAAGAATAATTAAATATATACACAAAAAACTTTATCCTATCATTTTATATATATGAGAAAAACTGGAAACAAGAAGCAATGTCCAACTGCAGATGATTGAATAAATTAAAAAAAAAAAAAGTGCTATTAAACAAAACAAACCAAAAAACACCCCAGTGCCACTGACTTGATTCCAATGCATAGCAACCCTATAGGACAGAGTAGAACTGCCCTATGTTGTTGTTGTTGTTATGTGTGTCAAGTCGGACCCGACTCATAGCGACCCCTCCATGGGTTTCCAAGGCAGTAGTTTGAACCACCAGCCCTCTGGTTAGCACTCAAGTGCCTTAGGCACTAAGCTACCAGAGCTCCTGAACTGCCCTATAGGGCTTCCTATAGGCTTTCTCCTAAGGTTGTCAGTCTTAACGGGAGCAGACTGCCACAACTTCTCCCCATGGAGCAGGGGTGTGTTGAAACCACAGACCTTTCTTTAGGTTAGCAGCCAAGCACTTTAACCACTGTTGCAAATAATTATGTTACCATTGTTGGTAGGTGACATCGAGTTGGTTTTGACTCTTAGTGACCTTTTGTACAACAAAACACAACACTGCCTGGTCCTGCCTCATCATAACTGTTACCATGCTTGAGCCCATTGTTGGCAGCCACTATATCAATTCATCTCGTTGAGGGTCTCCCTCTTCGCTAACCCTCTACCCAATGTGATATCCTTCTCCAGGGACGGTCCCTTCTGACAACATAACCTAAGTATGTGAGACGAAGTCTGGCCATTCTGGATTTTAAGGAGCAGCCCGGTTGCACTTCCTCCAAGACAGATTTGTTTGTTCTAGCAGTCTGTGACATATTCAATATTCTTCAACACCACCACAATTCAAATGCATAAATTCTTCTGCAGTCTTCCTTAGTCACTCAGCTCTCACATGTGTAAGAGGCTATTAAAAATACTGTGGCTTGGGTCAGGTACATCTTAGTCTTCAAATGTGACATCTTTGGTCTTTGACACTTTAAAAAGGTCTTTTGCAGCAGATTTGCCCAATGCAGTATGTCCTTTGATTTCCTGACCTAGCTTCCATGGGTATTGATTGAAGATTCAAGTAAAATGAAATCCCTGACACTTCAATGTTTTCTCCATTTATCATGATGTTGCTTATGATCCAGTAAGGATTTTTGTTTTCTTTATGTTGAGGTGTAATCCATACTGAAGGTTGGCATCTTTGATCTTCATCAGTCCTCTTCACTTTCAGCAAGCAAGGTTATGCCATCTGCATATTACAGATTGTTAAATGAGTCTACCTCCAATTCTGATGGTGCATTCTTCATATTGTCCTGTTTCTTGGATTATTTACTCAGCATATAGATTAAGTATGGTGAACAGATACAACCCTGACGCACATCTTTCCCAATTTTAAATCATGCAGTCTCCCCTTATTCTGTTTGAACAACTGCCTCTTGGTATATGTACAGGTTCCTCATGAGCACAATTAAGTGTTCTGCAATTCCCATTCTTTACAATGTTATCCATAACTTCTTACGATCCACACAGATGAATGCCTTTGCACAGTCAATAAAGCATAGGTAACCATCTTTCTGGTATTCTTTGCTTTCAGCTAAGATCCATCTGACATCATATATATAATTATATAATACATCATTAATACCATATTTTAAATAATCTTCAACAGAAAAGAAAAATACCAATTTCTCCATATCATTAAACATAGAAATCAGATTTAAAAAAACAAATGATCTCGTGTATGTGTGCATGAGTTCACTCTCTGCAATTCTACAACATATTATTTTTCATAAAAAATTAACTACTTTTAAAATGAAGCTACTACTTCATAAATTATAAATCAAGATTATTTTATTTTTCAACTTTGAACTGCTCTGCCAGTTATTGAATATTGGCAACTGCTGAAGGAGGGGCAACAGAGATGCTGAAATTAGCATATATGGTATCATAATCATATCATGTAAGTACAACCTAGGTTACTAGGGATTATCTCCCCATTAATGATTTGTAGGGAAAATCACTTTTGCCAGAGGATAGACTGCCTGCCATCAGAGAGGAAGGCTGAGCTAGGGCATTCTTGTTGCAGGTTTGTTTTTTGGTTTCTAAGTAACTATTACAAATATATACAAAAATAAAACAGTAAAATTAACACCTCTGTACTAACCTAGAATAATTATTCTCTAAGAGCTGAAAATGGTACCACATTTTTAAATTTAAAATAAAATCTCTAATGTTCCAAATTATATTTTAATAAAAACACAAGTTGGATCAGGTATCTCATTAACAAAACAAATAAGCTAATAACTCTAATAATTAGTAGGATCCTAAGGGATACTAAAGTTATACTGCTTTAATATGAAAACTAATAGTAAACATACCTGATCTTAACATTTCCAATAAATCCTTTTGGGGTTGGTTGTAACTATGGCAAGGAAAACCCTCAACTTCCTCCAATAGCCTTCAGGCATCATCCCTGTTAGAAATATGGCAGGAGCCCAGGTACTCTAACATATACCCCAAGAAGCAGGACAAAGATAGTACAATCACTATCTTTATCTACTTATTCTGTACATTTCCAAATACATCTACGGCATCATTTAGCCTAAATCCCTGGCACCTCTTTGTAATTAACAGGTATTACCTCATCTTATTGTATAACATCAAAATCAGCTTTTAAAAAAATCTGCAACCAACAAAACAAGTCTGAATTCCAACCCTTCTATAATTACTGACTGTACAAGCATTATTGGTAACCACTTAACATCCTTGCAAATTTGTTTTCTTTGTGGTAGTATAGGATTCAGAATGGACAGAGCCCCTGGTACACATAGTAAGTCCTTAATAAATAGGAATTATCTTCCTTCCGCTCTATTGGCATTAGCGTCAGTGTTTAAAAGCTCTACTTCAACAGACTTTTGTTTTGATTATCTCTTCAACATGTAAGTGTGCTACCTTCAGGAGTCACTTCACTGTTTTGCCCCTTAATTTTCTCAGTGATAAAATAGAGAAAGCATTTGCTCCTTTTAACTTCATGTGGTTGGTGTGACAATCCAGTAAAATTAAACACATGAAAAGATCCTTGGATCTCTAAAACTAAGTCTATGATTTAGAATACTTACATTCACTGAGAATGAAGCCAATCTCTGAATTGACACATTATATTGCCACCACCTAAACAACCAGATTGTTTAGGAGCTCTGGTCCGACTCGACGGCACATAACAACAACAAACAACCAGATAAATTAACCAAATTTAACTCTCGTCAGAAAGATTACCTTAAAACATAATTACTTCCAATACAGACAAACACTTCCCGCTCAAGTTTGAATATTTTCACTATGCAAGTATGTAAAAGAAAAAGAAAATCTGGATCTTTGTGTTGTAGTTTTATTTTATTTTTTTATGTTTTAAAAAGTTTTTGGCACTACAAGGTTCTGTAAAGAATAGAAGTGACAAATTTAAAACACATGAAATTCTCCCCTAATTCTTAAGAACAATATACTATATAAAGTCTGAAGCAACCAAAGTATGAATACAGCTAATAGAAAATAAAGAATGTAATTTTTTAAATTCTCTCTTTATACAATTCATCAAGGTTAAACAAAACATAAAATTCCCTTAAAAATAGGGTAATAAAATAGATGAAATTTGTATCACTCAATTTGGTGATACTGGTAAAAACTATAGTTCATATTTATATACAAATAATACAGTCTTTAAAAACAGTCTTAGAATTTAAATAATCTATCTAAACGTGTTAAAATTTTAAATCAGGACCTGATTTGTTTTGCTTTCCATTAAATGTCACTTTTTCTGCTGAATGTAACTGACACTGAGGTACGGATACCCTTGAGACAGCAGGATTGGCTGGTTGCTGTGCATCGGTAGACCAGCTGAAAGAAAATGGACTCGCATTACTCCGACACGTTTCCTCTCGGTGGGTGGGGACAACGCTCTCTACATCGACGGTTGGCACATCTGTCTGTTGGATACAACACAGACAGGAAACTGAAAGGCTTGTGCCTGTTTATCTGACAACCCCTTAGAATTAACTTGTAGCTAGTTCTTTTATTTCCATATTTGTAGTGAGAAGAGATGAAGCATGTCAAAAAACTTTGGTGGGGGATGGGGAGAGGAGGGAAAAGGGAGAGAGATGTGGGAACATGAAAGGAGAGAAGAGATAAGATGGAGGAGAAGGAATCAAGGGGAAGAAACTTTCCAGAGAAGAACTTTAGGCTCTCTCCCTAGTAAAGGGTTTATATAGCCAATAATCTCTTTCCTGAACCTTAATTCTTTCCTCAAAAGAAACCAACCACAGTCAAGGTTCTGCCACTCTTTATAATAGAAGGCTGTCCCAGTGGTATATGGATAGTTCAGGGAAACTTTAATGTAGGAAGCCTGACAACTTTTTTCAGGTGCCTGAACAACTTCCCTTTAAAGTATTGTTGCATTCAGTCAACATTTCCTGAGTAGCATTCTCTAATTTCTTAAACTCTTAGTTTAATTGTGATGACTCTGGCTCTACTTTCTTTAACTCCCAGGTTAACTGAGAGGTGATGGCCAGTTACAGACAATCGCTATTAGCACTGAGGTACATCTGAGTCAAGTTGGCTACATAAGATGCTGGAAGTTCCTTGGAATTCTCTTTAATTTGTAATATTCATTACCTAGCCATTACTGGCACTACATCAGTATATAATGAATTCTAATGTCATTCCAGTCCTAGCTTTTATAAATCTGACCATGTAATATTTTATTCAAAAACTTTTATTAGATCCATACTGCTTACTAAATAAAGCCCTCTCTCATAATATGGCCTCAGCCTACCCTCATCATCTACACATCTCTTCTATATACCTCATGCTTTAGTGTTATTTTCTCTTCTTTCTTCATTATGCCAGGCAAAACTCAATAATTGCATATATTATTCCCTCAACTAAGAACCCCCTCCCCCTAATCTCCAGGAAATCTATAGAAAATGTTTTTCAAGATCTAGTTCAAATGTCAAAAGCTGTGAATTGATTTCTGGTATCCACAGTCTACCTCATTGACTCCCTCTACTAGGGCAAAGTTAACCGATCCCTCTAAGGTCCTATCCTTGCCTATTTACATGTCTGGCTCTCCTAATAAAATGCCCATTAATTGAGTGTGGGAATATTGTTTTATTTATGTTGAACAAGTCTGACATATATAGAGCGTATGCACTCAATATATGCTTATTCAGTGCATTGATTTTAATGCCCATATCCTGGCCTTTACTGAAGTTCCCTATCCCAGAAAAAAACCCACCCAGCCTGTAAACTAATTTGTGAGTAATGGTACCTTGAGTATAGAAAGGTTTGTTGGGCTGAAATCTGGCATTTCCCTGATGCATGAAGTTTTGATGCAAACCATAAGGCCACGAAGCTGGGACAAGGGGGAAATGGGGACGTGGTGCATGTTCCCAAGGAATTGGAGGATTTAGTCCTGGAAAGCCTGGCTCTGCGTTTCAAGGAAAAAGGAGAAAGACATTTTAAAACATCAGTTTGTCCATTCACACATTCTTTTCTTTCACAAAGATTTATTTAGTACCTACCATTAACCAACATCTATGCTAAATGCAAGACAATTTTATAAAGAATCTAACACCATAATCGTGCTCAAAATACTCATAAGAGAGATATCCAAGTAAGAAGACAGGTACAATAATATATGATAATTGGTATAGCAGAGGTACATAGAAGGTGTTCTGAAGAGGAGTTAATCCAGTCTTTTAAAAGTTAGAGGAAGTTTTCCTAAGATGATCGACTAAGCTCAATTTGAAGAACAAGGAACAACTTAGGAAAAATGGGAAGGAAGGGCATTTTAAAAAGAAGGAAAACCATGTACAAAAGCCTGGAAACATGAAAACAAGTTCAAGAACTATAAAACAGTCTGTGTAACAGAGATAGCAGTAAAAGGAGGAAATGGTGAGAGAAAAAAGCTGGACACATAGGTGGGATCTATATTTCAAAGAAACTTAGTCCGTCATGCTAAGGGGCTTACATTTTATCCCAAAGACATGGCTTACTACCCTAGAATCAATTATATGTTGGCGTGGAAGGTCATTCTATTAGGAGTTTCAGGCACTGTGGTCCAATGGTTGAGAACTTGGGCTTTGAAACCAAATAAGTCTAAGTTCAAATCCCAGTTCCAAAGATAACTAAGGTACAATTTTGAACCCCAGATTATTATGAGGATTAAATTAGATATAAATAAAATGGTTGACACAGTTCTGGCAAGTAAAGGTAGGAACTCAAAGAGTATGATCCTATTTATACCAATCATGCCCTCAAATCTCTCTCCCTTTAAGTACATCTTTTAAAGTACAATGCTCCCTGCATTTTCTGATTGTTTCTGGTGGCTTCTTACATGCAGGATCACAATGTGCTAGGGAATCATCTGAAAGACACTACTTTTTTCCACTAAACTACCTAGCAGGAACTCAACAACAGAGGAGGAGATGGGTAAGAGTAAGAAGCAAGGAAACCAAAATCCATACCAGTCACATTATAACCTCCGTTTCTCAGAAGGTAACCCAGAAACAAAACAGCTGCCTTAGTATCTGGTTTACTGCCACGTTTGTAAAGCCAGGTTACAAACAGGAGCTGAGCTGAAGGGCTCCAGGTTTACAAACTAAGAAAGATTCAGTATACACATTTAAGTCATGATCAATTGAGATAAGAGAGCTCTGGTAGCGTAGTGGCTAAGGCACTTGACTGCTAACCAAAATGCTGGCAGTTTAAACCCACCAGCCACTCCTTGGAAGGAAGATGGGGAAATCTACTTCCGTAGTGATACTGCCTCAGAAATCCAAGGAGGGGTCACTATGAGTCGGGTCCAACTCAATGACACATAACAACAACAACGATTGAGATAAAAAGCTGTCTTATTAACAAAAAGGTATTTTTTAGGATACATTCCACTTTTCACAACCAAATACTTTAGTAATATAACTCCAAAAAGGATAATTTAAAAAATAGGGTGGGGAAGAACATGCACAATCTCCTATTCTAACATGTCACTATTATCATTTTAATGTATTGCCATCACGCCATTCATTTTTAACATAACAAAACAGTTATACTATCAGCTTTAGGGTATTATTTAAATAATAGTTATTTTAGCTATCACATTAATTAAGATTTGTGCATTCATCCAACAAATAACAAATATTTACTGAATAATAATTTATTTTACAGTATGAATAACGTATCTACATATTGTTAGGCCGAAGCAAACCCAAGCTACCAACATTTCAGTTAGCAGCTTCCTCCGGGTGTCAGACCCTGATGAGACAGCCTGATAAGAAACCGAAGTGACAGAACACACCCAGACTGGAAAAGTCCCATGCAGTGGCAAACTTCCTCTTTTGAAGCCCCCTCATGCTAATTAAGTACAGACCCATGCTAACAGCTAATTGGACCCTGCCATTTCCTTAGAGGACCCTGTCATTTCCCTGGTGTCCCCAAATAGGTCCTCTCTGTGTCTATAAAAATCCATGCCCCCTGCCTGAGGGTGCGACTTCTCGGGCCCCTCTCAGGGACCTGTAAACCTCGCCCGGGCCCCTCTGGGGGACCCGTAAACCTCACCCGGAAACTCAGACTAAAAACTTCTCTTTAACCTCACTTTTGTGCATCCTTTTCTCCTTACTGTGACCTCACACATATGTCAGGACACTATTACTGGATAGTAAAGACAACGACAGATAAGGCACAATTTTTAGCCTCTAGAAGTTCATTCTGGTGGATTATGCAGACAAACAAATTCAATATAGTAAGACAAGTGGTATGCTATGGATATTATTGAAACATGGAGGAAAGAAAGGATACCTAATACAATTGGAGGACAAGATCAGTAAGGATTAATAAAGGACTCCTAAAGAAAGTGATCTAAATTAAACAGTGGAGAAGTGAGTTAGCCAATCTTTGGGACAAGGAAGGAGTTGAAAATGAGCAGGAAAGGTTAATGCAGAAGACATTCCAGGCAGAAGGAACAGCCTGGACAAACAACTATAACTACTACTACTCCTTCGCTGACATGGATAGGTTCCAAAGAAAAGGTCATTATGTGAAAATCAGCAGTATGTGAAAATGGATGATGATCACATAGTTTACAAAATGGATGATTACATCATTACCTAACTTCCAAATTATATCATTACCTAACTTTCACATGGGAGCTCTGATAGCGTAGTGCCTAAGACACTTGACTGCTAATCAGAAGGCTGGTGGTTCAAACCCACCAGCCACTCCTCGGAAGGAAGATGGTGCAATCTACTTCCGTAGTGATACTGCCTCGGAAACCCAAGGAGGGGTCGCTATGAGTCGGGTCCGACTCGACGGCACATAACAACAACAACAACTTCCACATTTCATCATTATATAACTGCCAAATTACATCATTATGTAGCTGCCAAACCACTAAGAATCACGGCTCAGCTGGGGTGGATTATCCAATAAGCAAGGTAAGCACAGGCTTAACTACTGCTTACTTACTAATCTGTAATCCATGTGAAATTGTTCACTACAGATTAGTAAGTAAACAGAAGTAAGCCCATGCTTACCTTGCTTACTGGTCAATCTGACACTGTGGCTCAGCCAAGTAGACACATAACCTTAACCATCACAGCCAACATTACTCTTGCATCACACCTTGGCATTTGTTTCTGCCAGATGTAAGCCCTTAATGCACAAAACAGCAGATTTTTAATTTGGCCATTAACGCAGAATGTCAGATAATGAGATAGTTGATAAGTGAGGAGTAGGTATTAAGAGCCAGCATGATGTGTGTTTGTAGGATATTAATTGGTTGATTATGGCTGAAACACAGACATCAGTAAGTAGCAGAGGGAGGGGAGATTTAAAACTAAAAACTGAGCCAAGATATCAAAGGGTGGGTACACAGAAACTGTGTTTATCTTCATCATTACATAACTCAGTGACTATCATGGTACATGCATGTCATACATTCAAAAAACATTTGTTGAGTGAGATAAGCAGAGACCACATTAAGACAACCACATATGCCATACATCCTTTGATTGTGGAAATCTAAATAGAATCCCCATTCTAGCATTTCAGTTTCACAAAATTCATTATCTGCATTGTTCCAAAAGAGGTCAGAGGAACCTCCTGTCTCACTGGTGTTCTACAGAACAGTGTACTTTTGTTCAAAATTATCACTCAACTCATTATTTCAAAAATGATAAAGTTTTTATTCTACATTTCAGAGTAACTATAACAGTTATGTTAACAGTTAACTTGGCTAGCCTCCAAAACTGAGAAAATAAATTCGTTTTTTAAGCCACCTACTTGTGGTATTTGTTATAGAAGCCCTAAGAAACTGAGAGAAAAACTAAGTAGTTAATAAGGAAAGGTTCTTCATTATACAAGATTACCAATAATAATTAAAAATCACCATTTTAAGACCTCTAATGAAACGAATCTAGACAACAATTATCAATGGTAACACTGACCACTAAGTGAAAATTAATGAAGAAATTTATAATGGATGGACAGAATAGGCTAATATTACCTGAATTCACTGATCAATCTTAAAGTCACTAAGAAGGAAAAACCAGATATCAAGTTCCTTCTGAAGTGAGGAAATAGAAAATATATAGCACCAACTAAGATATATTCTTGCAAAAAGGAAAGAAGAGAATCTGAATCTAACTGATCCTCTACCTCCACCTACCAGTTTATAGGTAACAGGGGACAGAGGTATTATATATAACCAGCCAACTCTAGAAGGCGGGAAATTCTACAGGATTACTAGCCTAGTTTCTTCAATAAATACTTTGTATGGGGGGAAAAATACTGAAGGAGAACTTTTATAAATTAAAAAGAACTTAAGAGATATTAACAACCATATGTGATATATGTACTTTGAATCCTAATTCAAATATATCAATAAGAATATTATTCTTCAGAGAAAATGGAAAGCTTGAATAAAAACAAAGTATTTGATGACACTGGGTATTGTGATTTCTTCTTAACAGATATAAACTGAAGTTTACAAACAAATTTGATACAATGTCTAGGATGTGATTAAATACTCAAGAAAAAATTATTAAAAAATGGGAGGGGGTACCAACTAAAAGAATAGCATATATTGATTAACTATGAAAGCTGAATAATGGGTACATCTGGGTTCATTATACTTTATTCTCTCCTTTTTGGTATGTTTTTAAAATTTCCATTATAAAGCGTTTATAAATAAAAATATAGAAATCATCACTAAGAAGCTAGGTATAAAATTAGATTTACAGTATATATCAACTATTTCTAAAATGTACAAATATATAAAAAATAATGATTGGATGGTAAGATACCCAAAACATTACTTACTAATTATCACAAGGAATTGAGATTATGGATGATTTCTCCGCACCCTCAAATGCTCTATAAAAAACATATAATTGCTTATATAATCAGGAAAAAAGGACAGAAAGGTAGAAAAGGGAAGAAAGAGTTACCTGAATTCCCAACTGCACTGTTGTTCACCAGGGAATTCGGAGCCACAGTACGAGGCCAGTGTCCATCATGAGAGGAGCTAGGGATCGCCACGGGTCTGGCAGCAGGTTGTGCAAAGATGATGCTGGGATCATTCAGGCTAATATTGCTGGGGGCACTGCCTGGTGCAGAGTGGATCACTGGGCCATGAATGGGCCAAGATGGGGCAGGGATTTGGAGCGGATGCATTGGCAATAATCCCATATTGTGCATGGGAGAATACTGAGCTGGTGGTGACTGAGGAAAGTTAAACATAGGCATCTGGACCTGATGTGGAGGCTGGGCTCCCTGCTGAGGTGGGCCAAGGTTAGGTTGGGATCCTGTCTGTGATGGAGGCTGAGTAATAGCAGCTGACTGGGAAGAGTTCTGTGGAAATGGCTGAGGCTGAGGGGAATAAGATGGTGAATCAGACTGTAAGAAGAAAAGATATTAGTTTCAAATTAATAAACAAACATCTTAAATTTCATAAAAAAGAGATTACCAAATAAATAATTGCACATTTATCTCATTAGAATATTACAAACATAACTCTATATTGTGTATAATAACAACAACAAATTATCAGGGCCACAATCTATAGATACTGATAGAATGGGAGAAAAATGTGGAACAGAATCTCACATTAAAAAAAAAAAATCAGAACTGTTAGACTGGTTGAGACTAGAGGATTCCCTGAGATAGTCTTCAAAACTAACCCGAGAATAACCTTGTAACTAAATAACAAATTGGCTCAAAAAATAATGAATTATCACCCATAAGAACTATGCTCCTTGAAAAAAAAAAATCACCTATGTAAGACCAAATGATCAACAATTATTTTAAAACAAAGATGAGAATGTAAAGGTGCAAGCAAACTAGATTAATGGAAACAGAATAATGAGAACAAACACAGTAAGAACGTTTACACATTGTGAAGAATGTAACTATCATAACTGAAAAATGAGAACCTAAAGTGGTGTGTACTAAAAACACAATAAACTATTATTTGAAAAAAAGAAAGTCATAAAACTTCATTTTACATGAAGGTAGACCTTTTCCTAAGGTACTCAAACCATCTCTTAGATGAGATGGGCTTTTCCTCAAATACCTTTTTGTTACTCAAGGAAAAGCCCAGACAATATTACCATCCCATGGAATCCTTATTTCCAACTGTGAACTAGAAACTTACATCTAAATATCTCATAGTCACTTTAATTCAGTCCCTCAGCAAATATTTACTGAGTGTCAATTACATACTGGGCATTGTTGTAGGGGCTGAAAATACAGTATTAACATGCATGCTCTCATAAAGCCTGAAGTTTATGGGGGCCAAGAAGAAGAGCAGATAAAGATTACATAAGCAATATAAGTAAAGAATAATCATCACTGTAATAAATATGGGAGCTCTGGTGGCACAGTGCCTAAGGCACTTGACTGCTAACCAGAAGGCTGGCAGTTCAGACAAACCGGCCACTCCTCAGAAGCAAAACTGGGCAATCTACTTCCACAGAGATACCGCCTCAGAAACCCAAGGAGGCTTGAATTGAAACTCACTACTATGAGTCGAATCGAGTGGACAGCAGTGAGTTTTTTTCTTTAATAATAAATATAGTATAATGTAATGAAGTAACACAGGAGGGACACTTAGCCCACTTCAAAAGGAGGACAGCAGATAATATCAAGGAAAGTCTCCCAGAGGAAGTGATCTTCAAGCTGAGACTCAAGGGTAAATGGAAACCAACTGACAAGAGAGTGAGGATAAAGGGAAGAATTGTCCAGCAGAGGTAACAACATGACTAAAAGTCTATAGACACAGAAAAGTGGGTCTTTTTAAAGTACTGAGAATCTGGAAAATTTTTGGTATTACTGGATGGAGTACAAGGGTAGGGGAATGACAGACCTAAAGTTGAAGAGTTAAACAGGGAAAAGATAATGAATGTCTATAAGCCTCACAGGAGTTTAGACCTTATCGTGAGCTATGGAAAACCACTGAAGGGTTTAAAACAGGAAAAAGGGTCAAGAACACAATGAATATACATTTAAGAAAAAGTATTCTACCATAAAAAGAATGAAATACATAATAATAATAAATCACAATAAAGAATGATAAGACTCGTTGTTGTTGTTGTTGTTATGTGCCATCGAGTTGGCCTTGACTCATGGCAACCCCTCCTTGGGTTGCCGAGGCACTATCACTACGGAAGTAGATTGCCCAACCTTCCTTCCGAAGAGTGGCTGGTGGGTTTGAACCACCAGCCTTCTGATTAGCAGTCAAGTGCCTTAGGCATTATGCTACCAGAGCTCCCTAAGACTCGTTAGGAGGTTGCTATAATATAGTAGTTCTGACAGTTGCCTGGGGTAGAGAAATTCAATAGAGGACAGAAGGAAGCAAAAGAGCTAATTTTAAAAGGCAGAAACAACAGACACGATGTGGGTTGAGGGAGAAAGTCTGGAAACTAGAGACAGTGGTATTATTCACTGAGATGGAGAACAACGGACAAAGAGGGAAGTCTAAAGGTTGCAGAGAAATATGAGTTATATCACAGACATGTTGAGGTTGAGGTGCCTTGTTGCATAACTGAAAAAAGATATCCAGTAGACAAACTTACCCAAAAGCTCAGGTAAGAGAAAAGTGATAGCAGCATAGCAAAATGGTTAAGAGCATAGGTTTTAAAGTCAGAGAAGCCAAGAGTTCAAGTTCTGGTTTCACATTTTTGTGACCTCAAGCAAGAAACTGAAATCTCAGTATCTTCATCTGTAAAGTATATAGCCACCCACAAGTGAAAAGCAGGAAAATTGGAAGTTGTCAAAAATGAAATGGAATGCATAAAGGTTGATATCTAGGCATTAGTGAGCTGAAATGAAATGGGATATCATTGCTGATATCAGATGGATCTTAGCTGAAAGCAAAGAATACCAGAAAGATGTTTACTTATGTTTTATTGACTTTGCAAACACCTGTGATTGTGTAGATCATAACAAATTACAGATAACACTGAGAAGAATGAGAATTCCAGAACACTTGATTGTGCTCATGAGGAACCTGTGCATAGATCAGGAGGCTGTTGTTCAAACAGAACAAGGGGACGCTGCATAGTTCAAAATCAAGAAGGGAGTGCGTCAGGGTTGTACCTTTCACCATACTTATTCAATCTGTATGCTGAGCAAATAATCCAAGAAGCTGGATTATATGAAGAACGTGGCATCAGGATTGGAGGAAGACTCATTAACAACCTGCAATACATAGATGATACAACTTTGCTTTCTCAAAGTGAAGATGACTTGAAGCACTTACTGATGAATATTAAAGACTACAGTCTGGAGTATGGATTACACCTCAATATAAAGAAAACAAAAATCCCCACAACTGGTTCAATAAACAATTTCACTGTAGATGGAGAAAAGACTGAAGTTGTCAAGGACTTCATATTATGTGGTTCTACAATCAACACCAATGGAAGCAGCAGTCAAGACATCAGATGACACTGCATTGGGCAAATCTGCTGCAAAAGACCTCTTTCAAGTGATGAAGAGCAAAGATGTCTCATTGAAGACTAAGGTGTGCCTAACCCAAACCATGGTATTTTCCATCACTTCTTATGCATATGAGAGCTGGACAATGAATAAAGAAAACCAAAAAAGAGTTGATGCTTTTGAGTTGTCGTGTTAGAGAAGAATGCTAAGATGTACCATGGTCCGCTAAAAGGATTAACAAATTTCTCCTGGAAAATGTGCAGCCAGAATGCTCCTTGGAGCATCATCTCACCTACTTTGGTCATGTTGTCAGAAGGAACCATTCCCTGGAGAAGGATATCATGCTTGGTAAAGTAGAGGGCCAACAAAGAAGGTGAAGGCCCTCAACAAGATGGATAGACACAATAGCTACAATGTTGGGCTCAGGAATAGTAAGCATTGTGAGGCTGGCACAAGACGGGGCAGTGTTTCGTTCTGCTGTACATGGGGTCATTATGAGTCAGAGATGACTCGCTGGGCACCTAACAACAAAGTGTACAGACATTAACAGGACCTACCCCATAGGTGGTTATGAAGATTAACTAAAGAATGCATGTGGAAAATATAAACACCAAATTCAGGATTGTTGTTGTTGTTATGTGCCGTCGAGTCGGCCCCGACTCATAGCGACCCCTCCTTGGGTTTCCGAGGCAGTATCACTACGGAAGTAGGATTGCCCAACCTTCCTTCTGAGGAGTGGCTGGTGGGTTTGAACCGCCAGCCTTCTGGTTAGCAGTCAAGTGCTTTAGCCACTATGCTACCAGAGCTCCTAAATTCAGGATAGTAAATATATAAATACCCTGTACCTTGGGCACTATGCCACCAGAGCTCCCATAGTAACCTTATTAGGTAGTTATTATTTTACAAATGAGAAAGCAAGCTCATGAAAGTTAAGCAGCCTGACCACAGACATAAACTCAGATCTACCTTACTCCAATGTAATGTTTATTCAACCTTATATGCCTAGAAAATTTGCCTCTGCAAAGCATTATGCAATCTAGAGGATTATATTTATTTATAAGTCTGAGAGATAAACTCTTATCACTCACCAAAGATAGTGCTATTTTTGCATCAAGACTAACTCACTGACAGGTAGAGTACTTACACATTCTGAGGACTGTCTAGTCCTTATGGGCTGATCCCCCTGTTGCTGAGCTGAACCGGCCACCTGCTGGGCATTTACAAGGTTGCGGACCAGCTGGGCTGCTAAGAGAAGACATCCCAAAGAAAATTAACAGATGAAATAGCAGAGAAATGAAAATTAAAAAATTCTCTTCTTATGTAAGAGAGTCTCAAACCTGCAATTTTGTAAATTTGGATTTTTAACCTATGACTATAGGTTAATGAAGAATTTGTAACAACTAGAAACAAAAAGCCATTTGCAATCTTCTAAATCTATGTAAAAAGCACTGGTTTTAGAACTAAGATCCTATTACTTTTCCAAAGGAGACAACATATTAAAGAAAACACATTCTGCAAAAAGAATCTCAATAACTAGAAACCCCTACTTCCAAAATGATCTAATGTTTTTTCAATAAACTCTCATTTAAGAGTTTATTTTACAATCTGATTCTTAAAATTCCTATGAAATGCATCAAGAACAGGTATCACTCTCTCAAAACAGTAGTGGGAGGAACTATAATTTCTCATACATATCTCCCAGAAAAGAACCTCTAACAGGAATTTTAAACTTTAAGGACAAGAAAAATAGATAGTCTGGGTTGACTCAAATCCAAACAAGAAGTCGATTGATTACAATAGACTATTGAGACCCTAATGGGGAAAATACTTAAAAAAAAAAAAAACCCACAAAAAAACAGATGCTATTGAGTAGACTCTGACTCATGTAGATCCCATGTGTGTCAAAGTAGAATTATGCTGCATAGGTTTTTCAATAGCTGACTTTTTAACAGATCACCAGGCCTTTCTTCTGAGGTGTCTCTGGTGGACTCACACATTCAACCTTTCAGTTAGTAGCTGCGTGCACTGACTGATCACACCACCTAGGGACTCTGAACATATCCAAGTACTGTTCAAAGTAAGAGCCTCACTGCATAATTTTTATTTCTTTAAGAATTTATAAAGTCCAAAATCATACAACTAGGTTTGAGTAAAGAAATCAAGCCCTTGACATGAAATCAACACAAATGTCTTTATTCCCATTAGAAAATGTTTTGGACTTTTTCTATTTACCTGCCACACTGCTATTCCTCTGTCGGGCCAGCTTGACCTCTGGGCACTCCCTTCGTACATGTCCTGCATCTCCACATATAAAACATCTGAGGTCTCTGGGATCTCTATAGTCTCGAGTGTCGTGGCCATCTCGGAGGTCAAGAACATCTCGGGAGTCTTTATCTTCTTCATTCCCTTCCTTCTCTTCTTCACTGTCTTTCTTCTTTAGTCTAAACAGTAAACTGCTGATACCAATAATGTGGGGCTAGGGACTTATAAGCTGAATGAGTCACAGACTAAACTATACAGGAGTCACAATCACTAAGGCCTACTGTTTCATGCATCATGTTTTTAAAGGCAAACAAATTCACATTTATAGTATAAGTACTCCTACAGCAGAAATTGGGCATTCCAGTAGTTTTACAATATGATATCAAATTTTAAAAATATCTAATAAAGAATCTTAATTCTATTAAAAATCCTTAGAGGTTGGTATTTTTTACCTCCTTTTTACGGAGTATGAAGCTGAGAATCAGAGAAGTGTCTTGCATAAATGTATGTCAGTAAAATATCAGTGATGAAAACTTGGAGTAATTTGTCTGAAAAGTTACAAAGTCTTTATATTACGCCAGACTTGATTAAAGAAGAGATTTTCCTGCCCTATTAAACATAATATACAGAACCCAAGTGAAAGGTGCAATTATATTTCAGAGATATCTTTTGAGGGAGTGTGTAGGATGTAAATTTCTCCAGGTATATAGTACATAGGTGCACTTTATTTTATATTTTAATTAATGGTTTGCATGACTTTGAGGTCCTCTGCAAGAAACCTATGTCTTGCTCATCTTTTTTCCTTGCTTCCTAGCATAATTCCTGGTACATAGTTGTTGTTGTTGTTATGTGCCGTCGAGTCAGCCCCAACTCATAGCGACCCCTCCTTGGATTTCTGAGGCAGTATCACTACAGAAGTAGGATTGCCCAACCTTCCTTCTGAGGAGTGGCTGGTGGGTTTGAACCGTCAGCCTTCTGGTTAGCAGTCAAGTGCTTTAGCCACTATGCTACCAGAGCTCCAATAAATGTGTCTTCAATAAACACAAAACCTTGAATTAATTAATGAATAAATGAACAAATGAATAATATGAAATATCATTATAGCACAAATAAGTCTCAATCCATTATGAAATTCCACTCAAATGTACATTTACCTAAGGTCCAGTTTCTTAACTTTTTAATGTAAGCATTTCTGAACACAGTTATAGCTATAAATTGGCCAAGCATTTATTTTTCCTGTAATATTGATAAAGAATCATTTGCCAACCTTCTCCTCTTAGGGCAGTCTTTCATGTAGTGGCCTATTTTTCCACACACGCGGCAACATCGATCATTGGGAGCCAGTTCTCCATCGGTTAATACTCTGGAATCAAAGAAGTACTCCTAGAAAGAAAATGCAATTTTACTAGGCAAGAAATTTCTATAAAACTTTTGGAACCAAATGGAAAGGAAACCGAGCGGCTAAAGTAGTTAAAAACAAGGAAAGAAAGAAAAGAAATATCAAGAAATATTCCACTGTAACTAAAACGGATATAAAAAGTAAGATTCTGAACCATCAATATCATAGTTTCTAACAGTGCTAACCACTTTACATGCACATTCACTTTCTCATTCAATTCCTGTAACATCTCAATAAAGCAGATACTACTTTAATCCTAATTTTATAAATAAGGAAATTAAGGCTGAGAATTCAAATCAATTGCTCATAATTTAAAAAGCTAGTAACATGACAGATTTAGACCCATGTCTGACTACATAGCTCATGCTTTCTGCTACAACAGGCAACTTCTGCAATGCATTATTTTCTTTACAAAAAAGTTTCTCATGATCAGTCCTTTGGTTTATTTAAACTATGGTTTGATTTATATACAACTTTTATGAACACATAATAGCTATTACATAAACTAAGATGTACTTAAAGAGAAGGTAGAGAACAAATAAGTACAAATAATTTTTTCACATCTTAAAAGAACTACTCATTTTTGCTTTACCCTAGCTCCTTGCTTATTCTTCCAAACTTTAGCTCAGTTTTATACTGTCACAATGACTATTTGGTCCTAAATACTTCTAGAAGGCAAGAGAACATGTCTACTTAGGTCCCTACAAATTTATCTAAAGTCAAGGATAAAAGTATAAGAGACATGTCCTGTAAGATGGCAATAATCAAAAAGACAGGAAATAAGTTTTGGTGAGGATGTGAAGAAGCTGGAACCTACAAAGATTGCTGATAGGAACATAAAATGGTGCAGCCACTTTGGAAAAGTCTGGCAGGGCCTTGAAAAGTTAAACACAAATTTATCAGTATGACTCAGCAATTATACTACTAGATATAAACCCAAGAAAAATGAAAACATTATGTCCACACAAAGATGTGTATATAAATGGTCACAGCACCATTAATAATAATAACCAAAATGTGGAACAATCCAAATGTCCAACAATTGGTGAACACAAATATAATTCAGCCATAAAAAGGAATGAAGTTTTGACATATGCTACAAAAGAGATGACTTTGGCAACATTATGGTTAGTGAAAGAAGACAAACATAATAGGCCACACGTTGTATGAGTCCATTTACATGAAATATCCAGAGTAAGCAAATACATAAGAACAGTTAGTAGTTGTTCAAAGCTGGAGAAGGGAAAAAGGGAACAGAGATTGACATCTAATGGGTACAGAGTTTTCTCTGAGAGAGGATGAAAATGTGCTAAAATCAGATTGTGGTGACGGCTGTACAATCTAGTGTACTAAAAAACACTGAACTGTACACTTTAAATGAGTTAGTTATATGGTATATGAATTATATCTCAAAAAAGATGTTTTATCATAAAACAAGGGGAAGAGATATAATTCTTCACATTTATGCTGATGAACTTAATGTAGCTATTTAATATCTTCATCATCATATTTTCCACCAGGATGACATGAATCCATTTCTCAATTCACTCAGCTGCTTAAGAAAGAAACCTAGGCATCATCTCAAACTTGTTCTCCTTTACCCAGCACCTCCAGTCAATCACCAACTTCTAATCCATTCTACTCCCAAGTATCTCTTGAGCTTCTTTACTCCATCTGCCACTCCAGTTAAGATGGCCCAGACATGGAGTTGACAAAACTGCTCCATAAAAGCCACATAGTATTTTAGGTGTTGCAGTAAAATTGAAGATATTATACAGGTATTTATAAGAGAAAAAAGAAATTTCAATGAAAAATTTTATAGGAGAAATTAAAAATATGTTAATGATAATAACTGAGTTCACTATTTTTATAATACAAGCTCACTAAGAAAAGGAATAGGAGGAGCTCTGGTAGCGTAGTGCCTAAGGCACTTGACTGCTAACCAACTAGCAGTTCAAACCCACCAGTCACTCCTCAGAAGGAAGGTTGGGCAATCTACTTCTGTAGTGATACCACCTCGGAAACCCAAGGGAGGGATCGCTATGAGTCAAGTCTGACTCAATGGCACACAACAACAACAACAACAACAAGAGGAACAGAATTATTTTTGGGGAACACAACATTTAATTGGAGATTCAACGTTAGTGTTCCCTATCATTAAAATCAATTGCAAATGTTCATCTGTTCATGCTGATCTGTAAAAAAAAAAAAAAAAATTATGTATTTAATGTTTAAAAATGTTTTTCATAGATAAGAGCTTGAAAATTCATGGTAGAAAGAATATAAAGAAGGGGTATACAGAGTCTACAGTGGGACTAATCTTTGATAAATTTGATAAATCTTTGATAAAAAGGATCTGCAGATTCAAATGACATATTGCATTAGGCAAATCTGCTGCAAAAGACCTCCTGAAAGTGTTAAGGAGCAAAGATGGTACTTTGAAGACTAAGGTGTACCTGACCCGAGCCATGGTATTTTCAATAGCCTCATGTGCATGTGAGAGCTGGACAATGAATAAGGAAGACTGAAGAGATACATTAAAATTATAGTGTTGGTGAAAAATATTGAATATACCATGGACTTACAGAAGAATGAACAAATCTGTCCTAAAAGAAGTACAGCCAGAATGCTCCTAAGAGGCAAGGATGGTGAGACTTTGTCTCTCATACTTTGGTCACGTTCTCAGGAGGCATCAATCCCTGGAGAAGGACATCATGCTTGGTAAAGTAGAGTCAGTGAAAGAGAGGAAGACTCTCAATGACATGGATTGACACAGTGGTTATGACAATGGGCTCAGACGTAACAATGACTGTGAGGATGGCGAAGGACCAAGCAGTGTTTTTTCTGTTGTACGTGAGGTCACTATGAATAAGAATTGCCTCAACAGCACCTAAGAACAACATCTGCATATTTAGGCAGATTAATAGATCTAGCAGCAGCAAGTGGAAGGAATGCTTAACATACAGCATTTATTATCTCAGAAGGAAAATCACCTAGGAAGAGTGGAAAATATAAAAGTGAAAAGGGGGATAAAGTACAGGGGATATTGAATTCTGAATAAAATAAATAAAGTATGAAATAGATCTTATAAAATGGGACACAAAGGTAACTAAAGAAATGTAGTAAGATTATAAAACATTATTGCAAGTCCAGTTGAAACTGGTAAATACTAACTTAAGAGTTGTACTGTATAGTTAAAACTATCAGCTTTATACCTTTTTTTCATTAGAGCTTAGCTGCTCAAATACAGGCAGATGGTGGTCAAAGGAATTTAAAACGTATGTCAGAGAGTAGACCAGGGAACCTAAGTTAATTGGGAGGAAATGTGTCAGTATATCAAAGGACATACTGATGTAGAATAGTTGAAGTGAGGCATGAGCAAGAAAGATGATAAAGTAGAAAATGTACTAGTTTTCATCCTCCACTACATTCTAAGAGAATGAAACACATCTGTATTGTATGCAACATAAGATCCCAGGGGCTCACCAAGAAATGGGAGCAACATAAGATTTAAATAAGCATTTATTGAAAGAATAAACTTTACTGTGGAAAATATAAATATCAAAGACTATGTACAAGATCTTCTACAGTATCAATTCTAACAATGATAAAAAGAAAACAACTTAAATATTCATCAAAAAAGAACAATCATATAAACAAGAATATCCAATATTACAGTCAAACTTCATTAGTCACGGATTCCTTATCTGCGTTATTTGCCTACTCACTAAATTTTATTTGTAACCCCAAAATCAATACTTCTGGCACTTACTGATCATTCACAGACACATGCAGAACAGTGAAAAACTTGAGTCACCAGCCTATCTAATTCCAGCTGAGGTCTAATAAGACAACTCTCAACCTTCTTACTGAAGTGCTCATGTTGTAAAAACTGTCCTTTTTGCAGTCTATTTAGTGCCACGTTTTTGGTTTTTCTGGTTTTTTTTTTTTTTTTTGGGCATATATGTGCTTTTTGTATGTATGTGATTTCACTGTTCAAAATGGCCACTAAATGTAGTGCTGACATGTTGTCTAGTGTTAAGGATAAAAAGGCTATGATGTGCATCTTTAAAAGGTGCACTAGATAAGTTTCATTCAAGTATAGTGATGTTGCTCATGAGTTCAATGTTAATGAATCAACAATAAATACTAAATAAAGTGTCTTTAAACAGAAACACATACAAAACAAGATTATGTATTAATCAGTACATGAAAATGCTGTGACAAGAGGCTTGTAGGAATCTAACCCGATATTTACCCTAGGAGAAATGGTTTAGTTTTTGCTGTCCCAATGTTCACAGCCAACTTTATAGACCATAACTCTGCAAATAACAAGAATTAACTATGATATATATTGTTGCTGTTATGTGCCATGGAGTTGTCTCCAACTCACAGCGACCCTGTGTACAACAGAACGAAACACTGCTTGGTCCTGTGCCAGCCCCATGATCCCTACTACACCAACTATGATATATATTGACTATATATATATTAAAAAAAAAATAAACTATGATATATATTGACTATAAAAAGAAGACTCTTAAAAAAGAATAAAATAGGTCAAGATACTGATTAGCAGGGTCATAGGTACCTTTTGACAGGTCCCAAACTGAAGTTTGGTTTTTATACCAAATGACATTAAAATCTAAAGAATTTGATATCAATATACAATTGAGGGCTACTTATTAAAATACTGAGTTATAAAGTGTTCCTAATATTTTATATTCATAAACTAAAAGTAGCACATTTCTAGCTTACTGAGGACTAATTTAGTACTCTTTTAAGAAGCATAACTGCATGTAACACTAGTATGTTCTTACTGAACATATACTCATATATACACAAATAGTTGGGATTCCTACAATTTTCAGATAAAATATATTAACAATGCCTTGTCAGATTTGTTTTGATTAGATTTTTTTAAATTATTAATTAATATGTTAGTAAAATTATTAATGGCTTTCTTTTTGTTAGTCATTTTGTTGTATGATTCTTACATTGTTTCAATTTTTAATTTTTTTTTTAACTTTCTATTATAATTATTATTGCCACCTAAAACTCTGGACAATTAAAAATCTCTGAGAGTTCTAAAGGAAAAGAACTCTAGACTTCTCTCCATTTTTCTAACCTTTCCAGCTGCACTTCTTCCAGGACAGATGTTTGTTTTTCTAGTAGTCCATGGTACTTTTCAGTATTCTTCACCAACACAACTCAAAAGCATCAACTCTTCTTTGGTGTTCCTTATTCACTGTCGAGCTTTCACATGCACATGAGGCTACTGAAAATACCATGGCTTAGGTTAGGCACACCTTAGTCTTCAAAGAGACATCTTTGATCTTCAGCACTTTAAAGAGGTCTTTTGCAGCACATTTGCCCAGTATAATATGATGTCTGATTTCTTGACTGTTGCTTCCATTGGTGTTGATTGTGGAACCAAGTAACGTGAAATTATTGACAACTTCAATTTTTTCTCCATTTATTGTGATGTTGCTTATTGATTGGTCCAATTGTGAAGATTTTACTTTTCTTTACATTGAAGTGTAACTCATACTGCAGATTGTAGTCTTTAATCTTCATCAGTAAGTGCTTCAAGTCATCTTCACTTTCAGCAAGCAAGGCTGTATCATCTGCATATCACAGGTTGTTAATGAACCTTCCTCCAATCCTGATGTCACATTCTTCTACATACAGTCCAGCTTCTCAGACTATTTGCTTAGCATACAGATTGAGTAAATATAGTGAAAGGCTATAACCCTGACGCACTCCCATCCTGATTTTAAACAATGCATTATCCCCTTATTCTGTTCGAACGACAGTCTCCTGGTCTATGTACAGATTCCTTATGAGAAGAATTAAGTATTTTGGAATTTCCATTCTTCTCAATGTTATCCATAATTTGTTATGACCCACACAGTCAAATGCTTTTGCATAGTCAATAAAACACAAGTAAACATTTTTCTGGTATTCTTTCCTTTCAGCCAAGACCCATCTGACATGAGCAATGATAGCCCTCATTCCATATCCTCTTCTGAATCCAGCTTGCATTTCTGGAAGTTCTCTGTCAGTATACTGCTACAACCATTTTTTAATAATCTTCAGCAAAATTTTACTCACATGTGATATTAATGAAGCAGCTCTGGTGGCACAGTGCCTAAGGTATCTGACTGCTAACTAGAAGGTTGGTAGTTCAAACCCACCAGCCACTCTGTGGAAGCAAGACTGGGCAATCTACTTCTGTAAAGATTCATACCATCTCAGAAACCCAATGGGGGTCACTATGAGTTGGAATCGACTCGATGGCAATGGGTTTGATTTGGTTTTTGGTGATGTTAAAGACAGTGTTCAATAATTTCCACATTCTGTTGTAGCCCTTTTCTTGGGAATGGTTACAAATATGGATCTATTCTTATGAATCAGTGAAACAATGTCTGATAGATTAAGGGAAATAAGGTATATGGAACTTTTAATGTGGGGATTGGTTGCTTTTGTCATTCTGCTAGGCTTAAAATGAGCCCTCCCAGAGGCAGAAGGAGGGGATCTTTCTGCCATTAAGAGAAAAGAGCCAGAGGTGAAATGAAGCATGTCCTTGGACCAGAGATCCCTTGCGCTGGACCTCCTTGGCACAGAGGCCAGCAGAGAGAGATGGCAGAGAGCCTAGCAGAAAGACAGTGACAGCAGAGGCACAGACCCAAAGAGACTGGCAGAAGACAGAGTGGTGGGCTTGCCATCCCACAGAGTGAGAAAACTGACTGCCTTTGAGCAGGAAGGTTGTTGGTGGAATGGGGTGTACCTATGTGCAGCTATCAACAGAGCTAAAAGAGCCTCAAGCAGGGCGGAGGCCAGGCCAAGAAGCCAAGGGCCAAAGAGAGGCATGCTTGAGGGCATGGCTGAGGGGAGGCTGTCCTGATGGAAGAATTATATCCTGAGTGCCTTTCTGAACCTGAACTGTAACCTGTTACTTCCCTAATTAACCCTATAATTGTGAGCACTGTCTGTGAGTTCTGTGTAGCCACTGCAATGAATTATCAAATGCAGCAAAGTAGTAGCGAGTGCCATGGGAAGTATGATTGGTATCAGAATTGGTAAAAAATGCTAGAGGGTGGTTTCTGGCCATTTCTGGCTTCACAGGAATCAGCCTTGGGCTGCTAATGCTGATTCCCTTTTGCCCTTGTGAAGTCAGAGGAGTTCAGAGGATGCCTGCTGTCATGCTCACAGTCGCTCTGTCATTTCATCTCATTGAGGGTCTTACCCTTTGTTGTTAACTCTCTACTTTACCAAACATATCTTTCTCCAGGGATTGATCCCTTCTGACAAGACCAAAGTCAGTGAGGCAAAATCTAGCCATTCTTGCTCTAAGGAGCATTCCAGCTGTATTTCTTACAAGACAAATTTGTTCATTCTTCTGGCAGTCCATGGTGTTTTCCGTACTCTTCACCAATACCACAACTCAAAGGCATCAACTCCTCTTCGGTCTTCCTTATTCATTGTTGTGGCAGTTATGTTTCTGGGTCAATCTGGCTGGGCCTGGGTGAGTGGCTGGGCAGCTGGTGGTAGTTATTCCCCATGATGAGACTGGCAATCAACTCCGTGGTCGGATCTACCACAAGCAGCTGAGTAGCTGCCTTTGGGATGTGGTCTGCTTCCTGTATATAAGGAGAAGCCCTGGGAATGGTCTCTAGCTTATGGCACACTTGGACCCTGCATGTAACTGTGTTGCTGTTCAGTAGCCTGCCACGCTCTGCTGACTTTGGGACTCACAATGAACTTAAATTAATGGTCTGCCGTGTGGTTTGGTAAATTCGGGACTGTGCCTTTTTACTTGTCAACCTTGGGTTTGTCAGCCTCAGCGGCCAGCAGCTAGTCTGAGTGAAGAAATGCCGCTAGCTCCAGTGGGCCAGGAGCAGGAGGCAGAGCTGAACCCCAAGGCTTTCACCCAGCCCCTAGAGCCTGGAACTTTGAACTTGGACTTAAAGCCTCCAAATTTTAAGAATAAACTCCTGTTTGTTAAAGTCATCCCATTTGTGGTATATTCTTGTCAGAGTGGCACTAGATAACCGGAACAATTGTTGAGCTTTCACATGCATAGAAGGCAACTGAAAATACCATGGCTTGGGTCAGGCACACGTTAGTCTTCAAACTGACATCTTTGTTCAACACTTTAAAGAGGTCTTTTGCAGATGATATGCCCAGTGCAATACAACATGCGACTTCTTGACTGCTGTTTCCATGGGTACTGATTGTGGGTCCAGGTAAAGTGAAATCCCTGCCAACTTCAATCTTTTCTTCATTTATCATGATGTTGCTTATTGGTCCAGTTGTGAGGATTTCTGGCATCTTTTATGTTGAGGTGTAATCCATACTGAAAACTGGAGTCTTTGATCTTCATCAGTAAGTGCTTAAAGTTATCTTCACTTTCAGCAAGCAAGGTTGTGTTATCTGCATACAGCAGGTTGTTAATTAATCTTCCTCCAATCCTGATGCTGTGCTCTTCTTCATATAGTGCAGCATTTCAGATTATTTGCTCAGCACACAGACTGAATAAGTATGGTCAAAGGATAGAACCCTGATGAATACCTTTGCTGATTTTAAGTCATTCAGTATCCCTTTGTTCAGTTCAAATGACAGCCTCTTGGTCTATATACAGGTTCCTCATGAACACAATTAAATATTCTGTAATCTGCACTCTTTGGAATGTTATCCACAATTTGTTATGACACACACAGTTGAATGGCTCTGCATATTCAGTAAAATACAAGTAAACATCGTTCTGGTATTCTCTGCTTTCAGCCCAGATCCATCTGACTTCAGCAATGATACCTCTTGTTCCATGCCCCCTTTTAATTTAACTTGAATTTCTGGCAGTTCCCTGTCAATATCTGCTGCAACCATTTTAAATTATCTTAAGTAAAACTTTATTTGTGTGTGCTGTTAATGCTATTGTTCAATAAATTCCATGTCCTGCTGAGTCACCTTTCTTTAGAATAGGCACAAATATTGATCTCTTCCAGTTGGTTGGCCAGGTAGCTTACTTGGTACAAATGAGTGAATTCCTCCAGCACTGCATCCATTTGTTGAAACATCCTAATGGTTATTCTGTCAATTCCTGGAGCCTTGTTTTATTACCAATTCCTTCAGTGCAGCTTGGACTTCTTCCTTCAATACCATTAGTTCTTG
>NW_006921732.1:4263283-4264975 GCF_000298275.1 Orycteropus afer afer
TATTAATAATAATAGTAGTTTTAAAACAGACAAATACAAGGAAACTAAACACCAGATAAAAGAAAGAGAAAAAGAAAAAGAAAAAATCGGCAGAGGACAGGGCTGGGCACCCAGCCTTCTGTCCGAGCACAGAGACTGGGATGGAGTTCCTGCGGGCCCAGAAGCTGGGTGGGAATGGGGAGTGGCCACAGCTCCATTCACCAAGTGGGTGTGGGGTATAAGAGTAACAAGAGGAATGTCACACCTTTTCGTTCCTGCAGGTTCGGAGTGTTCTTGGGGTTACTGGAAAGCATAACCTCTTCTTAAGCCCCTGGAATCTCAGAGAGTGCTGTCTCTTTAAATATCCAAAATGGTCAAGCCACTTGTAAACTTTCAAGATGGTGGCATCCTCCGGACAGGCAAAAGTCTACAGCTCAGCCCATCTTCCTCTTCACCGCTGCTTCCCTTTTATTCCACAGCCACCAGAGCAGTCCTCCGTGCAGTCTCTGGCTAGCAGGGCAATTTTCAGGTTAATTCTTAAGTCATACCACCACTTGGGAATCTCCAAGCTGTCTGTGCCATCAGGATCACTCAGGATGGCTGCCAGACCGCAGGTCTGTATGTCTCCTTTTTTTGGTATTTTCATGCAAATTCTTCTGCTAGTTGGGGTTTAGTCCACTTCTATATCCTTCCCTTTAAGGCTCAGGGGTCCAGGATTATCTTCTGTGTCTGTGTTAATTGATTTGCTTTTCTTTGTTGAAGAGGGTCTGTGCAGACTTTCTGCCTATTCCGCCATCTTGGAGTCGATCGACCAATTCATGTTAGTATTGTGACTCTGTATATTCCTTCCATCTCTGCTTCTTTGTTTAATCTCTTTATATCTCAAAAGAGATTGACTCAAAAACACCCTACAGTAATCCTGTCTTAATAACAAAACAAAGACAACCCATTGCCGAAAGGGATTACAACCACAGGCATAGTATGGGACATAAATCAATCCAAAACAGACACAGATAATCATACAATATTGTTTCTTTTGAGATTCCTCCTCTTAGACCTCTCCTCATGTGAAACTCAGACCTCCTCTCATTTGGGAAGACCAACTCTTCCCACCCATTAGGAAGAGCCAGCAAAAACCAGAGTGACACCAAAGGAAGCAGGGGACTTTATCCCATCCAGCCCAGGCAAAAGAAATCCTCTCAGTTCCACGTCATCTAATCCAGTTTACAAGGACCATAGCATGATTAGAGCAGAAGCTCCAGCAAATAAAGTATTTCTTTGGCAATGCCCAATCTGTATACATTTTCATCAAGATTGCTAAAGATGGAAGATAGGTAGAGGGTCATATCTCAAATTCAAAATTTAAGATTCCTCAATCTTGGCTATCTAGTCTCATTCACACAAAAGATGCTTATTTGGTACATCCCACATTCAAGCCAGGAGGCCCTGTGGCATAATGATTAAACATTTGGCTGCTAACCAAAATACTGACAGTGCAAATCCCACCAGCTGCTCCATGGAAGAAAAGAACTGACAATCTGCTCCTATAAAGATTACAGCCTGGGAAACCCTATGGGGTAGTTCTATTCTGTCCTATAGGGTCACTCTGAGTCAGAATTACCTCTATGGAATACAACAACACAAAAAATTTGTAAGCCACATCCCTGGGTAGTACAAACAATCTGTTCTCAGTTATTAACTGAAAGGTTGGTG
>NW_006921732.1:4265620-4266889 GCF_000298275.1 Orycteropus afer afer
AGAGATACAGAAGATAATCCTGGAGTCCTGAGGTTTGAAAGGAACTATATAGAAGTGGATTAGGCACCAACTAGTGGAAAAATCTGAACAAAACCAGTGAGTATAGGAACGGTTGGACCTGTGGACTGTCAGCTACTCTGACGAGACTAACAGCCTGAAAATTTCTAAGTAGCACTGGGACCTGAGAATTGACCTAAAGATCAGCCCTGGTCACCAAGGGCTGCAGGGATGACGGAGCTGGAGACCTATTACTAGGAAGAGAAGCAGCAAGGAGGGAGACAACCTGAGCTGTTGACTTTCCGATGTCTGGAGGGCACAGCCATTTTGACAGTTTACATGCAGCAGCCATTTTGGATATTTAAAGTGACCGAGGGTGAAGCCATTATGAATGTTTACAAGTGGCAGCCATTTTGGATATTTAAGTGACAGAGGGCGCAGCCATTTGGAATCTTTACAAGTGGCAACCATTTTGGATTTTAAAGTGATAGCACTCTGATAGCGTAGTGCCTTAGGCCCTTGATTGCTAACCAGAATGCTGGCAGTTCAAACCCACCAGCCACTCTTCGGAAGGAAGGTTGGGCAATCTACTTCTGTAATGATACTGCTTCGGAAACCCAAGGAAGGGTTGCCATGAGTTGGGTCTGACTCATCAGCACATAACAACAACAACAACAACAGTATTCTCATTCAGATTCCAGGGACCTAAGAATAGGCTCTGTTTGCCAAGGTTGGCAGGGACATACAAGAGGCTGACAACCGGACAGGACACAAACAGTCAGTGTATAAATGCTGTCAACTAGTGAATAAAGGAGTACAGCACAGTACCCTGCCTGCGTAGATAACATACTAACAAAACAAAGTAAACATAAATCGTGGGGAAGTCCTTCCAACATACAATCACCAATTAAATATAAACACAAAAATGTCACAATTCCTCAGAGACAACAAAGTATCACAGTCCACACAAAGAAGAGAGATAAAGCAGGAGAAACAAGGGACCAAGATACAGACCCAAAACACATCCCTGAGGAAGACACACCATTGGAACTTCCTGATAAGGAATTCAAAAGAATTATATTTAGCTATCTTCAATGAATTGAGAGACAGATCAAGGAAAACACTGACAAAACTGAAGAAAACACAGAGAAAAACCTACAACAATTTCAAAAGGCAATACAAGAATGAAATGATAATGTTTATGTGAATGATCAGAATTCCCAGGAGTATTGTAGAGCTGACAAAGGTCAAGGTTGTGGTCACTGCTTGGTC
>NW_006921732.1:4267790-4278117 GCF_000298275.1 Orycteropus afer afer
TTAATCAATGGAAGACAGAATTAGTGAGACAGAAAGCAAATACCTGAACACTTCTTTGGAAGGGGATCAATCAAGAAAAAGATCAAAACCAAATGAAGAAAGCCTAAGGTTCATGTGGAATGCCATCAAAAGGAATAAGCTATGTGTAATCGGAATTCCAGAACAGGAAGAAACAAATAAAACTACAGAGAAAATTGTCAAAGATTTGTTGAAAGAGAATTTTCCTGGTTTGATGAAAGATGAAAATATATCCATTCAGGAAGTCCAACGAACCCAAAACAGGACAGACCCCAAAAGAAAATCACCCAGACATATCATCATCAAACTCACCAAAACCAAAGACAAAGAAAGAATAATGAGAGCAGTACGGGAAAAACAAAAAGTTACCTACAAGGGGCAACCAATAAGACTAAGCTTGGATTTCTCAAGAGAAATCATGCAGGTGAGAAGACAATGGGATGGTATATATAAAACTCTGAAAAAGAAAAGTTTCCAACCAAGAATTTTGTACCCAGCAAAACCGTCCTTCAAATATGATGGTGAAATTAGGACATTTCCAGAGAAGCAGAAATTAAGGGAATTTGTTAAAATCAGACCAACCTTACAAGAGATGCTAAAGGGAGTCCTTTGGACAGAGAAGCAACAACAGCCAACAACAACTGACCATTAATACACATGATGATATAACCCAGAAACCAACCCAGCTATGAAAGTATCCAAAGCATATAAGCCTACAAGATTGTAAACAGGGAACCAGAAACATCAATTGACAAATGAGGACAACTACAAACCAAAAAGAGGGGAAAAAAACTATGTCATTACAGAACTTCTAGATGGTAGGAAGTCAAGACCACTACAAGATAGAACGCTCTGTTCTGAACCTGAGAAAAAAAGCTATAAAGTACAGGGTAACCTCAAAGAAAAATGATAAACCTTCACATCAAAATAAAAAAGAGGACCAGCACAGATATTTAGCAAATACTAAAACGATAGCAACAAAGGAAGTGATAACATGATTCATAAACAAAACGAGCTCAGCATAGATAATTATATGTAACAAAGAAATCAAAAAAGCATGAAAAAGCACATAACAAAAATGACAGCAACAAGTTCATATTTGCTGATAATTACATGTCTGGCAAGGGACTCATCTCTAAGATTTATAGGGAAGTCCAACACCTCAACAGCAAAGGAATTAACAATCTAATTGAAAAATGGGCAGAAAATATGAATAGATACTTCACCAAGGAGGATATTCAGTAGCCAGCTAATCATGAAGAGATGCTCACATTCATTCACATTGTTGTTGTGATTTGTATCTCTCTACATCAGAGAGATACAAATCATAACAACAATGGAATACCATCTCAGCCCAGCACTGATGGCAAGATTCAATGAGACAGAAAATAAAAAATGCTGGTGGGGATGTGGAGAGATTGGGACTCTCCTAACCCTGCTAGTGGGACTGTGAAGTGATACAACCACTGTGAAAAGCAATACGGCAATTCCTTAGAAAGTTGGAATTGGAGATACCATTTGACCCAGCAATCCCATTACTAGGTATACATTCTAGAGAGGTAAGAGTTAGGACAGGAACAGATACATGCATGCTCATGTTCACTGCAGCACTATTTACAATAGCATAAAGATGGAAACAACCGATGTGCCCATCAGCTGAAGAGTGGATGAACAAACTATGGTACACACATATGATGGAATGCTATGCAGCAGTAAAGAATAATGTAGAGTCTGCAAAATACTGCATAACATGCATGAACTTGGAGGACATTATGCTGAGTGAAATAAGCCAATCACAGAAAGACAAATATTATTAGTTCGTTGTTGTGGAGGATCAAGGAAAAGTTTATATATGGAGGGAAAGTTTAAATGTTGGCTGCCAGGGATGGGAGGGGAGGGGAGGGAACACTGCAATAAAAAAAGCATTGACCCATGTCACTTTAATTTAGTGTATTTCACCGTACATAAATTATATTTCAATAAAATGCATTAAAAAAAAAAGATTAAGAATTCAAATTCTGCAAACTTACAGCTTCTCTGCCAATGAGGGGATAAAAGGGGGTACCAAAAAGTTTCCTTCCATTGATAAATGCCTTCATGATAAAATTGGTCACTATTGAAGAAAGAAGAAAACAATAAAGATATAGATATTAACGTGTCATGTCAGAGCTTTAAAATTTAAGCAAGGAATCTACTTTTTAAAACTTACTTTTTCTGGAAACTCCAGCACCAAGGTTATGATTCAAATCAAAAGGGTCTGGAAAAGAAATATTTGATTTTTTAAATTAAGAATTATGTTCACTGGTAACATAAAATATACTTAATATTCATAACTAGAGTCTAATACTACATATATTCTGACCATCCGAATCAGCAAATTGTTCTTTTAAAATAATAGATTGAGGGATGGAAATTGGTAAAAATTCAATCTTCCAAATCCTAGTATGTGTCAGTTTTCCTCCAAAGTTCCTTAGGCAAATGACACTCTGGCTTTTTCTTCTGTCTTATTCTTCAATTAGTATCAGCTACGTAATTACCTTCAATTGCAATGCATTTGGATGTCCACTGCTTCTCAAACGTTGTCAACAGCTTTTTCTGCCGAATGCTAATTACATATTCCTTGAAATCAAACTCTTCAGTATAGAAGCGAAGCAGTCCCAGCCAAAGCTCTCCTAATGTTTCTGTGTTCTTTCCAAGTGAAGGTAAACGCTTTTTCTACACGTAAGTTAGAGAAAATGAAATGGAAAAAAAAATGTCTATAGCCATCCAATATATGAACAGCAAATCCAAGTAAAATGATTAAATTATACAAATCAATGAGCATCCCATAACTTAAAGACTATATTACCAATTCTTCTGTTTTATCAAAGAAAAAGGCATTCCATCCATCAACCATTCTCTGTGGAATCTGTTTTCCATCAAAGATCTGTATAAAAAAAGATTTATTATTAGATTTTAAGTCAGCCAATCCAAAGGACCAATTAATCTTGTATCATTTTAGAATCTACTTAATAGACATACTGAAATATTTCTATCAAAAAGATGTCATGATGGTGTATAAGTTGATGCCAAGTAGTTTTGAACAGAAAGTGTATCTGAAAGACTAAAACTGGCAAAAGATAGCTTAAGAACAACTTTCCATACAACACACTTAATATTAGCTATCTGGTCTATCAAAGCACACCTAGCCAAAGAATAATGAGGCAAAACAAAGAAAAGATCATAAAAATGAATGTTTCATCAAAGAATAATAGGTGTAGAAATATATAATAAATAATACCTAATGATGCTGCACCCAAATGAAATGAATAGTATGTTTTGTTTTGTTTTTGGAAAAAGGGTCTAGTACCTTTTGTCTGTCATCTATACAAGATGAGGCTAAGAAGCACCTGAACCAAAAACCAAACTCACTGCCATTGAGTCAGATCTGACTCATAGCACCCCTTCCTAGGGTTTCGGAGGTGGTATCACTACGGAAGTTGGTTGCCCAATCTTCCTTCCGAGGAGTGGCTGGTGGGTTTGAACCACCAGCCTTCTGGTTAGCAGTCAAATGCCTTAGGCACTACACTACCAGAGCTCCTAAGAAGCACCTAGACATTGATATTTTAAAATGGAAATTCAGGCAACTTTCCCTGACATCTTAATAAAGACTGCAAATCTTCATTATTAATTGTAAATAGTAATTCACTGTTCTAAAGAAGAAGTGATAAGGAAAAAGTAAAGTTGTTATACAAGAAGAAAAGTATCTCATAAGCCTAGGCACAGCTGACTTCTGCAAGCAATTTGAAGAAATTTTATTCTAATGGAGGAAAAGATGCAATCAAGTGGAAAAGTGTAAAAGGCTCAGAGTCAGCAGACATCATTTCTAATATGGGTCCTGCCAAATAGTGACTCTGGCAAGACAATTATCTTCCTAAGTCCTTAGTTTTCTCAGTAAAAACAAGAGAAGATTAAATAGATCAGTGGATTTCAAATTTTATTTTAAGTTGTTGAACCTTTCCTAAAATGGAACCTTCTTTGGAAGGCAACATGCATACCAGATAAAATCAGCCCCACCCACTGCAATCGAGTCAATTCTGACTCATAGCAACACTCATTGCGTTTCCAAGACTGTAAATCTTTATGGAAGTAGATTGTTTCATCTTCCTTCAGAGGGATAGTGGGTGGGTTTGAACCACAGACCTTGGGTTTAGCAACCAAATGCCTTACCACTACACCACCAGAGCTCCTTAAAATCAGAGTACTCTGACGGAAGTCTGAGCGGAGAAAACATACCCACCAATTTCTTATCTAGCCAACATCCCCACTACTGCTTATCAGAATACAGTTTAAAACAAACAGATAAAATGGATTCTATGACCTCTTCCATTCCAGATAAGATAGTGATTTATAAAATTAACTACATTTCTGGTCCTTCCAATCTCACTTTCAGGTTTAAGTTCCTTGTAGATAGAATCTAGTTTATCTCTGGACTCCAAAGCCTGCCATACAATGAATGTTTCAAATGTGTTATGGATTGAGTTGAGTCCCCAGAAAATACATATTACCATTCTGACCTCTATGCCTGTAGTTTTAATCCCATTTGGGAATGAACTGTCTTAGTTATGTTAATGACATAGGTTAGTACAGACTGTCTTGAGTCCATCTCTTTTGAGATATAAAAGAAATTAAAAAGCAAGCAGAGAAGCAGAGATGTGGTTAAGATAAATGCCAAGACACACAGGAACCAGAAGATGAAGAGACAAGGACCTTCCTCCAGAGCCTACAGAGATAGAAAACCATCCTCTAGAGCCAGTGCTCTGAATTCAGATTTTTAGATTCTTGAAGTATGAGAAAATTAATTCTGTTTGTTAAAGCTACTCACTCACAGAGTTTCTGTTATAGCAGCACTAGATAACAAAGACAATATATGTTTGTTTAATGAATTTATTTACTCTGTAAGCATGTTTTCCTTAAGACTCAAGCTTCCAGGGACTTAAGCTAATGACAACTGGTTTATTTTTATTTACATATAACTTAAACAAACAAGAGTTACCATGAATCATCTAGTAGAAGTTCTGACATTTCATAAAATGAAAAACGAAGAGCCTGAAATTTACAGATATTAGTGTCTGAAACCAAAGATATGGGATCCTGCCCTCAAGAAAGAAGTGAAAGCTTTCAATGAGGCTGAAGTGTAAGTACAATATTTAACCCTTATATAGATTAGGATGCTATTACAGATATTCCATGCTTTGCACAGTTTTATTTATTTACCAGTTATTGAAACAATACAAGCTACTTCTTTTGATTGTAATTCTTTTAAAGAATATTCTTACTTTTGAGTAATAACCATGATCCAAACCCAACTATGTTGGCTGATAATGCAGTAGAGTAGACTTGTGAAACTATGGAGAGTGATTAAACTCACATTTTGCTTGTTTTTATGAACTATGTGTCATAGTGTCTAATTCTCCATTCTGTTTCACTGTTTTAGCCCTGAGAAGCACTAATGCTATCCTCTCATTCCTTACACATACCATACACACACAGAAATACACTTTCTTTCTCTCTTCCCCCCTCTCTTCCATCCTCCCCTCTTCTCCTACTCATCATCATCATCCTCCACTCAACCTTCCCTCCAAAAAATTTCACCAAATACATCTAGTATATTTGTGCAAAGGGTAACCACGTGAATCTCCTTATTTCCTTGTGATATTTTAATATCTCCTATTATATTTAAATTGTAATTTTAAGCTGACATGAACTAAGAAAATAAAGATGGTTATAGCGTTAAGAGTGAACACCCCCAAATCTTTGTTAAGTATTAAATTTTATATAAAAATTTGCTAGAATACAGCAAAATTGCTCTGCTTAGGAAAGCTCCTTTTAACCTAAAGAACTTAATTTGTTGAGGACTTAAACAACAACAACAAAAAAAACAACAAAAAAAACCACTCTTAGCTAAGCCTTTAACACCCACCCACTTAAAGTCTAAATTCAATTACAAAGGGAGTGAGAGATCATCAGCTTCATTAAACAGATCCTTACCCTTAAAAGTTGATCGATGCCAATGACCGATACTTAAATGATGCCAGAGCTATGGCCAATGGGGTCCCATTTTGACAAGCAAAAAAGGCCAGAAGCCAAAATCCATATATCATCAGTCCATATGTATCACAAAGCCCCCCAAAATCAGAGCTCATTATGATGGAAAACATCCCATGACTGTCATTTCATCAATCACTGTCTGTTAAGCAGATAATGGGAGAGTTCTTGAAAGTTGACTATGGCAATCCTAGCTAAATTTTTCTGATAATAATGTTAATGATGCTGCCAACAATAATAAAAGTAATAACAGTAAAAATAATAGTAAAAGTAAATCACCATTTCTGAACATCTACTTTGGTTATCTACTATATGCAAAGGCATTTGTTGTCTCTATTTCTTATATATATTTCTTATAAATGCTAAAAAGATCAATACTACTACTATTACGTTTTAACTGTTGATGAAACTCAGGCTTGTGGAAGTTAGGTAGCTTGCTGAAGGTTACAAAGTCACAATTCAGAAGACCAGTCCTCACTGGCTCCAAATATAATGCCCTGCTCTTTCTATATACTATGCTGTGTCAATGGCTCTTGAACCATGGGTGACAAAATGAGACAATACAGACAAACCAGCATGAAAACAAAATTTGTGAGTCAGTGTTGTTGACCATAGTATTCTAAGTGATAAATGGCTGCTGTAACATTATGAAGGCAATCATGCATAAAACCCCCCAATTTAAAACTTAAACAATTAGACTAATACAGAGAATGATCCATTCTGGATAGGTGTAATGTAATTCATGTTAAATTTAACTATCTTACAGTGAACCACATTACTCAACATTTCCAAAAACTTAAAACTTTCTGCTAAAAAGATATTTAAAAAATTTATTTCCCTTCTACTGTTCAGAAGAGGGAAGAAAATGCTGCTAAAACTATATGGCATTCATTAGAACTTTTTTAAAACTTACTAAGACCATCTGACATCCACCACATGACTATTTTGTGGTTTCCTTCGTTGTCATGACTATCAAAGTTTACGTGGAATCAGTATATGTGATTTTCACAAAAAAATAACCTCAAAACTGTTACCTCAAAATAATCACCCTTCTAAGAAATTCAAGCTGGACCATCCTTATCATGTGCAAAGCCACTTTGTGCCAATGAATCAGAAGGAATAGAAGGACAATTAAGAACTCTTCTGTAACTATTTAGCTACAAAATGAGTCTTTCTGAGTCACTGAGTGAATATGGATATAATGTTTCTTTCACTGTACATTATAATACTTGACGCAGTTTATATGACTTTACAGAGACCGGGAAGAATTTCCTTGAGTTTGCTCTCAACCCAAATTTAGAAGGTTAAACAAGGTATGCTGCTGTTGTTAGATGCTGTCAAGTCAACTTTCAACTCATAGCAATCCCACAGAGCAGAGCTGCCCCAAAGGGTTTTCCAGACAGTAATCTTTATGAGGGAGCCCTAGTGCCATAGTAGTTAAGCACTCAGCTACTAACAATAAGGTTAGTGGTTTGAACCCACCAGCCACTCCGTATGAGAAACATGTGTCAGTTTGCTTCTGTAAAGATATACAGCCTTGGAAACCCTATGAGGCAGTTCTACTCTGTCCTATAAGGTTGCTGTATGTCAGAATCAATGCCACGGCAATGGGGTTTTTAATCTTTATAAGAGCAGATCGTCTGGGCTTTCTCCTGCAGAGCCACTGGGTGAGTTCAAACAAGCAACCTTTCGGTTAGCTGCCAAGCTCTTCACCATTCACCATCAAGGCTCCTTGAACAAAGTATACACAGGAATAAATCAAACTTCATTGCCAGTGTAGCAATCATACTCTGGAGAAAAGAAGATTGTATTTGCATCTGAGAAACTAAAATGTATTTGTGTGCAGAAATATATATGAGTTAATGGTTGGCAATAAAAATTCCATAATTATCTGCAGCATTAGAAGACTGAAATACAAAAAGATCACAAAAGATATTCAATGGTTCTGTTCATCTAATATTCTCTGACAATCTATATTCTGCCATATAGTAAAATTTTTTAGAAGAGTCATCATATTTGATTATAAGATTAATGGAAGGAAAAACTTAGGATAATCATGATGGAGAAATTCTTCATATAATAATATGAGCAAGATATACTGTGCTTAGATCTACTACTTGTACAAGAAACTCCTTTATAGCTTTCTTAAAGACCTACCTCTTGTAGAACTGGGATAACAGGTGGTTTTCGTTGCTGCAGAAAGTACAGCACCATGAGGATATAAGCATATGAAGATAAACTTCCCCTGGAAGCATCTCCTATGTCACATCGCTAAAGAAACATAAAAAATAATGATTGAAAATAAAACTTGAGGTTCTCATAAAACGCAGAAGTACTGACTAATTTAAGATACTTTTTTCAAAGCCATCAAATCAGCAAATAAAAAAGGTTCAATAACAAACTATTATAGACTATATGGGGATGCAGCACTGTTATACAAGTCAGAGTATGAATTGGCATAAACTTTATAAAGAATAGTTTGGCAATATCAAAATTAGAAAAGCATATATTCTTTAACTTCCTAATTCTGTTCTAAGAATTTATACTGCAAAGATACCAGACAATATGTGAAATGACTAAATAACACGTTTTTCACTGCAGCATTATTGTGATAGCAAAAATCCACCAGACACAAAGTTCATCTGTAACGCAATGGTTTAAAAAAATGTGGAATAAACACATAATGGAGTAATATACAGCCATTAAAAAAAGAACAAGGAAGCTTTTTGTGTACTAATAGATCTACTGCTAAGTATAAAAAGTGAAGAGGGCTTATACTGTATTAAAAAGGTGGGGAAGACTTACATATTTGCATATACTGGTATAATATATTTTTAGGAAGATATGAAGGAACTTTTGACATTGGTTGCCTCTAGCAAGGGGCACTGGTTGGCTAGGAGATAGGTGCCCATGGAGATTTTTCAGCATAAACACCTTTAGAACTTGTGTATTCTGAACTACATGAATATGGTGGCTATTAAAAAAAATTAATTGAAAACAAAAAACAAAATCCTGCAAGAATCCTCAAAGACTTTTCCCCTTGAATAAGGATTAAGTTGTATTTCTGACATGAACCACTTGGTCTCATTACCAAAATTCCATGTAAGAAACCACCATGTTAGAGTTGTTTTGCAAGATGAATCTAAAAAGTCACTATCGAGACTTCCAGTAAGATGGAAGAATAGGCAGATAAACGACACAGACCCTCTTCAATGAAGAAAAGAAAAATGAATTGACAGAGTATAGAAGATATCCTAGAGCCCTGAGCTTTGAAAGGAACCATGCAGAAGTGGATTAGGCACCAACTAGTGGAAAAACCTGAATGAAAACAGTGAGTACAAAGATGGTCGGAGCTGTGGACTATCAGCTACTCTGACAGGACCAACAGCCTGAATATTTCCAAAGGGTGTTGGGACCTGAGAACTGACCTAAAGATCAACCTTGGTCACCAAGGGCTGTAGGGATGGCTGTGCTGGTGGCCTATGACTAGGAAGGGAAACAGCAAAGAGGGAGACAACCTGAGCTGTTGACTTTCCACTGTCCAGAGGGTGCAGCCACTTTTATTGTTTACACGTGGCAGCCATTTTGGATATTTAAAGTGAGCAAGGGCATAGCCATTTTAAATGTTTACAGGCGGTGGCCATTTTGGATATTTAAAGTGACCGAGGGTGTAGCCAATTTTGAATCTTTACAAGTGGCAACCATTTTAAATTTTAAAGTGATAGCATTCTCATTCAAATTCCAGGGACCTAAGAATAGGTTCCGTTTGCCAAGGTCGGCAGGAACATATGAAAGGCTAAGGACAGGAAAGGAGACAGGTGGTGAGTGTGTAAGTGCTGTCAACTAGTGAATAGAGGAGCACAGTACCCTGCTTGCGTAGATAATATACAAACAAAACACAGAAAATGAAAATCGTGGAAAAGTCACTCCAACATATAATCACCAATTAAATATAAACACAAAAACATCTCAATGCCTCAGAGACAGCAGAGCATCACAGTCCACACAAAGCAGCAGGAGAAACAAGGGACCAGGATACAGACCCAAAACACATGCTTGAGAGATGAAGCACTGGAACTCCCTGAGAAGGAATTCAAAAGAATTATATTTAGGTTTCTTCAACGAATTGAGAGACAGACCAAGGAAAACACATAGAAAACCCTAGAATAATTTTAAAAGAGAGTACAAGAACAAAATGACAAAATAAATGAAAAATTAGAAA
>NW_006921732.1:4279625-4303325 GCF_000298275.1 Orycteropus afer afer
TGACCCATGTCACTTTAGTTTTGTGTGTATTTCACTGTACATAAATTTTATTTCAATAAAATGCATTTTAAAAAAAGTAAAGTCACTATCTCAAGTCTGATTTGTAGTATACGCCTAAAAGCTTTTTTTTTTCCCTTAAGGTACCCCCTGTCCACAAAGAGATACATAAAAATTTCTGAACAAATATGCCTTTCTGATGGAAGAGGGAGCTTTACAAAATGAAAATCTGACCCAGTCATTTCTCTATTAAGATTCTTTCACCAGCACATTCATTCAACAAATATTTCCTGAGCAGTTACCATGAAACAGGCACTGCCCGTCAGCAGGGATATAGAGGTCCCCGCCTTCAAGGAGTTAACACAATTAGGAATTTAAAAAAAAAATGCAGTATGATAAGTGTTATAACATAAGAAACAATTTTTATTGATACGATTTTGCTTTATTTCCTTGGCTACAAATATTTGCCACTAAACCCAAATACCAGATTTTGTAACCCACAGATTCCTAAGTAAGATGATAGGTCAACTCTCATGCCTGGAATTCAAAATCATTGTTGCACTGAGAAATTTCACTACTGATAAATTCACAAGTGTGTTGAACATGTGAATAAAGCACATAAAGGAAAAAAGACCAAAAACTATCCTATTTCAATTGGTATAAATTTAACCCACCTCATATTGAGTATCATTTTTATTTAAAGCTCAGGTAAACAAAACTGAGACATTTTTCACAAATCTCACAACGGTATGTTTCACTTTAACTATCCATGGATATTTTATAACAAAGCAAATCATAAACTTTTTCATAAATACCTTAGCGAACACTTTCATAGTATATCCCAAGTACTGCACTCTAGGATCAATAGCTGCATAAGTAGCTAGCATTCTTGTGTTATGCTGAGCCTAAAAAATAATTACATGTTTGAGAGCATTTCAAATTTAAATGTATAGCAAATCAGATAAAAAGATACAATACACCAAATACAATATACATAAACCTAAATCTCAAAATACCTGTAAACAACTCAAACAAAAACTAATCTTCAATCTGAAGGAAATACCAAGATGGTTAGTATTTTTTTCTTAGTACTACTCAAATATGAAGATACGAAGAAAAAAAAATATGAAGAACAGCATCAGGATGAGAGGAAGATTCATTAAAAACCTGTAATATGCAGAGGACACAATCTTGCTTGCTGAAAGTAAAGAGGATTTGAAGCACTTACTAATGATGATGAAAGATTATTACCTTTAGTATGGATTACACTTCAACATTAAGAAAACAAAAATCCTCACAAATGGGCCAATGAGCAACATCATAATAAATGGAGAAAAGATTCAAATTATCAAGGATTTCATTTTACTTAGATCTATAATCATTGTCCATTGGAAGCAGCAGTCAAGAACTCAATGTACTGTAATAGACAAATCTGTCTAAAGACGTCTTTAAATTTTTAAAAGCAAAAATGTCACTTGGAAGGCTAAGGTGTACCTGACCCAAGCCATCATATGCATGTGAAAGCTGAACAAAGAATAAGGAAGATCTGAGGTGAACATTTACACTAAGTAGATACACTCCTTGGAGAGATCAATCATGGGAGAATAGAAGGGCTGTGTATGCACAGGGATATAGCTCCAGGGGCAGGAGTGGATGGAGGTTGGACACAGGGAAGAGGTAACTATGGGGAGGAAGTGGGAGGGGAGCTGTTGCATCGTGGTAAATTGTTGACAATATCATGAGACAAAAATACATGTGAACTGCTATATGGAAAGTGAATTTTCTCTGTAAACTTTCACCCAAATCACAATTTAAAAAAAAGAATAAGGAAGATCGAAGAAGAATTGATGCTATTGACAATGAATACTGAATATACCATGGATGGCCATAACAATAAACAAATTTGTCTTGGAAGAAGTACAGCCAGAATACTCCTTATAAGTGAGGATGGCCAGACTTTGTCTCTCCTACGTTGGACATGTTATCAGGATGTACCGGTCCCTGAACAAGAATATCATGCTTGGTAAAGTAGAGGGTCAGGGATAAAGAGGAAGACCCTCAAGAAGATGGACTGACACTGTGGCTGCAATAACGGGCTCAAATAGCAACAATTGTGAGGATGACACCCGATTGGGCAATGTTTCATTCTGCTGTACACAGGGTCACTATGAGTTAGAAATGACTTGACAGCACCTAACAAAAATACACACATTTAAAAGTTTTAATTATAAAGATATGTAGTCAATCATCTGTAAATTTTTCAAATGACATGTGTTAACTACATTCAGAAAAGTGAAACTTTCTGACCTATTCATAAAGAGAAACTTACCAATGTATTATATAAACTGATATCACCTTCTAATCCACTTCGTCTGTGTTCAAATTTCACTATAGGCACTTTGGCAGTAGTTATAGGCAAAATGTTTCTTAAACCTGATTAAAAAAAAAAATTAGTAGGTTAAATAATTTTCATAATGCTAAAAAATATTTTCTTTTGCTTTAAAAGGTTAATTAAAAATTTATACCTGGATGTCTCTTAAGAATTTTTGCCAAATTTTCTATTATTTCCTTAGAATTTAATTTCTAAAAAAAAAAAAAAAAAAAGCAATAATAAATTAAGAATACTTTGTCTGACTCAATATGACCTTGTGCAAATTACACTTTAAACTAGGCATTTAATATTAGCATTTAAAATTTCCAGCCATAAAGCTCTATTACCTTGACACTCAAAGAAGATGGTCAACATAGTAGCAGCAGCATCAGGAAATTTGATACAATTGCAAAATCTCAGGCCCCACCTCAGTCTAGTGAATCATAATCTACCTTTAACAAGATCCTCCAGGAAATTCACACACACTTTGAAGTTTGAGAAGTACAAAGGAGAATAATTTTCAATGTGTGAATAAACAACTAGAGATAGGTTCAGTAAGGGCAAAACATTGCAGTGATTAAGAACACAGGCTCTGAATTTAGACAAACTTGGATTCAAATCTTGAACTAAGTATTAACTAGCTGTGTGAATCTGAAAATCCAAAAACCAAACCCAGTACCATGAAGTTGATTCTGACACATAGCAATCCTTTAGGACAGAGTAGAACTGCCCCATAACGTTTCCAAGGCTGTAAATCTTTATGGAAGCAGACTGCCTCATCTTTCTCTCCCAGAACAGCTGGTGGTTTCAAATCACTGACCTTTTAGTTAGCAGCCTGATGCTTTAAACACTATGCCAAGAAATCCTTCATTCCTCTGAGCCTGACACTACAATCACAATAATCATAAACTCCTGCCATATATAGTTGTTAGGAAGATTGCATGGCACAAATAAAGTATTCAGCAGCATGCCTGGCACAAAGCATGCCCTTAAAATTTGTGAGCTATTTATTATTATCATCATGTTGATAAAGAAAGCTAATCCTACTGTTACTAGCGCACCTAACTCTTTAAAGAAATTCTTACCTCTGCAAATGTGTTATTTTTTAAAAACTACCACAGAAACAGCAGAGTTGGTATGATAATGATAATCATAATACAAGGAACAGGAAGAATAATGACCTTATAAATTAACTGGATTAAGGTGAAGGGTACATACATCAAATCTTCACACTTATTATTAAAATCACTTTTATGTATCCCCAATATATAGATAAAAGAGAGCAATAGCCAATGCAGCTTAGAATGAGGATTTCAAGGTATACAATTTATGCTAAATTATAAATTTCATTTATGAATAATCTGAAAAAAAATAACATATTCTTTTTCATGGTTTAAACATCCAATGCAAATGTAAAGATTATAATATACAAACCTTTAGTGATTAAAAGTCTGATTATTAAATTTTACAGAGAAGATATATAAAACTATAACCTCCTCCCTGGGTAAAAATCATTTCCTATTCCCGCAATTCTTGCTCTTCAAAACAGAGAGGGGATTAACCTCTTTCCAGTAGGTGGCACAAACCAGAAGTTAGTTAAGGAGAACAAAGAAAAAAGTATCTGTAATTTTTCAGTTTCTTTATAAAACAAGATGTTAATTAAAGCCATAAGCAATTCCTTGGACCCAGAAATAAGGATCTATAATGCTGCCATTTCTACTCCAGGTCTAACAATTCAAAAATCACTCTTTTAAAGAACTATTTCAGAAATACACAGGTACACTAATCTGCTGAATTGTTTTATAATGTAACAGAGGCTATATATACTGATACCACTACAGATGACAGAAGCTTGGCCTCACCCCCATCTTGCAAGCAGTCCCTATTTTGAAACATAAACATCAACATAGGTATATCCTGCTTTCTGAAAGTTCACTTTATGCCACTGTGCTTTTATAAAAGACCTACAATACCTATTTTCACTAATTGAAAGAAATCTGAAGAGGATTTTCATTTTTACAAAAAAAAAAAAAAAAAGGTGAAAAGCAAAACTAGCATTCAGCGTTTCTTTCGCAGCAAGCCGTTAAAGAGGTAGTGCGTACCTCTAGCAGCTAGTGTGGCACAGCCAAGCTCCTTCACAGAAATTACACTCAGCATCTCGCATCAAACTGTCATCGTTCTTACCTGTGTCTATGTTAGTTTACTTGAGGTTTTGTGTGTTACTTGGCATGATTTTTTTGGTGGATTATTTTTGGGGTCTGGTAACACTCGAAAATTTTTCCCATGTAAATTAACGTTAATTGCTTTTTCACTTTACACCATTTTGGCTTAGGAAACGTTTCATAGGAATGCCCTGCTTTCAAATAGCAGGGGAAACCTGTAACTATCCTGGAAAATGACTGAGCAATTATAGGGCCTCCCTGCTTTTCTACTTGCTGCTAGGAAGGTCTGGGACACTTCTTCCCTTTCCAATCAGTCCCTTTCTCTATGGAACTTAGACAATCTCACTCCCACTGAAGACCTGGTACACAAAGGAATGCATAATTTCCCATTCTCACTGCTGAGACTACACTCGGGGAAGGTCTGTTCCTGGCATCTTATGGTGGAACTCAGAAAGTTTTTCATTTCAGAAAGTAGTGGTTAGATTCTACAGTACTATTAGTACTATATTTCAGCTACATTATGGGTTAAATAAATTATAGAGAGGCAGTGAGATATAACGGAAAGAGCATGGGCTCTGGAGTCAGACAGACCTGGGTACGAATTCCGGCTCCAACACTTACTATATATAGCTGGGCAAGTCACTTTATCTCTTAAAGCCTCAGTATCCTCATCTGTAACATGGGGGAAATAATACTTACCTAGAAGGTGGTTTTAAGAATGAAGTGAGATAATGTATGTAAAAGTGTAGGCTGGGAACTCAATAAATGTTAGTTTCCCTTCCCACCCAAAATGAGCTTCTAAAAGCTCTCCTAGAAATCTATGGATAATTTGTAACATTGCTTCTATGTTACAAATGTTCTGAGTACCCAAAAACTATAATTACTTTTTAGAATAAAACCCATTTATAAATTAGATGGGCATCTGCATTTTCTATCTATAGTTATACAAGATATCATCTAGTGGAAGAGATATGGTAGGACAGAGTATGTGAGATCGGTGTTCACAACTGGACTGAAGCATCAATTCTCATTAATGAAAAAATTCCAACTCTAGTATGGCAACATTTTCCCACAAATCATTACAAAGCATTTGTAACTCTCAGTGACATGGCTTTTACATTAAAAAATTACTGAAACAGTAATTTTAACATTTTAATGTCTTCTACATTGACAATGCTAATACTTTTAACATTTCAAACACTGCTATTGCTAGTAGTACATTGATACAAAGAACACCACCATATATTTTACCAGTAGCACATGAGAAACTGAAAATAGATCCATCATTGGAATAAAATAACTTCCAAATCCCTCTCCAAATACTCTTACCTCTGCATTTTCATGGCCTTCCAGGGTCATACAAATATCCAGATCACTATCACGAAATCCAAATCCATTCTTAGAAGAGCCAAATAAACACAATCTTGCTTTTTCTAAGCAAAGAAAAACAAAAGTCAAAAGTCTTATAATTGGTAGGAAAGAGGAGTCTTCTATTATCTATTAATGGTCTAACACAAGGTAATCTTGTCCTATAGTTTAAATTACCTACCTATCACTGGAGATAAACTGAGAAATTCCAAAACACCCATCTCAAGCTTAGATCTTTTGTCTAAATTCTTATATGCATGTTATCTAACTGCCTTTTTCATGTTTCTATACGCATCATAAATTCAACCATGTCAAAAACTAAATCAATCAACTTCACCCCAAACCTACCAGGAGTCCCTGGATGGTATAAACTGTTAAGCACCCAACTACTAACTGAAAAGTTAGCAGTTGGCACTCACCTAGAGACACTCTGGAAGAAAGGCTTGGCGATCTCCTTCCAAAAGGTCACAGTCATCATAATCCTTTGGAGTACAGTTCTACTCTGCACACATGGGGTCACTATGAGTTCGAATCAACTCAAGGGCAACTGTTTTGAGTTTTCATTTCTCAGTGAACAATTCCATCATCTACATCATCTACTCAGTGGCTTAAGTCAGAAATATGGGTGCTGTCCTTAACTAACTCCTCTCAACTTCCACATCCAGTCATCAAGTCCTTTAGCCCCTTACAAATAAACTATCTGTTCAATTGATCTAAGGAGTCCTAATAGCACAGTCATTAAGCACTCAGCTGTTATCTGAAAGGTTGGTGGTTCAAACCCACTAGCTACTCTGTGGTGGAAAGATGTGACAGTCTGCTTCTGTAAACATTTACAGCCTTGGAAACCCTACAGGGACAGTTCTACTCTATGTTATATGGTGGCTATGAGCTGGAATTGACTTGATGGCAACAGATTTGTTTTTTGTTTTTAGTCTCAGTATCACTAGAAAAATTAAGATCGATATTTGGAAATACATCTCTTGGAAATAAACTGTTCTTTTAAGGCACAATTCAAGTAATTTTATAAACATAACCTTATTCTTCTCCCAAAAGTGAGCAATCAGGAGCTCTTGTAGTGCAATAATTAAGTGCTCTCAGGTACTAACCACAAGGTCAGTGGTTCAAACTCATCACCTAACAATTTCACAGTAGAAGAGACCTGATGATGTGCTTCCACAAAGATTACAGCCCCTGTGGGTCTGTTCTACTTTGTCTTATAGGGTCACTAGGAGCCAGAAGCAACTCAATGGTACACAACAAGCTCAATTAAAAAAAAAAAAAAAAAAAAAAAGTGATCAATCTACTTGACATAAATTATGAGTTATCTCTTCATAGTGTCATTCACTAACAACTTCAAATACGCTGTACCTAAAAGTATTAGATTTTCTCTATTAATTCTTAAGTAGACTACTCATTTAGATAACAAATTCTATATTTTCAAAATTTAAGCCTCGTCAACCCAAGTAGGGGTCACTATGAGTCAGGTCTGACTTGATGGCACATAACAACAACAACATACAATTTTGAGGTCTACTTAAAATTTCCATGAATACTGACAAGCATAAAAGAAGTTATGCTCATCAGTAAATAAAAATAATCTTGACTTTAACATAACAAGGATTCAGATTTGGTCAAAACTTTATACACTAACAAATATAATTTAAAAAAAAAACCAAAAAGCCTAGAAGCCTTAGCATATAACAGATCTTTTAAAAGTAGAAATTCATTCTGATTATAAAACAGCTGTTCATCTTTTTCTAAAACAAGTGGCCACAGAACTTGATTCCTAACTGCCATGCCCAAAACCTTTTCCTCCCTCTACATTTTTTTTCGGTTTTCTTTTTTTTTTTTTTTTTGCCATCTCAGTTAACAGCACCATCCAACTACTGGGGTTAAAAACCTTGAAACCATTCTTTCTTTCTCTCATCTCTCATATGTAATGTATCAACAAGTCTTGTCAGTTCTAACTTCAAAATATATAAAATCTGGCCATTTCTTATGTATTCCTCTGAAACGAATCTACTCAAAATCACTATTGTATCTCATTTAGACTTAAGCAACACCCTCCTAAATGTTTTGGTTGCCTCTGCTCTCATGACCCTACACTTTATTCTGTTAAATCATGTCACTTTTCTGCAAAATATGAAACAAAACAAACTCCAAAAGCCTCATTAGATACTCAGAATAAAAGCCCTTATACCATTTATAAGGTCCCAATGATCCAATCCAAACCTCTACGACCTTATCTTTTTACTACCCTTTCCCTCACTCACTCCACTCCACTCCAGCCACACTGAACTCCTGGCTGTTATTCAAAAACAGCAAGGATAATATAGTCTTGAGGGTCTTCATCATCTCCATTCTTTCTCACTAGAATGTTCCTTCACTGGATATTCACATAATTTGCTCTATTATGTCCTTCAAGGCTCTACTCAAATGTGACCTTATCAGAGAGACCTGACCTACACTCCCATCACTGCTGTCCTCTTATCTCTTGTACATTTCTTCATAGCACTTATTGATACCTGACATTACATTATAGGCTTAAATAGTAGTCAACTCTCCCATTGGAATATAAGGTTCGTGAGAACAGGTTTTACCTGTCTTATTAGCACTGTATCTAACACATAACATTCAATAAACATATTTTAAAATACATGAACAAAACTCAAGACCAGGGAACTACAAAAGCCATAGCAATTAAGTTTTACCCTATGACATACCATCATATTCTTTTTGAATAAACTTTTCCAAACCAATTAAAATTTGCTCCCTGTTGTGTTGTTCAGAGAAAGGTGGTGATAACTCATCTAAGTAAAAAAAAAAAAAAAAAAAGAGAGAGAGAGAGAGAAAAAGTAAGAAAAGAATCTGAAAACATCTTCAATTTTTTACCCTAATTTTTTTTTTTTTTAACAGTTTCTTCACTATTTGTTGAATTTTCTGATTTTAAAACCATGTTACTGGGGAAGGGAAGAGGGGCAGCATAAAATAATCTATAAATAACTATGTACATTTTACACAATCATCTTCCTTATGAACACCAACATATATTTACTTCTTCAAACTATCTTCAACAGTTTTATTCAGACATTTCACTCTCCCCAATAACCTTGACAGTTTATTCCTCCTTGTGGTACAGTGAATTACTCAATATAGTCCTTCTAGCCATAGTCTTTGTAACTCCCTCCAAATGACTGGATGTACTATGCAAATGTGAAGTGATTGCTGCCCACCACGAGGATTAGATAAATTTCTAATAATGTAAATAATGTAAATAAGGTAGGTGCATTGCACCCTTGTAGGGTAGGACCAGGCAAATAAGGTGTATGGAACCCTAACATGGGAATTGGTCAGTTTTGCATCCCCTGTCTTAAAATGAGCCATTCCAGATGTGGGAAGGGGAGAATCTCGCTACCATCCAGAAAGAAGGCCAGGAGCGTAGCACGTCCTTTACATCTGAGATCCCTGAGCTGAATCTCCTCAATCCAAAAGACAGAGCTGTAACACTGCTGAAATGGTGAGACACGGAAGGAGACATCACAGTGGGCTTCCAGATTCATACAGATCCTTCAGGCAGGAGACATACTGGTGGAATCAGATGCCTCTGGGCACTTATCAGCAGAGCTAGAAGAGCTTTGTAACACCTGCCAAGCAGGGCAAAGGCCAAGGGAGCCGTGAGGTCCAAAGAGAGGCCTGCCTGTAGTATAGCTGAGAAGAGGTTGAACTGATTGAAGAACTGTATCCTGAGTTATTTCTGATTCTGAATTATAACCTGTTACTTGCCTAAGAAACCCCATTATTGTATTGTTTGTGAGTTCTGTGTGGCCACTGCAATGAATTATCAAATTCAGCAGAAAAGCGGAGTGCTATGGGAGGGACAATCGGTGTCAGAATTGTTAAAAAGTTTAGAAAGTAGAGGCATTTCTGACCTTTACTTCACAGGAATCACCCTTGGACTGTTCATCTTGATCTTTACCCTGTGACATTCCTACACTCCTGTTAAGACTATACTTGTAATTTTACACTAGGCACCTGGTCCATTCAAACCTTACACTTCTCTCAAATGTCTGATCAAATTTTACATCTCATCTATAAACTGTTTTGCCTAACCAAAGCCTTCAATGAACTTTCCTTAACTGAATTTCTTTAGTTTTCCAAACTGCCTTTCCCATAGTCTAGCACGTGATTTTATACTTTTTCATTTTCCAGTTATTTCATTCATATTCAACTTATTTTTTTCTAAATAAGACTATATATATGGTCCTTAAAAACAAAAGCCTTTTCTTCTCCAGACCCAACATTAATACTGTAAATAGGAACAAAGCAGTAATTTACTAGGAATCTGCTGTATTTAATTAAATTAATATTTATCTTAAAAAATAAAAAGTAATACAAGTGTTTACTAGGGACTCAGGAGGAGGAAGGAGGGCTGAATAAATGAAGCACAGGCGATTTTCTTAAGGCAATAAACTTATTTTGTATGATGCTATAATGGAAGATACACAATAAAAACTCATAGCACTTTGCAGTACAAAGAAAGAATCTTAATGTACATAAATTAAAAAAAAAATCATTTATGAGTTTGAGGATCCTGGGATAGAATGCCGACAGTGACAAAAGAATCCAACAGTACTATAAATGTATCAAACAACTTCAGTCAAGGAAGTGGGGCAAAAGATGGTGTCCTTAGTAATTCTGAAAATGGAGTTTATAAGACTGAAGGCAAAAGAAAGTGCTTATAAGCACTGCATTCTAGTTGATAAAGTTATTTCCCATGGGATACAGGTTAACATTCTGATACTATTATACACATATATTGGAATGAAACAATTAAGTAAATAGATGGCAGACGGTGGAAACTAGATTTCTCACTGTTGGAGTAGGAGTTTACATATCAATAAGGGCAAAAGCTAGAATGACCCATATGTCATTCCAGAGGTGGAGGCATCAGTATAAACCTGTGTTTAGCTTAAAATAGATACAGATGGTTACATACAGAAATATTTATAGATATGTGTACAGGCAGCCCCCCGATAACAAATGAATGCCATTCCTAAATCTGTCTTTAAGTTTAATTTGTATATAAACTGGAACAGTTAGAACAGTTCTCAGCTAACGTCAGTTAGTCAAATGTTTGTCTTAGTATACAGTATACAGCATATCTTTCTAACACAAAACCATTAAAGAAACATTTCCAGATACACTAAAACATCTATAACTTAATAATACAATAATATTAATAATGTTTGATGCATCTTGCAAAGTGGTGCCTGTTTGTTATTACAAACCATTGTATATATCCCGAATTTTTAATAAATAGGTTTTACAGGGGTTAGTTCATAACTACAGGTTGTATGTAAGGCAGAAATTGGTGACCCGGGGACTTCTTGTATATTAGTCTGTCAGCTGAGAGAGGGACTAGAAGCAACTACACCCCAATAGCAACAACCATACCCAGCACCCAGACCTTGATTTCTAAATAAAAGGAACCAGAGCTCCTTGGAGAAATGGCTGATTCTAAAATTGCAGCAAAAAATATACAAGATGAGCCTAGAGCAGTTTATAGTGCCAGAAAGTAAGAAAATGCTAAAACAACAACACATTGATGAGAATATGTCAAAGAGACATAGGAATGAACTAAAAGAGCTCCCAATGGTCAAAGTTGGAATAATTTTGAGCAACAAAATAAAGTAATATTGGATCATAACCCAAAGTATAAAATAAATATCTATCAGTGTATACTTAGATAAACGAAAGACTGCATAAATAAAACAAACATAAGAGAAATGTATCTCAAAAAAGCCCCTAAAAAAAAATAATAATGCGCCATGACTTAGGCATTCCATACCTAGATATATATCCAAAAGTAATTAAAGTATATGTCCAGAACTAGACTTGCACACAAATTTGCACTGCAGATATACTGCCAGTATCCAAAATTTGTAAACAACCCAAATAAATAGATAAATAAATTGTGCTGCATCAAAACAATGGAATGCTACTCAGCAATAAAAAAGAATGAATCACTGATACACACAATAGCACAGATGAATCTCAAAATAACACTGAGTGAAAGAAGGCAGCCAAAAAAAAAAGTCTATATTCTATTTATATAAACTCTAGAAGACTAATCTACAGTGAAAGAAAGCAGAGCAGTAGTTTCCTGGGGGAAGGGCAGGAAGAAACGATGGCACTGAGACATGAAATATAATAGATAGCAGAAGAAATTTTATCTTACCTAGGACACTAGTAATCCATAAATGTTTGCTGAGTGAAGGTGTATCCCAGGTATTCCATTAAGTGTTTGTTGAATAAACATATTCAAGGTTTTTTCCAAATTACCTTTATAGCCTATCTCCCTCTACTGCCCTTTTTGTAACCTACCAAATCAAAGGGTATTATTCCCTCAAACTAATATGCATTCTAAGCTTTTACTCATAACCTTCCATATGCAAAAATGCAAATCAAAGTCCACTTCAATTGTCACACATTAATCCCACTTAAAATGGTTTGCACTGCATTTCATATACTATTACAGCATGTAACACATTCTGTTTTCAATTACGGCAATTTACACACGTGTCGATAACAGTGCTTTCCAAGAACATGGCAACAATGGAAATGCTCTATATCTGTACCGTCAAATACAGCAGCCATTAGCCACACATAGCTATTGAGTACTTAAGGTGGGGTTAGTGGTGAATGAGGAACTTAATTTTTAATTTTCTTTAATTTGAATTTAAATAGCCACATGGGGCTAGTGGCCATCATAGTAGATAGCACAGATCCAGAGTCTAAGTTTCTTGAAAGCACTACATATGGACACAGTGGAGTCCATAAGTGCTGCAAATGGTTAACACACTTGGCTATTAACCAAAGGTCTGCAGATTTAAGGCATCTTGGGAGAACAGCCTGGTAACCTAAATCAGTCATTGAAAATCCCATGGAGCACAGTTATACTCTGACATATGTGGGGTTGCCAGGAGTTGAATTCAAGTGGGACGGCAACTAGAATGAGCTCTGTTTTCCCCTGGTATTTATTTACCAGAGTGCCCTGTACATAGTAGGCATTTAATAAATATCTATGATTGAGTCTCTAAACTTTTTCAAAAATCTCTGCCAAAATGAAATGTAAACAAATCATGTTTAAATTAGAAAATAAATAAATCTAAGAAAGAATGTAGTCTCAGTAGTTCTAATAATAAAAAACTTACCAAAACATCTCTTACACACTAAATCCAGTATTTCCCGAAACCGGTTTGTCATTGGTGGAAGAGGTTTTAGATCAATTTTCCTGAAATCTTCTGGGCAATCATTTTTTGAATGGCCATCCTTTTTGCAGATGCTGCATACTATTGTTGGTGGCTATACAAAGGTAAAAAATAATCTATATTTATAAAAATAAAAGTTACACTTTAAGGGACTTCAATATAAGTCACAAAGCAGGTCCAAAGAATCTTCTGTACAATTCAGATAGCCTGTGCTTTCAGAAGTTAAGGAAAGCATTTTAATTAAATGCATAGTTAAATGTAAAAAACCTATTTTATTTTAGTCTACCATTTTAACTTTCTTCCTTACTAAAATGAAATTAGCTAGGATTAAAGTCCCCTAAAATGTAAGGTACAGGAAACCTAAGCAGAATAAGGAGATACAAAATGTTATGAGTTAATTCAAACAACCTAATCAAATCCTAAACAAATACATTAACCACTCAACTAAAGTAAAAGGGAAATATATGCATTATATTTTCAATATACTGAGAAACAACAAAATAGTTTATAAAGAAATTTCAAGTGGGGCCTTTCATTTCACCTAAACATCTTCTATCTTCAGTCAATTACAAAAACCCACCTTAGCTAAGTGGTTCAATTTATTGCATGACATCCACAAGACTGAACTATGGATGTAGCTCTAAAACCAATTTGGCTTCATATAAAGAATAACGTTTACCAACAGTACTAACTGAACTCGAAACCCTATACCACCATTTGAAATGTATGCCAAACGGACCACCAATGAAGTGGCTAAAAATTATCCCAAGTAAAAAAGTAACTCACCTAGTTAAAACATTTATGTTACTGAAGAATATTATCTCTTTATTGTAAAATGCCTATGGAGCTCTGGTGGTGCAATGGTTATGGCATTTGGATGCTAACCAGAAGGTCAGTGGTACAAATCCACCAGGTGCTCTGCAGGAGGAAGATGAAGCCATCTACTGCCGTAAAGATGCAGCTTTGTAAACCCTATGGGACACTATGAGTAGGAATCGACTTCATGGCAGTGGGATTCTAATTTGCCTAGATCCTAATGTTTGCCTCTTCCTTCAGTGTTAGCCTAGATATTTGCGTAGTCATATAGTCTGTCTCATCTTGGATACAGAAATTTCCATTCGTAATAGTGAACTGTGTGCTAATTAACAGTACTATAGGAATTTCTGTCAGCTCTTCAAAACATTTTTTTTTTTAAAAAGAATGACACAGTTACAAGGAAATTATAAATCACGAATTGCAATTATATAACTAAGGTTTTTCTAAAGATCTGCCATTTATTTCATCCTTTCCAGTCTATCTTCCCTAAATGCTGCAACTTAAATAACATGCTACAGATGTATCCTTAAGTTTTAAAGTATGTCAATAAGAATGATGACTTTAATATTCTACTTTGTTTACACATGATCTATATCATCATTTTTAGATTCTGAATTCTGATAATTATATTTCCATTATGTCCATTGCACCTAAAGCAATGTAACTTAGCCAAAACATTCTTTCATAAACAAAGCAGTTGTTGCTTGTTTTCCATTCAGTGGAGTATTTTTTTATACAATTTTAAAAGCTATGGTTCAGATAATCCCACTTAAATGTAAAAAAGTTAAGACTGCTACAAATTCATAAGAGATATGCCAAAATCTAAAGAGAAAACTCATTGCAGAGACAGAATCTAGACTCTTCTTTCTGAGTTCCTGATCTTATTTCTCCCTCAACTATATTTTATGTTTACACCTTCTAAAAAAAAAAAAAACAAAATCTTTACAATAGAATACTGTTAGAATTCATAGCTTTGTTTTCTCCCTTTTGGAAGAAAAATAATTATCATAAGTATAAAAAATAAGTAAAATTTAAAATATATGCTGCATGTGCCAAACTAATTTTAATAAACTATCTAATGAATACTTTGCTACTTGAAAAAAAAAATAAAGCAAATAAGCTAGTAATAGAGTGCCGAAACAAACTGGGGCTTTATATACATTCTTTAAAGACAACTAAACGCAAAAACACAAGTAAAAGACAAACATATACTGAAATATCATTCCAAAACAATATAGTCTGTCATCACAGGAGTTATTTCTGAATGTAACAACTATATAGAGAGATACAGTCATATAACAATCACAAAATTTTACATATTATTTACAAACTATATCCTACCTTGCCAGAGGTTAAAATAAACTTATCAAACACATAATATAATTCCTGGGTGAGGAGGATATCATCACCATTAGTGTCAGAAGCATCTTCTGTAGCTTTGCACTTGCAAGAGGTAGCAGACATGTCAGCGCACGCAATCTGAAGTGAATTCTGTGTTTCTAAATTTGACCTGCACCCAGTAGTGGCAGATTCACTTGGGTCAGGGGACTTATATTCATTGCAATCACACTGGCTGAGCTCCTTTTTCACATAAGTTTCTGAGGGTGATAAATCATTCTGTTTCTTAACTGATTTTGGCTCTAATTGACTGCCTTCACTGGTAATGAGAGATGAAGATTCCTGTCCATGTCCAGCCAAATCTAGTTCATTCACCAACGAAACATTGTCAGTAATACATCTCTGTGATGTACATTCCATTTCATCATATTTATCCAGTAGATCTCTTCCTGCATTTATTTTTTCTGTGCTTTCTCCAAGCAGAATGCAACAATTGGTTGCCATATTGTCCGACTTCACTGGTTTCTTATTGCTTATTTTCCCCTTTTCTTTTTTCTTGGAATCCACTGTAGACTTATTTCCACCCTTTCTCTGAGGACTGGCAAAATACCGATAAGCTGCCCTGAACCTTTCCACAACATATTCGTAAACAAGCTGGCTGTTTAAGCTCCGTGCAACATTCCTCTTGACTGAAAACGGATCTAGTAAAAAAGAAAATGGTCAATAGCTAAGTCTCTACTAGCAAAATGTATTTCCAAGTTTACACAATGTATCTTAACTGCTAAAGAGTCAGCAGAGTACATTTTCCCAATGTTTTTCTAACCTAAGATTCAATGAGAGTACCTAAAAATTAAGTAGGGGGAATACAATAACATTTTTTCCTTTGTTTCTCCCAGAAAATAAAAAGCTAAATGGACAATTGATGAGAGGATGGATGAAGAGATGAATTTAGTAAGTACAAAGTTTCAACAACGAAACTGCTGGAAAAAGAACCTATAATAATAGGACAAGCTTACACTGACTGTCATTGAATGAAGAACCTCAAGCTCCAGGACCCATTTAAAGTTCTCCCTCTTGTCATGTCTTTGTTGTTGTTGTTATGTGCCGTCAAGTCGGACCCGACTCATAGTGACCCCTCCTTGGGTTTCCGAGGCAGTATCACTACAGAAGTAGATTGCCCCATCTTCCTTCCGAGGAGTGGCTGGTGGATTTGAACCGCCAGCCTTCCGGTTAGCAGTCAAGTGCCTTAGGCACTATGCTACCAGAGCTCCCCCCTCTTGTCATAGTATTCTTTAATGTAGTTACGTACTCCTTGTAATTTAAACAAACAAAACATAACTTAAAATTCCCAAAGTGTCAAATTAAAAAGTACTGATTTTAAGATTCAGCTTTAGTAAGCTCTGGCGTAGTGCCTAAGGCATTTGCCTGCTAACCAGAATGCTGGGGGTTCAAACCCACCAGCCACTCTTCTGAAGGAACACTGGGCAATCTACTTCCATAGTGATACCGCCTTGGAAACCCAAGGAGGAGTGCTATGAGTCGGATCCGACTCCACGGCACTGATTTTTTTTTTTATTGTTAAATTACAAAAAAAGGTAGAAAGGATAGAAAGGAGAGAGGAAGGGAGTGAGGGAGAAGAAACTTAAGAAGTGAAAGTTAAACCAAAATTTAAATTTTGATCCACAGCTTAAAAATGTTAGGCTAAATAGGTTTGCTACTATCAATTATATCCTCAGCAATACATGATGATGTTGTTGTTGTTATGTGCTGTCAGGTCAGACCCGACTCACAGTGACCCCTTCTTGGATTTCCGAGGTGGTACCACTATGGAAGTAGATTGCCCAGCCTTCTTTCCGAGAAGTGGCTAGTGGGTTTGAATCGCCAACCTGTGGTTGGCAGTCAAGTGCCTTAGGCACTATGCTATCAGAGCTCCTAAACTTCTAAAAATGTTTTCAGGTTGTCAGAATTTTGATCCACAAACATAAATATAAATATTCCCTAGGAAAAAATAACAGTGCCACCCCAAAAGCAATACAAATGTTCTTTACTACTGAAGACCACTAAATAAAAGCATGAATAGACCAGTCTTCAGATTAGTAAAGCTGGAGCATCTGTTACTTTCCGCTGTATCTAAATACATAAGTTCTAAAATGCTTCTCTTAACCTCTTTCCACTTACTTCTCAAAGAAGAAAAAAATAAAGAGGAGAAATTATGCATGGAAGCTTCAGAGCTCATTTATTTATTATAAGGGAGAGAGGATGAGATGTAAGCATATGCTTAAGTATATGTCTGAGAACATCAAGGAGTTGAATTCACAATAGGTAAGGCCAGCATGGGACCAAGGGAGCAGAAGAATGTGTAGGCTAGATGAAAACAATGGGCAGAAATTCAATTTTCTATCTATAAAAGGTTGGTGAAATGCTGTAAAACTTAAATTTTTGATTACAGATTTAAAAGTCATTTTACTCTTTTCTGTATCTCCAAAGATCTTAAAGTTCTTGGGATTTGATGCAGAAATGTCTTTGTTAGCAATCAATTATTCTTTTTTTTTCTTTACCTTAGCTACATTTTACAGATGAGATACTTATAAGATACTGTGAAACTCGGTATTAAAATTGTATTTTTACATAATATGTCATAAATTTAGTCAAAAAGATCATATAGTATCAATTATATTATTCTTTTCTACTTCTTTAAATTTTCATAATTAAAAAACAGAAATATAGGTATATAGAAAAATTATCCTAATGAACATATTTACAGATTGGAGACCTGTAATTAAGTATTAATCCTATGAAATAAATATAAAATATATAATGACAACCTATTGCTCTGGTGGCACAGTGCCCAAGGCATTTGACTGTTAACCAGAAGGTTGGCGTTTCAAACCCACCAGCCACTCTGCAGAAGAAGATGGGCAATCTGCTTCCATTAAGATTTACCACCTTGGAAATCCAATGGGGGTTGCTATGAGTTGGAAGTGACTTGATAGCCGTGGGTTTCTGTTTGTTAGTTTGTTGTGATTGTTAAAAAGCAAAGATGTCACTTTGAGGACTAAGGTGTGCTTGATCCAAGCCATGGTATTTTCAGTCACCTCATATGCATGCAAAAGCTGGACAATTAATAAGGAAGACCAAAGAAGAATTGATACTTTGAATTATGGTGTTGGCAAAGAATACTGACAGGGACTGCCAGAAGAACAAACAGATCTGTTTTGAAGTATAACAGAAACACTCCTTAGAAGTGAAGATGGCGAGACTTCATCTCATGGACTCTGGACATGTTATCATAAGGAACTGGTCTCTGAAGAAGGACATCATGCTTGGTCAAGTAGATGGTCAGCAGAAGAAAGAAGACCCTCAATGTGATGGACTGACACAAGTGGCTGCAAAAATGAGCTCATACATAACAACAACTGTGAGGATGGCACAGGAGTGGGCAGTGTTTTGTTCTGTTGCACATAGGGTTGTTGTGAGTCAGAACTGATTTGATGTTACCTAACAACAGTAGCATATATGGCACTACAAAGCCAAGAGATTTATAACATTGTATTAGAAACAGATGAGGAGTGGCACACACCCAAAAATATATTCTCGAAATGAAACGCAACACATAATCTCACCTTCAATGGCTATTCGTCTTTTAGGCCAGTTTTTGTTCTCTCTTGTTAAAATATCTTTTATTCGTACACATATGACATACTCCTCCAAAGCAAAGTCCAGTGTGTAAAATTTTAGTAGCTCTAACCATAACTGTCCCAGGGATACCTGATTTGGTGTTTCCAATGTTAAAGGAGACTGGAAAAGAAAAAATACTTTTCATTTAAGCTTCACAAAACTATAGCATTATTTCCAGTTAAAAAGGATATTAGAGATCACCTTTTCAAAAACTGAGGCACACAGAAATAACTTGCCAAAAAGCAGTCAGTTTGTGACAGAACTGGGAACACAGTCCCAGTTTACTGACTCCTAAAATTCTGGGATATATACATAAACCAGTGATTCTCAACATTAGCTGCACATGAGAAAACACCTGGGAGCTTTAAAATACACTGATGCCTGGGTCCCACATCACTTTCACCTTCCACCTCCCTCCCAAGATTATGACTTAATTGACCTGAAATAACTCCTGGGTGAAGGAGCGCTGGTGGAGCACTGGTCAAGTACTCAGCTGCTAACATAAAGGTTGCTGGTTTGAACCTACCCATTCTTTGTGAGAAAGATTGGTGCAGCAGATTGCTTATGTAAAAACTTATAAACTTGGAAATACTACAAGCACTTCTACTTTGTCCTACAGGCTCATTGTGAGCCTTTTCAGAGTCAAAGGCAATGGGTTTTTTGTTGTAGTTGTTTATCTCCTGGGCACTGGAAGTTTTTAAAGCTCCCTATATGATATGCATGTGCAGCCAAGGTTAAAAACCACTGTGTGGAAAAACTATGACAGTTTCTCATTATAGTAATTACTTAAAAAATCTAGTAAATGCTCTGGGTTTTCAAAAAACTCTTTAATTCAGCAAACACTTATTTAGAACTTATGTCATTAGCATTGTGCTAGGTGCTAGGGCCACCAAATAATGAGAACCAACACTTACATATGTTTACTCTTTATCAATTATGTGTTATACATCTATCTATCTATCTATCTATCTATCTATCTATCTATATAAATTCTAACAACTTTATAGATACTATAGGGCTAGGATTTGACCCAAGACCACTTGGCTAGTGGGTTCATGTTCTTAATCACTCCACTATACTGTCAATTAAATAAAGTAAGGTCATCACTTTATAGACTATCAGCACAATGAGAGACAATTTAACAATTACAATAAAGGCCACATACTAACATGGGCCTCTAAATTAGTCTTTACAAAAGAGGTAACACCTAGATTCTGAAGGAATTAGCTAGAGGAAGACTAAAAGTGATCACTACTAGGCAGCATAAAAGCATAAACAGTCATTTATTCATTCAGTTCTACAAATACTTATTAAGTACCTACTATGTTCCAGGCAGTGTTCTAGGGACTTGGGGTATGTCAGTGGTAAAAAAATGTATCCTTGCGTTCATAGAGTATACTTTTTAGGGGAAGAAGACAATAAATAACAAACTTAATAATTAATTACACAGTATATTAGAAGAAGATAAGTAGTAGGAAAAAGAAAATGTTGTGTATGGTAAAAGGGACTGGGAGTATGAGAATAGAAGGTCATAGTGTTAAATAGAGTGGTCAGGATGCAACTCATTGAGAAGGTGTGATCTGAGCAAAGATTTGAAGAGGGAAACTGTTCTAGGAATAGGGAACAGCTACAGCAAAGGTACTAAGGTAGGAATGTGACTAGCATTTTAAAGGCAAAAAATAAAAAAGTTAGTGTGGGCTATGGTAAAGGAAAAGAGTACTAAAAGAGGATTAGAACAAAACTAACCAGTAAGGACTCTTCGGCTTTTATTCTCAATGAATGTTTTTTGGGGAGGGGCGAAGGGGAGATGAGGGGGCATGATTTGACTTTAAGCTAAAAAAAAAAAAAAAAACACCTCTGATTACTGTTTTGAAAAGAGGCTTTAGGGGATAAGAATAGATGCAGGGCAGCCTGTTAGGAGGTTATGGTAGTAATCCAGGCCAGAGGTAATGGCAGGGAGAATTGGAAAGGTAGCAGTGGAGATGCTGAGAGGTAGTCAAATTCTGGATATATTTTAAAGCAGAACTGACAGGATTTCCTGGTAGACTAGATACCAAGTGTGAAAAGAAAGAGAAGTAAAGGATGAATCCAATGTTTTTGACAGAGCAACTGAAAGGATGGAAGGCCATCAATTGAGATGGGAAAACTGCAGGTGAAACAAGTTTGAGGGGCAGATCAGAGTTCAGTTTTAGACTAAGTCTAAAAGCAGTTGGATATACAATTATAGAGGTTGAGAGACAGGTCAGGCTGGAGATTTAAAATGCATACTAGAAGGCATCAACATACAAATGTTACTTAAGAACTTTCTGACTGGATGGGATAAGTAAGGAAGTAAGTATAGATATAGAAGAAAAAGGGGATTGAGGGTTAAATGGAGCACTTCAACATTAAGAGCCTGGAGAGAAAAGGAAGAACCAGCAAAGACCACTGAGAAAGAATAACTAATAGCATAAGAGGAAAGTCAAGGATACAGTGTCCCTGAAGTCCCAATTTTTCAGAGAAGGAAGTAATCAACTAGCAAGTGTTGCTAATAAGTCAAAAAAGATTTTTTTTTTTTTAAATGACAGTTAGATTTAGCAATGAGGAGGATACTGTTGACCTAAATGATACAAATTTTGGCAGAGAGAGAGCCTAAATGAAGTGAATTAAGAGGAAACAGAAGGAGAGAAACTGGAAACAGAGATTATAGACAATTGTTTTCAGGAGTTTTACTACAAACAGGAGCAAAGAATAGGGTGGTAGCTAATAGTGGAAGTGGTATCAAGCTTTTCCTTTAAGATAGGAAAAATGAAAGAAATAAATGCTTGATTAACTACAGAATTTTAAAATAGTTAATTTAGGAGAAAGGAAGAATTGCTACAGCAATGTTCCGAAATGACAGAAAAAGATGACATTAAATGTACAAATAAAGAAAGACTTTAGACAGGAACATGGAAGCTCCTCTATGAAAAAAAGCAGACAGAAATATATGAAGGAAGATGATGGTAGATGACAGTGGGAATGTGTAGAAGTTCTTTTTGACTGCTTCAATTTTATTAGTCAAGTAATAACAAGCAAGAACATTAGCTGAGATTAAGTATCGATGGTATGCAGAGAGAGAAAATAGTCTAGGAAACAGGGAGGGTTCAATGGACTAGAGATATAGTTCAAGGAACTACAAATAATTCAATAAAGCTAGAGTATTGGTTTCACAAATGTTGACATTTCTGTAATTATGCATCTATCTACCTGAGAAGACTACAAGCTTTTAGAGGACATAATCCACCATGTCTACGGATCTTTACATCTCTAGCACTTGAGATAATGCCTGGCATATAGCAGATCCTTAATAAGTGAATATAGAGTGATTAAATAATCAAGCCATCCCCTTCTGGAACACAAGGCCTTTATTTCTCTACCAATCTGGCAATATAATTTTCATGTGCTCAAGTTTTGATCAGAGCCCAATTCCTAAAGTTAACTTTTCCTTATATAGATGAAAAAAGATACAAAGAAGTATCTTCACATGAAACAACAAAAGTCTTCAAATGAAGTATAAATTCATTAGGGAATCTCAGAACTTAAAACTAAACCAGATCAACCCCTCACTTTACAGATGAGGAAAATGAGGCCAAGAGGCTTGCTCAAAGTCAGTCAGTCCATCGATTATCAAAATAGCTTTAATAGAAGGCATTACAAATTCTACAGATATAAAAGCCAAAACAAAAAACAAAACAAAACAAAAGCTTACTTTGCCATGTTTTTCCTTCATGGCATTACTTTGGTTGTCTGTTTCTGTCTTCTTGGTATCATCTTTTGGTTGGTCTGCCTTAGCTTTGTTTTCCTCAGCAATTGAGTTTTTCTCAGTTGCACTACTTGAATTACATTCCCACTTCACAAACTTCTCTTCTACTATGCCCTTCAGCTGAAAGTCATCCATTCTTTTTGGGTCAAAGCCTTCAATCTATATAAAAAGGCATTCCAAATTGGTAGTGGAAAAATTATTGTTTTTTAAAAAAAGATGGACAAACAGACAAACCAGAATTCCCACTTAAAAATGTTTGAGCAGAGCACTCTGCAAGAGCAAACTACATATGCATGCACACATAACAAACTCATGCTTACCCAACTTCCAAGTAAGCAAGGAAGAAGAGGGGGTTTTCTTTGTTGTAGAAAAAACATCACCATTAAAGCAAAACAGTAAGAGGGGATTCCACCATCAGTTTGGGAATCAATATGGCACAACTGCAAAATGAAGAAAAAAGAAAGAACTATCACCACTTAGATTTATTTTTTGTTATGGTTCCCCTCACAATAAAAGTCACTTTATTGTTTTCTCCTAGCATAATCATTGTAAAAAGTAATAAAAAAGCATAATGAATTACCTAAATTCTCATCACTATTACATAATCATTAATATGTTGAGGCTATCTTTTCATTTGTTTCCTCATGGATATAAAGTTATCAGTATTTTAATTCAATGGAATCTTATACATAGTGCTTTTATTGTGGACACGTCTTTTTTTTTTTTAACCATACACCATCAGTGAAAAAATTTCACACGAAAAGCTATTTGAGATCCCATGGAAAACTATTACTTGATTGGCTAAACTTGTCACTTTTCTTTTTTTTTTAAATTATTATTATTTTTTTTATTGTGATTTGGGTGAAGATTTACAGAGCAAATTCACTTTCCACACAGCAGTTCACATATACTTTT
>NW_006921732.1:4308401-4311054 GCF_000298275.1 Orycteropus afer afer
ATCTTTGTTGAGTTTCTTTCCAGTTGTTCTATCTTTCAAAGAAAGTGGTGTATTAAAGTCTCACACTATGACTGTGGAGTCATCTATTTGGCTTTTCAATTCTTTTAACATCTGATTTATGTATTTTGGGGCTCTTTCATTGGGTTCACAGATATTTATTATGGTTATATCTTCATAGTCAATTGATCCTTTAGTCAGTATATAAGTCCCTCCTTGTCTCGTATGGTGGTTTTTGTTTTAAAGTCAATTTGATTAGAAATTAATATTGCCACTCCTGCTCTCTTACAGTTGCCATTTGCTTAATATATCTTTTTCCAACCTTTGAGTTTTAGTCTATTTTTCTCTTTATCTCTAAGGTGTGTCTCTTGCAGCCAGCATGTTGATGGGCTTTCTTATCCAATGCAACTCTCCGTTGTGGACGCTTTTTAAAAATATTATTTCCTTATCTCATCTCCACTTCTGCCTCAATATTAACAACCTTCTACATATTTTGCATGCCCCTTTCCATACTACATAATTTCTATTTGTGTATAAACAGAAATGATGTTATGATTTTTTGTCACTGTTTTATAAAATGGCTTATTATAGATCCCTTTCTCTATACTATTCTTCTCCCTTAATAATGCATCAAGAAAATCCCTCCAAGCCAATTAGTACAGATCTAACACATTCCTTTTAATGGTTAAATTATAGTCCATGATGGGGATAGCTACTCAAAAGTTCCCTACTTAAGGATATTCACATTGTTCTCAGTTTTTGTGACCAAAAACAATGTTGTGATATGTATTCTTATACATATATCTTTGGTACTAATACTTACTTCTATGAGATATATTCCCAGGAATGTGTTTGCTGGGCTGCAGAATATGTGATAATTTTTAATAAATGTTCTAAGATTTTTTTTTCCAAAAAACACTACAGAAGTTTCTCTTTTCCATCAACAATGTATGAGTATACATACCCTTTTCACTACGTATTACCACAGATTTTCCAACGGCAAGGGTGAGATGTGACATCTAGGAGTTATTTCAATTTGTATTTCCTTGATCCTAATGAAATTAGAAAATTTTCTTGTGTTTACTAATCTTGCAGATTTGCTCTTTTATGAATGATCTTTTAAAATCTTTGGCTGGTTTTTGTGTTTTCATAAATTATATATCAATTTCTAGAAGTTCACTTTACATTATAGATTACCAAAAACCCGCTGTTCTCAAAGCAATTCCAACTCATGGTGACCCCATCGGGGTTAAAGAAGAACTGCAATCCACATGTTTTCCATGGCTGTAACTGTATGGAAAGGAGACCTGATGGTGCAGTGGTTAAGCATTTAGCTGCTAACTGGAGGTCAGTGGTTTGAACCCACAAGCCACTCTGTGGGAGAAAGATGTGGCAGTCTGCTTCCATAAAGATTCACAGCCTTGGAAGCCTATAGGGAAGGTCTATACTGTCCTAAAGGGTCAAAATGAGACAGAATCAACTCAATGGCACACAACAATGCAATCCTTTTTTTTTTTTCTTCTTTTTTTCCAGTGTTTCCTCCCCTCCCCTCCCACTCCTGGTAACCAAGAAAGAAAGTTTCCTTCCATACATAAGCCTTTCCTTGAATTTCTACAATAAGGAACTAATATAAAATTTATCATTCTGTGACTGACTTATTTCACTCAACATAATGTCCTCTAAGTTCATCCATGTTATGCGGTGTTTTGCAGATTCTACATTATTCTTTAGTGTTGGACAGTATTCCATTGTGTGTATGTACCATAGTTTGGATATCCATTCTTCTGTTGATGGGCACTTAGGTGGTTTTCATCTTTTTGCTATTGTAAATAGTGCTGCAATGAACATGGGTGTGCATATATCTGTTTTTATCCTGGCTCTCACTTCTTTAGGATATATTCCTGTTAATGGGATTGCTGGATCAAATGGTATTCCTAATTCCAACTTTTTAAGGAATCACCATACCGCTTCCCACAGTGGTCATATCATTTTACAGTACCACCAGCAGTGTAGGAGACTCCAATCTCTCCACAGCCTAGCCAACATTTGTTGTTTTCTATCTTGTTGAACGTGGCTATTAGTGCTGGGGCCAGATGGTATCTCACTGTTGTTTTGATTTGCATCTCTCAGGAGCTCTGGTGGCATAGTGCTTCAGGCACTTGACCGCTAACCAGAAGGCTGGTGGATCAAACCCACAAGATACTCCTCACAAGGAAGACTAGGTAATCTACTTCTGTAGAGATATCACCTCAGAAAACCCAAGGAGGGGCCGCTATGAGTCGGAAGCAACTCGACAGCAGTGAGGTGTTCCCCCCCAGTAACTTTATAATTTCAGGTTTCACATTTAAGTCTTTGATCCATCAGAGTTTTTGTTTGTGTATGGATCTTGTTTCATTTTTCTGCAAATGGACATCCAGTTTTGCAGCACCATTTGTTAAAGAGACTGTCTCTTCCCCATGGAATGGATTTCAGCCCTTTGTCAAAAATCAGCTGACCATAGGTTGATGGATCTATATCTGGGTTCTCAATTCTGTTCCACTGGTCTGTACGTCTGTCATCGTACCAATACCAGGGTGTTTTGACTACTGGGGCTGTATAGTGGGTTTTGAGATCTGGGAGTGTGACACCTGCTACTTCGTTCTTTTTCTTCAATAGT
>NW_006921732.1:4311664-4313924 GCF_000298275.1 Orycteropus afer afer
TCAAATCATCAGTAAATAGGGATAGTTTTACTTTTTCCTTATCAACTTGGATACCTTTGATTTCCCTTTCTTGTCTTATTGCCCTGGCTCAGATTTCCAATACACAGTTGAATAGAAGTGGTCATAGAGGGCATGCTTGTCTGGTTCCTGTTCACAAGGCGAATGATTTCAGCCTCTCTCCATTGAGAATAATAACGCTGGCTGTCAGTTTTGTACATATGCCCTTCATTATGTTGAGGAAATTTCCCTTCTATTCCTATTTTGCTGAGAGTTTTTATCGGGAATGGGTGTTGGATTTTATCCAATGCCTTTTCTGCATTGACTGATATGGCCATGTGGTCTTTTCTCTTGTTTCATTTATGTGATAGATGGCGTTGATTGTTTTTCTAATGTGGATGATGAACCATCCTTGTATACCTGATATGAACCCCACTTGGTCATGATGTATTATTTTTGGGATATGTCGTTGGAGTCTATTGGCTAGGATTTTGTCCAAGATTTCTGCATCTATATTCATGAGGGATATTGGTCTGTAGTTTTCCTTTTTAGTGACATCTTTGTCTCATTTTGGTATCAAGGTTATGTGTGCGTCATAAAATGAATTTGAGAGGATTTCATCCTTTTCTATGTTCTGGAATAGCTTGCGTAGGATTGGTGTCGGTTTTTCTCTGGATGTTTGGTAGAATTCTCCAGTGAAACCATTTGGGCCAGGGTTTTTGTTGGTAATTTTTCTATAATTGTTCAGTTTCTCCTTTTGTTATGGATCTGTTCAAATTTTACACCTCAGTCTAAGTTAGGTTAGCTAATTAGTATGTTTCTAGTAATCTATTTCTTCCAGATTTTCAAATTTCTTAGTATATAGTTCTTCATGTTGTTATTGTTGTTGTTATGTGCCATCGAGTCAGACCTGACTCATAGTGACCCCTCCCTTGGGTTCCCGAGGCAGTATCACTATGGAAGTAGATTTTCCCATCTTCCTTCTGAGGAGTGGCTGGTGAGTTTGAACCTCCAGCCTTTTGGTTAGCAGTCAAGTGCCTTAGGCACTACGCTACCAGAGCTCCCATAGTTCTTCATAGTACCCTGATATTATCCTTTTACTTTCAGTTGGTTCTGTTGTGACATCACCCAACTTGTTTCTTACTCATGTTATTTCTGTTCTCTCCCTCTTTTCCTTTGTTAAATTTGCCAGTGGTTTGTCAATTTTATAATCTTTTCAAAAAACAAACTTCTAGTCTTGTTGATTTTTTTAATTGTCTTTCTATTTTTTGTTTCATTTATTTATGCCTGAATCTTTATTATTTCTTTTCTTCTGGTGACTGTAGGGTTTTTTTTTTTTTCCCCCTGCTTTTTTTCTAATTGTTGGAGATGTTGGAGTAAGGCGCTAATTTTGGCTTTCTTCTTTTTTGATCTGTGTATTTATTACTATAAATTGGCCTCTGATCACTGCTTTTGCTGTGTCTCAAAGATTTTGATATGTTGTGTTTTCTCATTTGATTCAAGGAATTTTTTAATTTCATTTCTTCTAATACCCAGTCATTTTCAAGGACAGTGTTACTCAGCTTCAACGTATTTACTTTTTTTCTGTTGATCTTTCTGTTGTTGATTTCTAATTTTATAGCATTGTGATCTGAGAAGATGCTTAGCAGTATTCAAATGTTTTTAAATTTATTAAGGCTTGTTATGTGGCCTAACAGGAGCTCTGGTAGCATAGTGCCTAAGGCACTTGACTGCTAACCAGAAGGCTGGGGGATCAAACCCACCAGCCACTGCTAGGAAGGAAGGTTGGGCAATCTACTTCTGTAGAGATACTGCCTTGGAAACCCAAGGAGGGGTCACTATGAACCAGGGCTGACTTGACGGCAAATAAGAACAACAACATGTGGCCTAACATATGGTCTATCATGGAGAATGTTCCATGTGCACTGGAAGAGAATGTATATAGTCGGATGTTGGGTGAAATGCTCTGTAGATGTCTATAATGTCATATTGGTGAAATGTATTGTTTAGTTCTTCTGCGTGTTTGTTGAGTTTCTTTCCAGTTGTTCCACCTTTGATTGAAAGTGGTATATTAAAGTCTCTACTATGACTGTGTCATAGCTGTTGTCAGATGGATCTTGGCTCAAGGCAAAGAATACCAGAAAGATGTTTACTTGTGTTTTACTGACTATGCAAAGGCATTTGATTATGTGGATCATGACAAATTATGGATAACACTGAGAAGAATGGGAATTCCCAAACATTTGATTGTACTCATGAGGAA
>NW_006921732.1:4315394-4330267 GCF_000298275.1 Orycteropus afer afer
GGGTCACTATGAGTCAGAGATGACTTGACAGCACCTAACAACAACAACAACACTATGACTGTGGAGTCATCTATTTGTCATTTCAATTCTCTTGAAGTCTGACTTATGTATTTTGGGACTCTTTCATTGGGTCCATAGATACTTAATTATGGTTATATCCTCTTGTTGAATGATCCTTTAATTATTATATAATGTTCTTCTTTCTCTCTTATGGTGGTTTTTGTCTTAAAGTCAATTTTATCAGAAATTAATACCGCCACTCCTGCTCTTTTATGGTTGCCATTTGCTTGATACATCTTTTTCAAACTTTAGATTTTTAGTCTATCTGTATCTTTGTCTCTAAGGTGTGTCTCCAACAGACAGCATATTGATGGCTTATGTTTTCTTATCCAGTGTGCAACTCTCCATCTCTTGTGTGGTGTATTTAATCCATTGACACTCAATGTAATTATCAACAACTATGAATTTGTTGCTCTCATTTTATTATGTGTTTTTTTATGGTGTTACTGATCTCTCTGCCCTATATAATTTTCTGTGCTGAGCTCAGTTTGCTTATGAATCATGTTATCACATCATTCATTGCTATTATTTTAGAATTTGCCAAATATCTGTGCTTGTCCTTCTTTTTATTCTGATGTGAAGGTTTACCATTTTTCTTTGAGGTTACCCTGTGATTTATAATTTTCTTCCAAAGTTTAGAACAGCCCGTTCTATATTGCAATTGTCTTGACTTCCTCACCATTTAGAACTATGCTATTTTTTTCCCCTCTTTTTCGTTTGTAGTTGCCCTCATTTGCCAATTGATGTCTCTGGTTCCCTGTTTACAATCTTCTAGGCTTATTTACTTTGGATACTTCCATAACTAGGTTGGTTTCTGGGTCATGCCATGTGTGTTAATGGTTGGTGGTTGTTTGCTGTTGGTTCTCTGTCCAAAAGACACCCTTTAGCATCTGTTCTAAGGTTGGTCTGGTTTTAACAAATTCCCTTAATTTCTGCTTATCTGGAGATGTCCTAATTTCACCATCATATTTGAGGGACAATTTTGCCACGTATATACTTCTTTTTTCTTTTGTTTATATATACCATCCCAGTGCCTTTTCGCCTGCATAGTTTCTGCTGAGAAATCAGAACTCAGTTCTTACTGGCTGCCCTTTGTAAGTAACTTTTCATTTTTCCCGTGCTGCTTTCAGGATTCTTTGTCTTTGGTTTTGATGAGTTTGATGATATATCTTGGTGATTTTCTTTATGGGTCTAACTTTTTTGGGGTTCATTGGATTTCTTAAATGGATATATTCTTGGCTTTCATCATACCAGGGAAATTTCTCTTCCAACAAATCTTAGACAATTTTCTTAGTGGTTTTATTTTTCTCTTCCAGTAGAATTCCAATTACATGTAGGTTATGCCTTTTGATGGTATCCCACAGGAACCTTAGGCTTTCTTCATTTTGTTTTGATCTTTTTTCTGACTGATCCCTTTCCAAAGAAGTACTGAGGTATTTGTCTTCAACCTCACTAATTTTGTCTTCCATTGTTTAAATTCTACTCCTTTGCCCATTCAATGTGTTATCTATTTCTGAAAATTTAACATTAAACTGGATTTCTATGTATAGATTTTATATCATTTTTAATTTTTCATTGTTTGTGTATTGTTTTTTGAAATTGTTCCAGGCTTTTCTCTGTGCTTTCCTCTATTATGTCAGGGTTTTCCTGATCTGTCTCTCAATCTGTTGAAGGTACCTAAATATAATTCTTTTCAATTCTTTATCAGGGAGTTCCAATGCTGCTTCTTCCTAAGGGATGTGTTCTGGGTCTGTACACTTATCCCTTGTTTCTACTGCTTTATCTTGCTTGTTTGCGTGGACAGTGATGCTCTGTTTTCTCCAAGACATTGTAATGTTTTTGTGTTTATATTTAATTGGTGATTGTATGTTGGAGTGATTTGCCCAAGATACTTGTTTTCTTTGGATGAACCTGAGTAAGCAGGGTACTGTGCTCCTCTATTTGCTAAGTTGGCAGCACTTATGCACTTACCACTTGTCTCCTTTCCAGTGGCAGCCTCCTGTATGTTCGTGCTGTCTTTGGTAATCAGAGCCTATTCTTAGGTCCCTGAAATCTGAACAAGAATTCTATCACTTTAAATATCCAAAATGGCCACCACCTGTAAACATTCAAAATGGCTGCACCCAGTCACCACTTGTAAACACTCAAAATGGCTGTGCCCTACAGACAGCCAGAAGTCCACAGCTCAGTTTGTCTCCTTCTTTGCTGTTTCCCTTTTTAGTCATTAGCTACCTGTGCAGTAGTCCATGCAGACCTTGTTGAGCAGGGCCGATTTTTAGGTTAATTCTCAGGTCCTAACACCACTTGGAAATATTCAGGCTGTCCATGTCATCAGGACAGCTGACAGTCTGCAGTTCTGTTTGTCTCCTTTGTCACTGTTTTCATTCAGGTTCTTCTACTAGTTGGTGTTTAAGCCACTTCTGTATCCTTCCTTTCAAAGCTCTGGGCTCCAGGATTATATTCTGTATCTGTGTCAATTGGTTTCTCTTTTCTTTGTTGAAGAGGGTCTGTGTAGCTTGTGTGCCTATTCTACCATCTTACCAGAAGTGAAACAACACAATCTGCATGAAGTGGATTGCAGAGTATTACTTGCATGGCACTACTGAGTGAATTCAAACTTCCAACTTCTCATTTAGTAGATGAGTGTAAAATATTTGTGCCACCTAGGAATGTCATTATAGATAAAGACCCTTTATATTTGACATGAACAATTGAAAAACGTTATTTCACCCAATCTGTTTTTCTTTTGACATTAATTATGGTAGCTTTTACCATACAAAAATTTAAATATGCTTACAGCTTCTAAGTTTACTATCACGCAACAAAGGTCTCGAAAATCTAAAAGTTGTATATTTATACTCCTAAATTTTCTTCAAAGACTTAATTTTTTTTCATGTAAGAGGAATTTATTTTTGTATTTAGTGTGTAAGGATCCAATATTATTTTCTTCCAGAAAGATATAGTTATGACATCAGAATTTATTCAATAAACCCTTGTTTATCAATTAAATGAAATTTTTTTATTATTTCATAGTTAAAATCCCATATATAGTGCCATCTATTTCTGGATTCTCTATTCTGTTCTATAAATTTATTTGTCTATTCCTATGCCAGTGGCATACTCTTAGTCAAAGCAGTCATATAGTGGTAAAGTAGGTCTACCTTCACTAGTCTTTTTTTTTCTGAATTATTTTGGCTCTTTCTCATTTATTCTTCCATATTAACTTTAAGATCATTTTATCTAATTATTTAAAATGGCTGATAATTCCAATCGGAATTAATCTGAAATTTAACTGGAGGAGATTTAACATTTTTGAGATATTGCTTCTCCATCCCAGAACTTGTTATGTTTCCATTTTCCAAAAATGTATGAATGGCCCTCAATTACTCACTTCCTCACTCTCATATCCTATGGATCTGTAATTCTTACCTCCAAACCTATCCTAAATCTATTTACTTACTTTGCTTCCTATCTACTCTGTCGTAGCACAGGCCATTAACATTTCTGGCTGATGTACTACAAGAGCCTGTTCACTGAGGTCTCTGCTTCTAGTCTTTACTCTAGAGTGATCTTTCTAAAAGGAGCCCTGGTGGCACAGCAGTTAAATCACTTGGCTGCAAGCTGGAAGTTTGGCAGCTTGAACCCATCAGCCACTCTGTGGAGGTTTTTATTGTATCATCTTAAAGGATAAATTACATCAAGTCATACACTACTTTTAAAACTCTTCCTCTGGTGGCGTAGTGCCTAAGGCACTTGACTGCTAACCAGAAGGTTGGCAGTTCAAACCTACTAGCCACTCCTCAGAAGGAAGATTGGGCAATCTACTTCTGCACTGATACTGTCTCAGAAACCAAAAGAGGGGTCACTATGAGTCGGAGACGACTCGACGGCACATATCAACAACAACAACATGTTTATTCAGTGCACTTAAAATCCAGCGTCCTTAATTATGGACCCTATCAGTCTGACCTCATCTCTTTGATCTCATACACTTCTATCTCCACTTAGTTCATTTCCCACCATTTGTTTGTCAGTTTGTCATACTGTGGTGGCTTGTGTGTTACTGTGAGGCTGAAGGCCATAACACCAGTATTTCAAATACCAGCAGGGTCACCATGATGGAAAGATTTCAGAAGGGACCATTCCCTTAAGAAGGATATGCTTGGTAAAGTAGAAGGTCAGAGAAAGAGGGAAAGACCCTTAACAAGCTGGACTGACACAGTGGCTGCAACAATGGGCTCAAGGATTGTGAAGATGGTGCACAAATAGGCAGTGTTTCATTCATTATGAATTAGAGTCAACTTGATGACACCTAACAACAACACTTCACTCAAGTCACGCTTGCCTTCCTTTCTGCTCCTCACTTACTTCTTCCCACCCCTCAGGTTTTGCACTGACTACTCTTTGGATACCATTTCCTCAGACTTTCACACATGGTTGGCTCCTGCTGGTCTGAAATGTCACTTCCTCAAAGAGATTGCCCCTGACTATCCAGTATGATGTCACACTCCTATCACATCATCTCATTTTTATAGTACCAATCTCTATCTCTATGTATTATGCTAATATTTGTTAATTGTCTGATTCTCCCACAAGTATGTAAGCTCCATGCAACAAAATTTGTATGTCTTCTTATTAGGATTAAAACAAGCCTTGAATAGTATTTGGCACATCAGAGGCACTCAACAACTATTTGCTGAATGAATAAATTGGTTCACATTTCATTTCATCTTTCAGTAATCTAATTTCCTTCCTGTACTTTTCTTGTTAAATTTATTTTGTCACTGTAATGAAAGTAGTATTTTTCCCCATTTCCAGTCTAGCAAGCAGGCCCGGTGATGCAGAGTTAAGCACTTGGCTGTTAACCAAAAGATCAGTGGCTCAAATCCACCAACTACTCCACAGGAGATAATTGTGGTACTCTGCTTCTGTAAAGATTTATAGACTTACAAACCCTATGGGCAGCTCTACTCTGTCCTATAGGGTTATTATGAGTCAAAATTCAACTCTACAGCAATGCTATTGTTGTTCTATTCTAGCAGGCTATTTTTACGACAGAGAAAAGCTACTGATTTTTGTACAGGCATATGTCACTTAACATCCACAATATGGTCTATAAAACAAAATGTTATGTGATTTGGACAAGGTGCAAACACCAAGTAACATACAGTATATATAATTCTAATTATTCAATATACATATATCAAAGTAACCCCTGTGCAAGCAGCTCTGGCTCTGTTAGCACCTTGAGCTTTGGCAAACTTGTACCTGCAATTGGCTTCCTCTGGACGCACAGTGCTTTTGAACAACCCAGGGGAGCCTAGTCGAAGTCAGAAGGCCCAATGGATAGAGCAGAATGGTAGCACCCTAGTATCTCCTCACAGGCAATGACTTGCTGGGTGGCTGGGCAGGGCATGTGCCAGCAGCAGCCACTGCTAGGTGGCTACAAGCTGCATGGTGGCTTGGGGGTTGCGACCAAGCCATGGCAGCTGTGGGAGCCAAGCTGTGGCTGCCATGGCACCACAAACTCAATGCTGGCCCCACTTCCTGGTGGCCTTCTAAGCAAACCCCTCCTCCCCACCACATGGACATATATATGCATTCGGGCAATGTTTATATGGTAGATACTTGAATATTTATCTTGTATTTAGTCATTTTACCAAGTTATCTTATTAATCCTTATAGTTTTATTCTACTATAAAACATATTCTAGTCATACCATTAGCAAAAAGAGATCATTCTCTTTTCCAATATTTACATTCATCACCTTTCTTCTGCAGAGTGGCTGGTGGGTTTAAACCACCGTTTGGTTAAAAGCCAAATGTCTTAACCACTGCACTACCAGAGCTCCTAAACCCTGTATAAGTCACGGTATATTATACTTTGATACAATGATATATTCTACCTGTTTATATTTTATTTAGACTTCTGCATTTTATTTAAATTTTTTAAGTAAAACTGGTCTATAGTTAATTTTTTTAAAAAAATTTTCCTTCATTAGATAATATTTAGTAATAGAATTAGAGCTATATTGGCTAAGTAAATCAAAAATCCAATTAAAAAATTAAAAGGCATTTGTCAAAAGGACCTTGACATATTCTACTAAAATAAATTCTCAATTATCCAAATATTAGAACAAGGCATATTCCTACTTCCTAATGAATGAGTCAAATTAACCAGAAACTCCTTTTCAATTGTAAGGAACTGCCAATCTACTATTAACACTATCAATTTCAAAGAAGAATGACATGAAGGCAGTTTGAAAGCTCTTAAAACCAAGAAATCTCTTTTAGATGAGTAGGTGTCAAATACTGCTAAAATGCAATGTTTATGTCAACCACAAAAAGTGATTCTGAGGCAGGTGACTTGACTTTGACTGTAAGGGACTGATGATGAAGTAAAGAGTTTTGTCATCTAAAGTTAAGAAGCTTTATCTAGAAAATTATTTCCTAATACCAAAATGTTAAGCATACAGCTACTTAAAAGAAGGGACAGATAGGTAATGGTCAACCACAATCTCATTATATCAGTAAAAAAGGAGACATTATATTCATATACTAGAATTATCATGAGCTCCAAATCGTGGAAAATACGAGCTTACGAGATACATAAAATATAGCTTAAAACCGTAAGAGAAATAAAGCTGTTTAACACATACACACATATATACATACACACATATACACACACACACATATGTATACACATACATATCTTGGGAAAGAAAAACATGCTAGGAATTATTCCTGGGTTTCTTACAATAAACTGACAGTTCCTGGGTGCTTCTAAATGTTAACATGTTCAGCTGTTAACAAAAAGGTGGCAATTCACAACCACAGAGGTGCCTCAGAAGAAACGCTTGATGACCTACTTCAGAAAAATCAGCCAGTGAAACCCTATGAAATACAGTTCTTGTTTGACACACACAGGGTTGTTATAAGTTGGAGCTGATATGAGGGCAACTGTTTGTTATTGCTGTTGTTGTTTCTGGTTACAATAAACTGAAATTGAAAAACATAACAAGAAGTATTTTTCAACTAACACTAATACAACTGCCAAAAATGAAACAAACGACTTGTAGGAGATAGAAATAGGAATCACTCTGCAAGCAGCTCCGTATCTTTTAGTGTCTTCCATTGACTGATTACAGACCACTTTTTTCCCCCAAAATGAAAATAACTTATCTGAGTATCACTTTTATTATTATACAGTCTATTTACTTTACTGAAGAAAAGAGTATCTGTGAGGAAATTGGCACTAGTTTATGACCACTGAAAAACAGGGCATATGTGAGGATATCAACCTAGAGTTATCTGTACATTCTTTCATTCCTTATGTAGCATTTATGTAGCATTCACTGTAGAGTTCAAAGTATATTCTCATGTGTTATCTCATATCATTTTCAAAATTACCTCTTCAGACAGAAACATTGAGGCTCAGATAGGTGAAAGGACTTGCCTAAGATTACATAAAGAATGAACACAAAAATTACAGCTGGAATTAGTTTATTCTATTTCCTGGCACTGAATTTCTATAGTATGCTAAGCATCATACTAAGACAGAGAATAATGCAATAAATAAGAAGAGATATGCACCCTCCCTCAGCCTGGTTCACCAGCCCTGCTCACTTCCAAAGGTTAAAATTATTTCTGAAGAAAGTGAGCCATTCACTGAACAAATATTTACTGAGCACCTTCTATGTGCTGGCATAGTACAATAAGAGCTGCTGGGAGGTAACCAAACCAAAAACCAGCTGCTGTCAAGTCAACTCCAACCAAAAAGTGACCCTTTGATTCACAGCAACTAGAGACCAGGAGTGAATAAAATAGAACAAAACTTCCCGCACTCACGGAGCTTCCAATTTCATGGAATAGACCAAAAACAAATGAATATATGTATGGTTGCTGTTGTTGTTAGATGCCGTCAAGTCATCTTCGACTCATAGCGACCCTATGCACAGCAGAACAAAACACTGCCCAGTTCCGCGATCCCTGCTATACTTGACCCATCTCAGGAGCCACTATGTCAATCGATCTCATTGAGGGTCTTCCCCTCCTTCATCAACCCTCCACCTTACCAAGCATGACATCCTTCTCTAGGGAATGGTCCCTTCTGACAACATGACCAAAGTAGGTGAGATGAAGTCTGGTCATTCTCGCTTCCAAGGAGCATTCCAGCTGTACTTCCTCCAGGACAGATCTGTTAGTTCTTTTAGCAGTCCATGGTACTCTCAGCATTCTTCTCCAGCACAACATCTCAAAAGCATCAATTCTTCTTCAGTCTTCTTCATTCATTGTCCAGCTCTCAAACGCATACGAGGTGATTGAAAATATCATGGCTGTGTCAGGCGCACCTTAGTCCTCAAGGAGTCATCTGTGCTCCTCAGCACTTAAAGGAGGTCCTTTGCAGCTGATTTGCCCAGTACTATACGTCGTCTGATGTCCTGATTGCTGCCCCCATTGGTGTCAATGGTAGAACCGAGCAATGTGAAGTCTTTGGCAACTTCACTCTTTTCTCCATTCATCATGATGCTGCTTACAGGTCCAGTTGTGAGAATTTTTGTTTTCTTTATATTGAAATGTAATCCATACTGCAGACTGTAGTGTTGAAACAAGGGCTATCACTGCTGATGATAATGTGGAACAAGGGATATCATTGCTGCTGTCAGATGGATCTTGGCTCAAAGCAAAGAATACCAGAAAGATGTCTACTTGTGTTTTATTGACTATGCAAAAGCATTTGATTGTGTGGATCGTAACAAATTGTGGATAACATTGAGAAGAATGGGAATTCCAGAACACTTAATTGTACTCATGAGGAACCTGTACATAGAGCAGGAGGCTGTCGTTTGAACAGAACAAGGGGACGCTGCATGGTTTAAAATCAAGAAGGGAGTGCGTCAGGGTTGTATTCTTTCACCATACTCATTCAATCTATATGCTGAGCAAATAATCCAAGAAGCTGGACTATATGAAGAAGAACATGGCATTGGGATTGGAGGAAGGCTCGTTAACAACCTGCGATACGCTGACGACACAATTTTACTTGCTGAAAGTGAGGATGACTTGATATGTAAGGTAGACAGAAGAAAGTGCCATGAAAAAATGCAGCATGGCAAAGGCAGGGAAAGTAATGGGGGGCAATGTTTACATGAGGTGGTCTGCAAAACTGGTAAATGAAATTGGAGCACTGACCTGAAATAAAGAAAGGGGTGAACTATTCTGCATACCTGGGGAAAGATTATTCTACATGAAGAAAACCGCAAATGCATAGACCGTGAGGATTCTTGCTCAACCCCAGGCTGACTGCTTCCTACTTTTCCAGCTATACTTGGCCATTTGGTGCTACCCCAACCATGGGGCAATCCTCTAATCAGAGCCCAGACAAAAAAAAAAAAAAAGAATCTTCTCATTTTTACTCTGAAGTTATCACTCTGCCAACACCCTATTAATCTGTCTTACCTAAATAAAACTGAGAATTTACTCATAACTGGTTTAACGAGAAGGAGCTTTGGTGGTGTAGTGCCTAAGGCATTTGACTGCTAACCAGAAGCTTGGTGGTTCAAGCCCACCAGTCACTCCATGGAAGGAAGACTGGGCAATCTACTTCTGTAAAGATTTACTGCCTTAGAAACCCAAAGGGGGTCACTATGAATCATAATTGACTTGATGGCAGTGAGTTTGGTTCGGTTTTTTTGGTACAACAACTAAAGAATGCTGCATACACCCCAAAAAAGCTAAAATCTCTCTCTTCAGATCTTTTGGACTAATACTAGCAATTACTTTACCACTCCAACTCCCTGCCTCCACCAAAAAAATGTGCATGGGGAAACCACAGCCTTTAAAAATATAAATTAATTCTAATTTAGAAAACTGTAGATAAGTAATCCTCAGCAGCTGCCCAATCAGAAACTGCTACAGGCTAACAATAATTTGGAGGGGAGAGAATAATCTTATAAGAGATTAGAAAAAAACTGCTGATGAGATAGAGTGGAACTGTCCCATACTTCCTATGCTACAATCTTTATGAGAGTGGATCACCAAAGTGGATCCTTTTGGAGAAAGGAAAGAACCACTGGGTACAGAACTGCCAACTTTTGGTAGCAGCTGAGCACTTAAATGTTTACACCACTGTATCTCCTAATAGTCTGCATAATAGTGCTCAAATAGCATCAAAGTCCTTTCAACTGATATTGAAATTATTGGCATAAAATTGTTCTCTTACTTCTACATCTTAATTGTGTAAACTGAGTGACTGAGGGATTTTTGTGATTTTGTTGTCATTGATATTCTATAATTCTTTTCCATTCAAAATTCTGATGGCTCTCTTTTATCAAATGCAGCTGAGAGAATCCTTGTTTCTTCATAGCACTGAATTCATACCATACATATGAAGAAAATGAGCTCCAAATTCTTTTTGACCACTCAATCATCCATTGAATGGAGCCAACTCATTTTTATTCAAAGTTTTCAGTATCATTTTACTAATAAGGTAATGCAAATTGAATGAAAACCAAAGTGTTACTGAAGGATTTCATTGCTTAAAAGGACCTTTTGAGTGTATCAAAGAAAGAACTGGAAAAAAATGTGTCCTATTAAAGCATCAATATTGATATTAAAAAGGACATTACTTATGAACAGAAAAAAAATTCACTTAAAGCAGATAATTATTATGGTTCTTGCCATGACTACCTTTTGAAATGCATTTCATCCCTTGAAGAAATGATCACACAAATTCTCTTCCAACCTGGAAACAAATGTAGTCATCATGTGTAGTGTTAATAATAAAGGAATAAAAATTAACAATTCTTTTTTTTGCCTGTGGGCATTTTATAAAGTCATTGATCATCTCAGTTGACAACTTAGTCAACTGGCATAACATAGTTCACAAAGATAATGTTCTACATCCTAGTTTGGTGAGTAATGGCTAGGGTCTTAAAAGCTTGCAAGTGGCCACCTAAGATACAACTATTGGTCTCTTCCCATGTGAAGCAAAGGAGAGTGAAGCAAACAAAGACTCAAGGAAGCAATTAGTCCATAAGACAAATGGCACGCACCAACCACAGCCTCCACTAGCTTGAGACCAGAAGAACGAGATGGTACCCAGCTATTATTATTGACCATTCTGACTAGGGACACAACAGAAGGTCCCAGACAAAACATTTGGAAAAAAAAAAAAAACTCACTGCTATCAAGTTGATTTTGACCCATAGCAATTCCTCCTTGGGTTTCCAAGGTGGTATCACTATGGAAGTAGACTGCTCAACCTTCCTTCTGAAGGACATGCTGGTGTGTTTGAACCGCCAGCCTTCTGGTTAGCAGTCAAATGCCTTAGGCACTATGCACCAGAGAAAAATGTAAAACAAAACTCCAATTCCTAAAAAAAGGCCAGATGTACTAAACCGACAGAGACTAGAAGAACCCCCAAGACAATCACCCTTGTGGAGTTGAAGCTATTTCTGCAGTCACCTTTTAGCCGAATAATAGGTTGGCTTATAAAATAAACAGTAGCACCCATGAGTAATGTACTCCTTTAAACAATGAATTATATGAGACCAAACAGTCAATATTTAAATCCCAAAAGCAAAGGTGAGCAAGTAAGAAGGGATAGGAAAGCTAAAACAATGGAAACAGAACAAACACAATGGAAATAACAAGAATGGTGATACAGTATAAAAATTTTAACCAATGGCACAGAATAATTTGTATAAAAATTGTTAAAGGGGAAAAAATGTTAATTTGCTATGTAAACTTTCATCCTTTCACCTAAAACACAATTTAAAATAAAAAAAAGTCATATATATAGCATAATCCTGAAGAATGGAGAAATAAGTAATATCATGAAATATGGTATTATGTGCTTTAACAAATCAAGTTGAAAGAGTAATTCTCAGTTATTAACTTTATAGCAGTACATGTTCAGAATGTTGCTGCTGCTGTCAGTGGCTGTTCAGTCAGATTCAATTCATGTTATAAATAAGAACCTTATTTATAACATTCCTGTATCATCTTCATAAATGTTGGTCTATTTGAGTCTACTGTTGGCATTACTGTGTCAACTCATCTCATTGAAGGTTCAATATATTGGCTCATAATGCTAATACTGAGTGTGTTATCTCAGTAAAAAATGTTCAGTGAACAAAAGAATAAAGTTAGTCATACTGACCACTGTAGAAGTTACATTATAATGTAAATAGAATAGACCATAACTGCAAGGAATTTTATAAGGAAATTATGCTAAACAAGGAAGTGTTAAGGAGAGACAAATCAGGGAAATATAACTAAAGAAGGAACTATGTAATATGAATATTTATTATTTATCTCAAATAAACAATAAATATTTTCTTAGTAAAAACACCTTCATTTACAGTAAGTCAAAACTTAAGCCTAAGATATTAAGATATGAAAGAACATGTCCACAGTACATAAAAGGAGAATAAATTAAATATAACAATTAAGAATCCTGAAATATATCATTAAGTTTATAAGTCTGTGAAACTTTACTTTCATGTTCATAAACCAGAATCTACCACACTACTGACACAGGTAACAATTTTGTCACACATATTATGATGTCAGTGCAAGAAAAAGCATGAGCTATTTTGGAAATTAGTTACTTTTAAATTCTGTTTCACTTACCTTTGCCCAGTAGCGAAAAGCTAACACCAAGGGAGTAAAGAAAGGTTCCCTTTTGCCCAGAGCAGCCAGTAAATCAGTAGTGAGGCATGCCATATCATTTCCAGCACTCACTCTACAAAGTAAACCACTGTGAATGAGAAAGGAATAAATTTGACTATATCAATACCTTAAAAAGGAAAGTACTTCAAATCTTGCAGCTATCCTTTCCAGTAACATTTTTAAGACCTAAAAAATGATGATAAAAACATTTTAATAAATTTAGAACTAAACTAAACTAAATCTCCATCACTAGCATTACATAAAAATTAAAGAAACATGAAAAATTAATTTCAAAAGTAACATTAAGATTCACTAAAATTTTATTTATATAAGAGAAAGAACATGGATTGCTTCAAAATTAAATAGTAAAACACATCATCTTACTTCATCTCTTTGCGTTGCATGCGATAGAAACTATAAGTGAAATAATGAACTAATTATACTTCTTGACGCTTATTTTTCCTATTCAAGTTTTCTTGCCTTTATTGATGTGTTATTTTAAGAGTAGAGACTAGGAAGGATTTACATATTAATCCACAGATTAAGCAGAAATAGGAACTATATTAAATGAAGTGACAGAATGGTATTGGAGATACTTGAGAGGCAGGAAGAAGAATATGTGGCATTGCTACACAGAGGCAATGTGACACTATGTAGTGGGAAAAACAAAAGAAATCACAATGCCTGCTTTCAAATTCCAATTTTCCCTTAAATGATATGAGTTTGATCAAATCACTTAATCCCTCCAGGCCTCAATTTTCTAGTTGAGAAAATAAGGAAGCTTCATTAAATCACTACAGACCCTTCCAGCTTTCCAGCTTTGAGTAAGAAAATACAGTACTTAAAATTTAAGAAATAAAGTAAGTTAATAGGCCATAAAAGAACACTGAATCATCTCTGTATTATTTCCTTATCACTCACATTGATCTCAAATAGGATTAATTTCCTTTTCCAAAGGTTCTCTACCCTCTCAGTCCTATCAACATATAAGAAGAAAAGCAAGTGAACTGAAAACTAGATTCTAATAGACAATGGGCTCCTTGGGAAGAAGGGGTAGGGTTTCTTATTATGTTTGCAACCCTAGAGCCAAGAACTGCCTACCATATACTGAATACTCATTAATGCTGGGTGAGTGAATAAACTTAAGAGAAAAATGAAAAGTTTTGCCTACAGTTTTATTTTCAACTGTCTAGTAATTTTATTTCTTGTTTTTACGTTTTAGTAAGCTTCATATTTTCAACGAATAGAAACTATTTAGTCATATTAATACAAGTAGAAATCTGAAATAAAATTTTTCTCTTTTGGAGATATTTACTACATATGTGGTTAACTGGTTTCTTTTTCTTGTTTTAATAGTGGTTTTTCTCTTCATTGTTACCAACCTTTTCTGATCTTTGCACACCACAACAGGAACTTTAGCGTGAAAATCAGATTCCACATCTACAAACAATACTAGTAAGAAAAAAAAATAAACACAAATGAGCTAATGTCAACATCTCTCAAATATTTACTCTACAGTAGATATTAATAGTTTCCTTCTAAAACCACTCAATGCTTCTGTGGGATAAGCCACTCTTCTCATGAGCATTAACCTAATGGAATCTCTTACCTCTTTTAGTGCCATTTATTATATACCACAAACTACTGGCACAGTCCAAAATACTATCTGAAAATTATGATCATCTTAAGAAAGGTCTTAATAGTCCTACAAGTTTGAATATTTTCCAGTATACAATCTAGCTAAAGTTGTTAAATCTTCATAGATATAGTAAAGAGAGGACACTACTTACTTTAGAGAGCTATTTCCACAGGAGTCACAAAATGAGGACTTATATAATGTTTTGACAGTTTAGTTCATGAAGTTGTCAAACCAAAGCACCTAACAGGGTAAAGCACACCTCCACCCAGAAGTCTTTCAAGATAGGTCCATGCTCTAAATGTCTTGTCAAAATAATAATAAAAATCATTTCAAGTAAATTTAAAGAAAAAATCCTAGTGATATAGTTGTTGTTGTTGTTGTTGTTGTTATGTGCCATCGAGTAGGCCCCGACTCATAGCGACCCCTCCTTGGGTTTCCGAGGCAGTATCACTACAGAAGTAGGATTGCCCAACCTTCCTTCTGAGGAGTGGCTGGTG
>NW_006921732.1:4330367-4331318 GCF_000298275.1 Orycteropus afer afer
TTTAGCCATTATGCTACCAGAGCTCCATAGTTAGAATGATTAATTTTTAAAAAATATGCTAAAGACCTACGAGCTAGTAAGTGTTATGCACAAGAGATACAAGGATAAAGACAAAAAGAGTTCAATGAGAAGAGATGACAATGATTAGGGCGAAAAGTGCTCAACTAGGAGTTTTGAATACAAATACTAAACATATCCTGTATATACTAGAATGGAGGTACAAAGAGGACATAATGGAGAAAGTGGTCAATTTTACAAGAAGACTGAGTTTTGGAAACCTATCTTATGTGGCTTACAATGACCTACTCATACACATTGGTGGAAGATGCTTTTAAAATATTTATGCTAAGGTGACACTGTCTAGTAAGTCTGAAGAGGTAAAAGATATATGTCTACAATTTATCTATAACATGCTTCAGAATTTTTTGCAATTACAAACAAGTATTTATTAAGGAACTCTGGTGGTACAATGGTTAAGGACTCAGCTGGTAACTAAAATGTTGTTTGTATGAACCCATCCAGCAGCTCCATGGGAGAAAGACCCAGTGATGTAGATCACAGCAGTGGTTCACAGCAGTATGGGGCAGTTCTACTTTATTACACTGAGTCCCTGTGAGTTGAAATTGACTTGATAGCATCTAACAACAACATTTATTAAGAAACAAGTCCCTGGGTGGCACAACCAGTTAAGCACTCAACTAATCAGCAAAATATTGGCAGTCCAACCCACTCAGAGGCAACTTATAAGAAAGGCCTGGTGATCAGTTTCTAAAAGGTTATGGCCTTGAAAATCCTATAAAATACAGTTCAACTCTGCAACCCATGAGGTTGCCAACAGTCAGAACCTACTGAACAACAATTGGTTTGGGTTTGATTCATAAAGAAAGAAAATTATATTAAAATCCCTTTACAAAATAACCTGGACCAATTTATTCCTTAAAAACTAATTTT
>NW_006921732.1:4335249-4341884 GCF_000298275.1 Orycteropus afer afer
AAGAGGAATCAGACAGACAAGGCATATACAAAAATCTTAGAAGGTATGATTCAGTTCATGCAACATACGTTTTCTAGTACACTTCTTAAACAAATAATATACGTATCCATACTATATAGTACCCAAAAAACGAAACTCACTGCTGTTGAGTCTGACCCGACTTACAGAGAACCCTCCTTGGGTTTCCAAGACAGTATTACTACAGAAGTAGATTGCCCAACCTTCTTTCTGAGGAGTGGCTGGTGGGTTTGAACTGCCAGCCTTCTGGTTAGGAATTCCAATATGCTAGAAGTTTTAGTTCTAACTTGGTTAGCCATAACAACACAAAGAAAGTACCTTTAGAGAACCTTCTGTCAATGGTGCACACCATTAGGCAAATTCAAAAACATAAAGGGAAAAAACTCACCATTTTTTTTTAAAATCCCAAGTACTTGTATTAGAAGATCTGGATGATTCATCTAAAAAAGTTTTAAATTAAATCAACATACAAATTTCAAATTCAAACAGCGTAACTTTAGAGAAAATTTAATTTCATTACAGAATAACATTTATAGAAAATCACACTCTGTTTTAAAATACAGAAAATAGTATTTTATTTTTATGTTAACAAGTCTTATTCACAGAAGTAGAATCTAATAAAGGATGTAGAGCTATTATTCCAGCAATACTACTTGAATTAATGAATTCTTAGAGTGAGAAAAGGTCCTGGAATTTCACAGAGAACCAAGTGAGAAAGAAATTACTGTATTTTTTTCGCAAATAGCACGTCTAACATATATAACACACACAAACATGTAACAGGCAGAAATGACAAAATTATGCTTAAAAGTTCTGGTATAGTGTAACCATGTATATAACATGAATGTCTTGTAACATTTCCAAAAGTGAGTTTTGCCTTATTCCCCTCTTTCAATAGTCCAAAAATATTACTTTTTATCATATTTATATTATAAAGGTCTATTAAGACATGATCAAGAAGCCATGGATCTAAGTATTGATTTGGGTTAAGAGAAGGGTGATGTACCAAATGTAAGTGATCACACGGTGGCAGTGAAGAAGAAGAAGACATAGAGAGGTGCAGAGGAGGTACAGACAACAAAAATGAACTCTTCTGCAATACAGTTCTGCATTGTCAGTGAAGGCAAACATTGATATATACGCATGATAGATGATGGGTGGACAGGCTGAACTATGAGGTATGTCTATGCAGGGAAGAGTGTGGCCATGACCATATACACAGCTGGCAGAGGACGTTTTTTCAAGTGTATCTGTATGTTCTGTAAGAATTCCCAGGTATCCAGTAGAGCTGACAAGGGACAAGCTTGTAGTCACTTCTTGGCCACAGCCAGCTACCCAAAGGGAGTGAGTAGTTGGACCTGGGGCTCGGGACCATGGCCATAGGGGACATCAAGCTCAACTGGCATAACATACTACACAAAAACATTGTTCTACATCCTACTCTGGCGAGTAGTGACTGAGATCTTAAAAGCTTGCAAGCAGCCATCTAGATGCAACGATGAGAAAAGAGGAATGAAGAAAACCAAAGACACATGGAAACAATTAGTCCAAGTGACTGGCACACCATGCGATCCTTAGCCTATAAGACTATGAGACCAGAAAAATTAGATGGCGCCTGGCTACCACTGTCAACCACTCGGAGAGGGATCTATGCAGGAGATCCTGGATAGAGAGGGAGAACAACGTGGAACAAAACTCAAAATCATAAAAAAAAAAAAAAAAAAAGGGACCAACCAGGTTTGCTGGTCTGATAGAGCCTGGTAGAACCACTGAGACTATGGCCCCTAGCTGCCCTTCAGGTCTGGAATTGAACCCACACCTGTGGCTTCCAGCCAAACAAAAGACAGGTATATGAGCTGAACATTTATTTATATTAGGTGGATACACTCTTTGGAGAGATCAATCATGGGAGAATAGAAGGGCTGTGTATAAACAGTGAGACAGCTTGACGGGCAGGAGTATATGGGAGGGAAGGACACAGGGAAGAGGTAAGTATGGGGAGAGAGTGGGAGGGAAGCTGTTGCACTGCGGTAAATTGTAGTCAATGTCATGAGACAAAGTGTATGTGAGCTGCTGTACGAAAAATGAATTTGCTCTCTAAACTTTCACCCAAATCACAATAAAAATAAATAAATAAATAAAAAGAAGTCATGGATCAAGTTTGGCAGTACTCCACTAATCAGAAAATAAACAAATGAAACTGCATGTTTGCTCTGGGGCAGTTCACAGTCAGGCCTGAGGGCAGTGGAGTTCCTTGTAGCATATCTACACCCAGGTATGTTGCAAAAGAGATGGGCAGAAGGTTAGGTGGAAGGCTGGGCAGAGAGCTGGTCCCATGGTGGCCAGGGGCCATTGCTCACATGACCAGGTCCCACAGTGTCACCCATACAAGAAGTCAGGGAGCAGGGCAGTGCCAACTATGAGCGTGCACTGCCCCAGCCCCACAGTACCCCAAGAAAGCCAGTCAGACCTGTCTCATCCAAGCGAGGGATCCACTGAACCTCTGCACCCATGGCTCTTACAAATGTCCCCAGAGTCCACATGGGTGGGAGATTCAAATGACCTGAGCATGGCAGACTGCCAGCCAAAGGGCAGGGTGGAATGTGCTTAGCTGTGGTGCGCCAGCCTTGCTCACCTCGGAGATCTCTCTGGCCCAGGGTGCACAAACCTATGCACTTCGTGGGTGGGGGCAGGTCACCCTGGCAAGGGCCGTTTCCAGGGCAGAAAAAGTGATTTCTTCCTGCATTGGAGAAAGTAGTTTGCAGAGCAGGGAAGGAATCCTGCTGGGAGAGGGGCTGCTTTAGAAACTCGAGGGTAGGCTAGTGAAGGTCTGCTTCTGGGAACCAACATCTGCATCAACAGGTACCAAAATGAAGACTTAGCATTAAATCCGTTGGACAGAAAAAAAAAAATGAAAGCGAAGTCATCAATATGTAAAAAATATTGGTATAGCGTGCTTATGAAAATTATGTGCAGAGGTTGTACCATATGAAAAAACATATAACACCCGTGTTATTTGCGTAAAAATACAATAGTTTACCAAGTGATAATTAAAGACAACTTGTTGAGATTAGAACTTTTAGGGATGCAAACTAGAGATTGGTCAAAAGGTTTATAGTAAAATACAATTTTACATAACAAACCTGTCAAATGGTTACAATTTAATGTGTGCTAGTATTTAACAGTATTTAATGATCATACATTAATTGTAAAGTAAATGGCTATTCAGGCTAGAAATTAAAACATAAAACTTTCACCCATATCAAATCTCTTTGACTATAAAATCACTCAAAATATTAAAATATTTATATTTTTATTAAAATATAAAATATTGACTGGTTATTTTAAATGTTTTATATGCCACAAAGTAAGCAATGTTAGCAGTTGTAAACAATATTGGTACTTTCACTAATGATAAATTTTAAAAAAAACCAAACCATTGAGTTGATTCCAACTCATAGCAACTCTATAGGACAGAGGAGAACTGCCTTATAATGGTTCCAAGGGAGTAAATTTTTACAGAAACAGATTGCCATACCTTTCTCCCATAGAGTGGCTGGTGATTTTGAACTGCTGACTTTTCAGTTAGCAGCCAAGATCTCAACCACTGTGCCACCAGGGCTCCTTTACTAATACTATGAGATACTAATTACTAAAAGTACCTATCTTATCTCCCACCAGACACTGCCAATTAATATATCTGGTATGTACCATATCAACTGTTATCTTGTTATCATACAAGATTGTTACTTGTATGTATCAAGTTATTATCTCTGTTTTGGAAATAAGGAAACTGAAGCTCAGAGAGGTCAAGTAACTTGCCATTTGAAGCGAGGATGTGAATGCAGATGTGTCTGATTATAAGGTTCTTTCCACTTTCTATACTGTTTCCCATAACAATTAACTGTTCAACATGTTGAAACATAAACACTTTTCTTCTTTTTTTCCTTTTCCAATCCCCCGCCACTTTTTAATTGTTCCTTATTTCTTCTCCTCTGCCTATGTCTGAAACCTACTGTTGTTGGGTGCCGTTGATTCCAATTTCTAGTGACCCCGTGTGACAAGCAATGCTTTCTTGGCTAATGTTTGTGGAAGCAAATCACCAGGTCTTTCTCCCACAGAGAAAGGTATGTCTAAACCATCAACTCTTCAGGTAGCACTCAATGGCTGTGTTACCAGGGCTCTTCTGAAGCCTACTAGTATGGCTAAGACACTTGCCTGCTAACCAGACGGATGGCGGTTCAAACCCACCAGCCACTCCTCGGAAGGAAGGTTGGGCAATCCTACTTCCGTAGTGATACTGCCTCGGAAACCCAAGGAGGGGTCGCTATGAGTCGGGGCTGACTCGACGGCACATAACAACAACAACAACAACAACAGTAGTTTCGAAAGCAGTGCTTTGTTACAGTGATAACACTCTACAAAACAAAGTTTTATAATTTCTTATCTCTTATCTAAAGAGATCATCAATAAAACACACTAAGTTAAGAACCACACATAAAGACTTCTTTTCTAATCACTTACCTTGGGAGGAAATTTTATATCTATATTAACATCACTACTTTTCAAAGCAAACTTAGTCAGTGATGAGCCATATAACCTAAGTGAACATTCTGGAAGAAAGGAAAAATATCAAAGCATAAAATGGAATGTAAAAACTGGACTCAAAAAACAGTGGTAGGAAAACTGCAAATATTGATTCTATGTCTTCCATTTCTAGTATAATGATCACAGACGAATGATGCCCTTTCTTACTGATCTATAAAATAATAAAAAAATATTTCTCAGTTCAGAGTATAGAAATAAGGAAGAGAGAAATTATTCATAAAAGTCTAGTGTTTGAACAAAATTTTAATAACAATTCAGTTAAGGATAACTGAGAGTATGTTAAGTATCCAATGTATAACAGAAAAATATACCAACCTAGCCATAACCACTGTCACAAACTACATTTAGTTTTAGATGTAAGGAATAGTATTTTGAGTGTGGAAGAAATTAGACATTCAATGCCAATACTTTTTAGTGTTTCAGAAACTGTAAGTTCACACTCAGTTTTATATATATATATATAGATAGATAGATAGATGTCTACACACATATATATATATATATATATATATATATATGTCTACTTTTTCCAAGCTCACGAAATATCTGAAAGTCATCTAAATCACTGAAATCTAAAATATTCACTTCTTCTCTTAAGTAATGGTGAATAATTTTACATATAATTTAAATTAGTATTCATTGTATTATGGGTTCCATATCATCACGGAAATAAACCAAAATAATTTTTTTCCATTTTTTAAATTTCAATTTTTCTTTCTTATAGTTCTCATAATGGATCTATATGATGCTATAACATATCAAGAGTTTGTAAATCCTTTGGTGGTAAGAAATAACAGTCTTATTTAAGGTATATTTAATTAAATCTTATATTGATACAAAAAGTGATGGGAGCTAAACAGACTTTACATAAAATGTCTGAAATAAACCTGGACTGAATCCCCTTTGTACCAAAAATTAGGTTTTCTATAAAGACAGAAATTCTACCTCCATAGTAGCTACTTAAAGTAAATTACTTTTTCACAAAATCAATCAATAGGAATTTTATTCAGTGACTGATTAGAACATTTATACTTAAGCTACTTTAACTAAAAGTCCATTTAGAAATCAATGATACTAAAAATTTTTTCTATAGTGGCATTTGCTTATTACCAAAATTATGCTATGTCAAAATTCTCAATTTCCATTTTTTAAATACTTTCCCCCCAAAATTTCACAGTCCATAAAACAAATTCATCTACTTTTAAGACAGAGAAAAGAGAATGTAAATCATTAAGAAATTTGCCTTAAGTTCAAAAAGAAGCAAGAAGAAGAGTTTTGTGGATTAAAAAATTAAGTATGAAATGTATTTGTACCTGGTAAACATGTTGTTATAACCTTTGACATTTCCTCCACAATTTCTTGCCGAACTCTGAGGTCATCATCTGTTATCCCTTGTTCTTTTGCTAACTCAACAACTGCAACACTTAAAGCGGCCAAGTGGGCAGTGGAAGGAAGTGGCAGAGAACGAAGTTCACTTTCTTCCTGTTTTTCCTATGAACATAATGTTTAACAACAGTAACAACAACAACAACAAAAAGATTTCTATTTTAACGTCTTTATATTTAGGAGATGATAGAAATAGATTAACTCAACAAATATTCACTGAGCACCTTCTATATGAGACACCTAGCACCCAGAAGTGAACAAACAAGAGCGAGATCCCTGCTTCTGGGAAGCAGGACTGAAAGAATCAGAGGTGCTATGGGAGAGGTTGCTGTTAAATACTTTTACAAAATAGAATTTGCTCTACTGTACTATCTTCATAAAATTTGAATACATTAAAGCCAAGGTACCTTGGCTTTGATTCTGTTGCAACAAAGACAAACTTTCTTGTATGTAGTAGGTGGTCTTGAACTTTCTCTGATGGGCATGTGTTGTTGTTGTTGTTATGTGCCGTCGAGTCAGCCCTGACTCATAGCGACCCCTCCTTGGGTTTCCGAGGCAGTATCACTAGGAAAGTAGGATTGCCCAACCTTCCTTCCGAGGAGTGGCTGGTGGGTTTGAACCGC
>NW_006921732.1:4342359-4344590 GCF_000298275.1 Orycteropus afer afer
GGGTCCGACTCGAAGGCACATAACAACAACAACAACAACAAATATGCACAATAACTTTTTTAAACTAGTTTATTTTTCTGATTCTAAAAAGGTATATGTTAATTACAAAAAGGATATGAAACACAGGAAGACAGAAGACAGTCACTCATAATATCACACTCCACAATTTTTTTCATTTTTTTAAACACAACTGAGACCATATGGTTTCTTTTATCTATTATCATAGCACAGATATTTTCTACTCTGACTTTTCAGTCAAGAAAGAAACAATCTCCTCTAAGACATGGAGTTTGCTTAGATCTAATAATCAAAAGTACTTGGTCTTCTCCCAAATATAGTTAAACAATAGCTTTGGTCCATTCCTAATTTCACTTGCTTTACCACATTCAGAGTTAGCATAAGTAAAGCGTACCTAAAACTGGGCAATCTCCTTCCGTAGACATATGCCTTGGAAATCCAAGGAGGGGTTGCTATGATTTGTTATTGTTGTTGTCGTTAGGTGCCATGGAATCATCTCAGACTCAAAGCGACCCTATCCATAGCAGAACGAAACACCGCCCAGTCCTGAGCCAGCTCCATGATTCTTGCTATACTTGAGTCCATCGCCGCTGCCACCATGTCAATCCATCTCGTAGAGAGCTTCCTCTCTTTCATCGACCCTCCACTTTACCAAACATCACATCCTTCTCCAGGGAATGGTCCCTTCTGACAACATGACCAAAGTATGTGAGACAAGTCTGGCCACTCTCACCTTCAAGGAGCATTCTGGCTGCACTTTTCTCCAGAACAGACCTGTCAGTTCTTTTAGCAGTCCATGGTACTTTCAGCATTCTTCACCAACACCACAGCTCAAAAGCATCAGTTCTTCTTCGGTCTTCCTTATTCATTGTCCAGTTCCTACACGCCTATGAGGCAATTAAAAATACCATGGCTTGTGTCAGGCACACCTTAGTCCTGAAGGAGACATCTTTGCTCTTCAGCACTTGAAAGAAGTCCTTTGCAGCCGATCTGTCCAGTGCTATATGTTGTCTGATGTCCTGACTGCTGCTTCCACTGGCATCGACTGTAGAACCAAGTAATGTGAAGTCTTACAATATCAATCTTTTTTTTCCATTTACCGTAATGTTGCTTATAGGACCAGTTGTGGGAATTTTTGTTTTCTTTATATTGAGATGTAATCCATACTGCAGACTGTATTCTTCAATCTTCATCAGTAAGTACTTCAAGGTATCCTCACTTTCAGCAAGCAAAGTTGTGTCATCAGCGTATCGCAGGTTGTTAATGATTCTTCCTCCAATCCTGATGTCACATTCTTCTTCATACAGTCCACCTTCTCGGATTATTTGCTCAGCATACAGACTGAATAAGTATGGTGAAAGGATACAACTCTGATGCACTCCCTTCTTTATTTTAAACCATGTAGTGTTCCCTTTTTCTGTTCGAATGGCAGCCTCCTGCTCTACGTACAGGTTCCTCATGAGTACAATCAAGTGTTTGGGAATTCCCATTCTTCTCAATGTTATCCACAATTTGTTATGATCCACACAATCAAATGCTTTCGCATAGTCAATAAAACACAAGTAAACATCTTTCTGCTATTCTTTGCTTTGAGCCAAGATCCATCTGACATCAGCAATTATATCCCTTGTTCCACATCATCTTCTGAATCCAGCTTGCATTTATGGAAGTTCTCTGTCAATGTACTGCTGCAACCATTTTTGAATTATCTTCAGTACGATTTTACTTGCATGAGATATCAATGATATTTTTTTGATAATTTCCACATTCCATGAGATCACCTTTTTTTTGGAATCGGTACAATTATGGATCTCTTCCAGTCAGTTGGCCAGCTAGCTGTCTTCCAAATCTCTTGGCACAACTGAGTGAGTGCCTCCAGCAGGGCATCCATTTGTTGAAACATCTCAATGGGTATTCCATCAATTCCTGGAGCCTTGTTCTTCACCAATTCTTTCAGTACAACTTCGACTTCTTCTTTCAACACCATTGGTTCTTGAACATAGCCACCTCCTGAAATGGATGAAAATCGACCAGTTCTTTTTGGTACACTGACTCTGTGTATTTCTTTCATCTTCTTTTGATGCTTCCTGCATCATTCAATATTTTGCCTATAGAATTTTTCAGTATTGCAACTCGAGGCTTAAATTTTTTCCTCAGTTCTTTCAGCTTGAGAAATGCTGAGCATGTTCTTCCCTTTTGGTTTTCTAACTCCA
>NW_006921732.1:4345455-4370331 GCF_000298275.1 Orycteropus afer afer
TAATGCCAAGAATATCAATCTTTATGAGTTCCATTCCATTTTTGACAACTTCCAATTTTCCTAGATTCATACTTCGTACATTCCATGTTCCAATGATTAATGGATGTCTGCAGCTGTTTCTCCTCAATTTGAGTGGTGCCACATCAGCAAATGGAATTTGATGGCATACTAGCCTTAAAAAAAAAAAAAAAAAAAAGCCATGTGCTGCTATGGCCACTACCAATCTTCTTTTCTTTCACAATGAAGTTTCCTGAAAGTTTTCTATACTCCTTTCACTGTTCACTCAAAACTATGTCTTTTGGATCTCAAAGTAAAAGAAAATTGCTCAAACACCCTATTTGTCAAATCAGACATTTTTATACTTTTACATTATCTTTCCCCATGTTAACAGACACTTTTGACTAGGCTTTTGAAACTCTTCTTTATTTTAGCTGCTATGACATCTTTCTCTCTCAACTACTCCTATTTTTCTGGTCACCATTTATCAATCTATTGGCTTCTCTGTCTCTCCCAACCCCACAGGCGTTTGTGATCCTTGATCTTCTCTCCTTCTCCCTCTATGATTCTCCTTTGGTGATTCTGCTCACATCAATGATTTCAATATGCTGAAAATTAACCAAATTTGGATCTCCAGCTCCTGCTGTAAATTCTAGACCTTCACAGTCAACACATTTCTGGGTAGCTCTATTTGAAACATCCCACAAGTATTCTTTAACTCAGTACTTTTTTTTTTTTTATTTTAGTTCAGTACGTTTTGAAACATTTTTCTTTTTGTAGTTCTTCTAAGTAAATGGTACCACAATCTACAGTAACAGCTTATGTCAAACACTTTAAGATCATTCTAGGCATCCAAGGCCTGTCCCGCCATAAATCTCTCTTAAAGATCTACCCTCAACTCCATTCTCATTAGCTACTACATTAGATTAAATGCTCATTATTGTTTGGTTGGACTATTATGAATGACTAACTGGTCTTCCCAATCTAGGCCTGTGTTAGATTGGGTTCTCTAGAGAAACACAAAAACCAGCAAAGCGTATATATAGAGAGAGAGAGAGAAAAAAAAAAAATTATCTTAGGAAAATGGCTCACAAACGTATAGAAGCTGGCAAGTCCAAAGTCCCTGGAGGAAACGTCGGGCTGGTGGCAGCCTTAGCTTCCGCAAGCGCAGGGGGCCGAGAAATTCAAGGCTGGCAGGCAGTACACTGGTTGTTGACTCCAACGAAAGACGAATCCAAGATCTCCAGGCCGAGAGGTGGGCTGCTCACTCACGGAAGGTTGTAGTCAGCACACCAGGGTTCCAATCCCTCAAAGAAAATGTCTCTCTTCTCAGGATGTCCCTGAATATCCTGGAAGCAGGCCACACCCCTAGGGAAACTCCCCTTGGGCAGATTGGCCACTCAGAACACAGTCATCCAATCCCATCATGGGAACAACCACACAGAACTGGGGTCCAGCCAAGTTGACACACAGCTCCAACTATCACAAGGCCCTTCTAAAGCTTCTTTCACACTAATGCCAGTGTGGGTGATTTTACAAAAATACATGTTATTAAATTTCATAATGCTCAAAATAACACTCTAGCATAGAATACACACTTTTTCAAGATGTAGCTTTTAATAACTTTAACTTTTAAATAACTGTCAAAAATCATATATTTAATTCTCACCTTTTCCACTTATGCATCAATTATGGTAAACTACTAGTTGTTCCCTCAACATGTAATTTGTTATTTCTTGCTTCAGTGACTCTACACATGCTGGTTCCTCTTCTTTACAGGATCTATTCTCACCACTTTACCTGACTAACATTTTTTAGAGCCAGCTCTAGTAATCACATTCTCTTCTAAGCCTTCTCTGACCCACTAAACACACTCTGTTAGGGGCATCCAAACTGCCATAATAGTACGTTGAAAAAACAATTTACTACCACACTTAATAGAGTTGTATCCTCTCACCACACTTATTCAATCTGCATGCTAAACAAATAATCCAAGAAGCTGGCTATATGAGGAACATGGCATTAGGCTTGGAGGAAGCCTCATTAACAATCTGTAATATGCAGATGACACCACCTTGCTTGCTGAAAGTAAAGATGATTTGAAGCACTTACTGATGAAGATCAAAGACTCCAACCTTCAGTATGGATTATACCTCAGCATCAAGAAAAGAAAACTCCTTACAACTAGACTTATAAGCAACATCACAATAAATGAAGAAAATATTGAAGTTGTCAAGGATTTCCTTTTACTTGGATCCACAATCAACACCCATGGAAGCAAGAGATAAGGAATCAAACAACATACTGCATTGGGCAAATCTACTACAAAAGACTTCTTGAAAGTGTTCAAAAGCAAAGATGTCACTTTAAGGACTAAGATGCACCTGATCCAACCAAAACCAAAACCAAACTCACTGCCGTCAAGTCGATCCCAACTCATAGCGACCCCTCCTTGAGTTTCTGAGGCGGTATCACTACAGAAGTAGATTGCCCCATCTTCCTTCTAAGGAGTGGCTGGTGGGTATGAACCACCAACCTTGTGGTTAACAGTCAAATGCCTCAGGCACTACGCCACCAGAACCCCCCCAGCACTGGTATTTTCAACTGCCTGATATACATACAAAAGCTGGACAATGAATAGGAAAGACTGAAGAAGAATTGATGTCTTTGAATTACGATGTTGGCTAAGAATATCGAATACACCATCGACTGCTAGAAAAATTAATCTGTATTGGAAGAAGTACAGCCAGAATGCTCCTTAGAAGGGAGGATGGCAAGACTTCATCTCACATATTTTGGATATGTTATCAGGAGTAGACAAGCCCTGGGACATTATGCTTGATAAAGTAGAGGGTCAGTTAAAAAGAGGAAGACCCTCAAGGAGATGGACTGACACAGCAGTTGCAATAATGGGCTCAAACACAGCAATGATTGTGAGGATGGAGCAGAACTGTTGTACATATGGTCGCTATGACTGGAATTGACACAACAGTACCTAACAACAACCACCAGACTTACCACAATCTTTTTAAACCATCTGCTTATGTGCCTGCCCCCAAAGTGTGTGAACGCCTCACGTTCACAGATTACGGTGTTTTCTTTTTAGATCTCTATGGCTTAAGTGCCTAAAACAGTAGTTAAAGGTATACAACAAAAATTACTTATAAATCAAAAATTGATTGTTGTCTTTAAACTGAGAAGTATAGTACATTTGCCTTTTTGGGTTTGTGTAAGATGAATTTTGATTGAGCTTTCTGTTTGATAAACTTTTTCATCAGCTATACCACACATCCCAACCCTAGGCCATTCATTTCGATGGAGATATTTTTTTCTTTTTGACTTTTCTTCCTCTACAGTTTGTAAGTTATATGCTCTATAGCTCCTCTTTTACTGATTAACCTACCTATTTCAATATGCTTATTTAATATAACTATCAAAACTAAGTCCGTATATTTATTCACCCACACCAAATTTTAAAAGCTTAAATATTAATAATCCTCTCCAAACTTACATCCTAGCTATAGTTCATTATTTTGGTTCTAGCCTGCATTTTTCTACCTGACAAATTGAATGTTATTATGTTGCATTATTTTATTCAGCCAACATATCTTTAACTCACCATTTCTTCTCACATCTCTTTAGGATCATCTCTTTCATATCTCTAGAATAATTTTTCTTCCATCTAAATTACATCCTTAAGAGTTCCTTATTGAGGGTCTTTTAAAGATTAACTTTCATTTTTCTTTTGTCTATCAATATATTTTGTTCTCATTACTAAAAGATAATTTCACTGACTATAGAAATCTAGGAGGACAGTTATTTGTTTCAGCATGTCAAAGATAATATTTCACTTTCTTCTGTCACTATTAAGTCAGCCAAAAGTCTAACTGCTGTGCCTGGCCTTTTCTTTTTGGCTTTCTACAATTTGGTGAGCTCTGATCAAAGTCTAAAATCATAAACTACATTTCAGATAATAAATCAATCACACCAAAAGTTTCCTCACACCCCTTTGAAATCATTTCCTCTCCCTTCCATAACCACCCACTCCCACACCTAGGCAACCACTGACCTGCTTTCTGTGACTCTAGATTAGTTTTCATTTTCTAGTATTTTATATAAATAGAAACATACAGTATATACTCCTTTTTGTCTAGCTTCTTCTACTCAAGGTAATTATTTTGAGATTCATTCATGCTGTACACAAAAACAGTTCATTCCTTTTATGTTGAATTTTATAATATGGTAGGAATATATCCATAATTTGTATATCCATTCACCTGTTGGAGGAAATTTGGGTTGTTTACACTTTCTGGCCACTAAAAGTAACACTGCTATGAACATTTTCATACAATTCTTTGTATTTATGTTTTCTCTTTTCTTGGGTAAACACACAGAAATGGAATGGCTGGATCACATTTTAGCCATGTAGTTAACAGTTTTAATCACTGAAAAAATGTTGTCCAAAGTTGATGCACTATTTCACATTTCTACAAATAGTAAATGAAACTTGCAGCTCCTCCATATCCTTGACAACATTTGCTATGGTCAATCTTTTTAATTCTAGCCATTTCAATAAGTAATATCCTTCTAAGATCTGAATTCACACTTTCCTAATACAATGAGTTCTCAGGTAACGAATGAAGTTTCTAACTGTGTCTTTAACTCTTTAACTGGAATTTGTAAGTGAGTTGGAAAAGGTGCATACAGTTCTTACTGAGTCTTATTTTAGTGCAAGAAAAGACTCAATGTTTTTTTTCAATGATTTGAATGCTGGACACGCAGCAAGTCAAGGTGATTGTGATAAAGAATTTGTTGTAAGCAGATGTTGAAAGGAGAGCTTCGAAACTGCTGCCCTGCTCAAAGAATGAGGCACCCACTTGAAGATGGTGGCTGACCACTCAGCTTTAAATGTGTGTGGCTCTCCATAGTCCTACCAATTATCCATTTTCATATATCAGGCTCCTGAAAGGGCTCACTACATCTTCTAAGTCTCCCATTCCAGGACTTCAACCTATAATTTTTCCCATTCCAGTTATCATGATCTATCACTCAACTTGTAAAAACTGGGGTCTAATCTTATTTCACTTCATAAGTAATGACAGAACCAGTGCAAATTACATTAAAGAGCAAGAAAGGGCTGTTCATAAGTCAGACATTTCTAACCTGGGGAGTACCTGTACTAATAATGTTGAGTAACTTTTCAAGTATTTGACACCTGTATATCTTAAAAAAAAGTCTTAGCCTGAAGCTTTTGCACATACTTTTTATTGTGTTATTTTCTTATTATTGGGCTTTCAAAAACTGTTTATATTTTTTAGATACAAATCCTTTGGTTTAAGTTTACAAATTATTGATTCAATTACTTTAACAGATATAGACCTATTCAGATTATCTATTACTCCTTGTGTGAATTTCAGTAGACTGTCACTTTCAAAAATTGGTTCATTTTATCTATCAAATTTGTGGGGACAGAAATGTTAATAATATTTCTTTATTATGCTTTTAATGTCCATGAGATCAGAAATGATACCCCCTATTTAATTTCTGATAGTAATTTGTATCTTCTTCTTTTGTGGGTTAGCCTGACTAGAGGTCTGTCAATATTATTATTATTCAAAGAACCAGCTTTTGGTTCCATTGATTTTCTCTACTAATATCCCATTTTTAATTTCACTGATTACTGCTTTGGTTTTTATTTCTTTTCTTACGCTTACTTAAATTTAACTTGTTCTTCTTTTTCTAGTTTCTTAAGGTGGAAGCTTATACTTTTTATTTTAGGTCTTTCTTTTTTTCTGGACATTCACCAGGGCTATCCATGCCAGCAGGGTTATCCATGGTGGACAGGTTTCAGTGGAGCTTCCAGACTAAGAAAGACTCAGAAGAAGGAAGAGGCCATTCACTTCTTAATAAAATGGCCAGTGAAAACCTTATGAACAGCAGTGAAATACTATCTGATATATTACTGGGAAACATTACGAACAGCCTTGAAACACTGTTCAATACAGCTCACAGAAGATGAGCCCCTCAGGTTGGAAGATGCTCAAAATACAACTGGGAAGAGCTGCCTCCTCAGAGTAGAGCCGACGTTAATGATGCAGACAGAGTAAAGCTTTCTGGATCCCCATTTGCTGATGTGTCACATCTCAAGATGAGAAGAAACAGCTACAAAACATCCACTAATAATCAGAACATGGAATGTATGAAGTATGAATCTAGGAAAACTGGGTGTTGTCCAAAGTGAAATAGAATGCATAAAGTCGATATCCTAGGCATTACTGAGCTGAAATTGACTGATTTTGGCCATTATGAATCAGATGAATAAATGATCTACTATGCTGGGAATGACAAATTGAAGAGTAATGCCATGGCATTCATCATCACAAAGAATATATAAATATCTATCTTGAAGTACAATGTTGTCAATGATAGGATAATACGCACACGCCTATGAGGAAGACCAGTTAATACTACTATTATTCAAATTTACGCACCAACCACCAAAGCCAAAGATGAGGCTACTGAAGATTTTTACCAACTGCTACAGTCTGAAAGTGACTGAACTTGTAGTCAAGATGTGTTAATTATCACTGGTGATTGGAATGCAAAAGTTGCAAACAAAGAAGAATCACTGGTAGTTGGAAATTATGGCCTTGGTGATAGAAATAACACTGGAAATCACATAATAGAATTTTGCAAGACCAACTACTTATTGCAAATACCTTTTTTCAAAACACAAATGGTGGCTGTACATGTGGACTTCACCAGATGGAGTATACAGGAATCAGACTGACTACATCTGTGGCAACAAGTGATGGAAAAGTTCTATACCTTCAGCCAAAACAAGGCCAGGAGCTGATTATGGAACAGGCAATCAACTGCTCCTATGCAAGTTCAAGATGAAGTTGAAGACAATTAAAACAAGTCCATGAGAGCCAAAATATGACCTTGACGATATCCCTCCTGAATTTAGAGACCATCTAAAGAACAGATTTGATGCACTGAACACCAATGATCAAAAACCAAAGGAATTGTGGGATGACATTAAGAACACCATCCATGAAGAAAGCAAAGGTCATTAAAAAGACAGAAAGGAAGAAAAGACCAAAATGGGTGTCAGAAGAGACTCTGAAACTTGCCCCTGAAAGGAGAGTAGCTAAAGCAAATGGAAGAATTGACAGGATAAAAGAGCTGAACACAAGATTTCAAAGAGCAGCTTGAGAAGACCAATTACTATAATGAAATGTGCAAAGACCTGGAGCTAGAAAACCAAAAGTGAAGAATACACTTGGCATTTCTTAAGCTGAGAGGACTGAGGAAAAAATGTAATAAGCCTTGAGTTGCAATACTGAAAGATTCCATGAGCAATACAATGAATGATGCAGGAAACATCAAAAGAAGATGGATGGAATACACAGAGTCACTATACCAAAAAGTATTGGTACATGATCATCTGATTCAAGAGGTGTCATTTGATCAAGAACCAATGGTACTGAAGGAAGATGTTGAAGCTACACTGAAGGAAGATGGCAAAGCAGCACTGAAGGAATTGGTGAAGAACAAGGCTCCAGGAATTGACGGAATACCCATCGAGATATTTCAACAAACGGATACCCTACTGGAGGCACTCGGTCGGCTATGTCAAGAGATTTGGAACACAGCTACCTGGCCAACTGACTGGAAGAGATCCATATATGTACCCATTCCAAAGAAAGATGATCCCACAGAATGTGGAATTATCAAACAATATAATTGATATCACACAGAAGTAAAATCTTGATGAAGATAATTAAAAAATGGTTGCAGCTGTATATTGACAGAGAACTTCCAGAAATGCAAGCTGGATTCAGAAGATGATGTGGAACAAGGGATATCATTGCTGATGTCAGATGCACCTTGGCTCAAAGCAAATAATACCAGAAAGGTGTTTACTTGTATTTTATTGACTATGCAAAGGCATTCAATTGTGTGGATCATAACAAATTGTGGATAACATTAAGAAGATTGGGGATTCCAGAACACTTAATTGTACTCATGAGGAATCTGTACACAGATTCGAACAGAAAAAGGGGATATTGCCTGGTTTAAAATCAGGAAGGGAGTGTGTCAGGGTTGTATCCTTTCACCACACTTATTCAATCTCTATGCTGAGCAAATAATCCAAGAAGCTAGACTATATGAAGAAGAATGTGACATCAGAATTGGAGGAATGCTCATTAACAACCTGAGATACGCAGACGATACAACTTTGCTTGCGGAAAGTGAAGAGGACTTGGAGCACTTACTGATGAAGGTCAAAGACTACAGTCTGCAGTATGGATTACATCTTAGTATAAAGAAAACAAAAATCCTCACAACTGGACCATTAAGCAGCATCACAATGAATGGAGAAAAGACTGAGTTGTCAGAAACTTCATATTACTTGGTTCTACAATCAATGCCAATGGAAGCAGCACTCAAGACATCAGACGATGTATTGCACTGGGCAAATCTGCTGTAAAAGACCCCTTTCAAGTGCTGAAGAGCAAAGATATCTCTTTAAAGGCGAAGATGCAACTAACTCAAGCCATGGTATTTTCCATCACTTCATATGCATGTGAGAGCTGAACAATGAACAAGAAAGACTGAAAGAGAGACGATGCTTTTGAGTTGTGGTGTTTGAGAAGAATACTGAAAGCACCATGGACTACTAAAAGAACTAACAATCTGTCCTGGAAGAAGTACAGCTGGAATGCTCCTTCGAAGTGAAAATGGCCAGACTTCATCTCACCTACTTTGGTCATATTGTCAGAAGGGACCATTCTCTGAGAAGGAATGGTCATGGGAGAAGGATGTCATGCTTGGTAAAGTGGAGGGTCAATGAAAGAGGGGAAGGCCCTCAACAAGATGGATTTATACAGTGGCTACAGTAATGGGCTCAGGTACAGTAGAGACCCTGAGGCTTGCGCAAGACTGGGCAGTGTTTGGTTCTGTTGTGCATAGGGTCCCTAAGAGTCAGAGATGACTCGATGGCACATAACAACAACAACAGCAACACATTCACCGCTATAAAGTTTGTCCTAAGTACTGTTTTCATTGAATCCAATAAATTTGTTAAGCTGTATTTACATTTTCATTTTGTTCAAAATATTTGTTAATTTATCTTGAGATTTTTTTCTGATCCACGTGTTAGAAATGTGTTGCTTCGTCTCTAACTATTTGGGGTCTTTCTACCTATCTTTCTGTCACTGATTTCTAGTTTAATTCTATTGTGGACTGAAAGCAAACTCTGTATGATCTGTGTTCTCCAAAATTGTTCTAGGTGTATTTTATGTCCCCAGAATATGTTCTATCTTGGTTAATGTTTCATGTGAGCTTGACAAGAATGTATATTCTGCTGTTGTTGGATGAAGTGTTCCATAAATGTCAATTAGATCCAGTTGACTGATGATGCTATTGAGTTCAACTATAACTTCACTGATTTTCTGCCTGCTTGATCAAGAAATTAGTTAGAAGATGGTGTTAAAATCTCTAACCATGAGAGGATTTGACTATTCTCCTTATATTTCTAACAGTTCTTCTCTCACTTATTTTGTCATATACTATGTTGTTAAGCACATACACATTAAGGATTGCCTATATCCTCTTAGAGAAATGATTCCTTTTGTCATTGTTATATCCCTCTTTATCCCTGATAATTTTCCTCACTCTGAAGTCCGCTTTGTCTGAAAATTAATGAAGCTACTCCAGCTTTCTTTGATTAGTGTTAGCATGGTACAGCTTTCTCTATCATTTTATTTTTATACTCTTTGTCTTTATATTTAAAGTAAAATCACTTGTAGACAACATTTAGTTGGGCTTTCTTTTTTATCCACTTAGTCTCTTAATTGGTGTATTTAGACCACTTCCATTTAAAGTGATTAATAACACAGTTGAATTAGTTTCTAGCATATTTCTAATGAAACGCTCCTTAGTAGCAAGAATGGCAAAGCTTGGACTTGCTTACTTTGGACACATTATCAGGAAAGACTAATTGCTAGGAAAGGGCATCATAGCTGGTATTGTAGAGGATCAGGACAAAACAAGAGAAATACTCAATAAGACAGGCTGACACAATAGCTACAAAAATGGACTCAAACATACTAACAATCATGAAGTGGCACGAGGCCAGATAATATTTTGTCCAGTTATCCATAATATCATCATGAGTTGGAGCCAACCTGATAGCAAGTAACAACATATAACTCTTTATTCTCTGTTGCCCTTGTTATCTTTGTTTTTTTTTCTGTCTTCCACTCTTTTTCTTTCTTTTCTAGTTTTAACTAAGCATTTTATATGATTCCATTTTCTCTCCTCTCAATACATCAGTTATGCTTTTTAAAACTTTGTTAGTGATTGCCTTAGTGTTTCCAATATACATTACAATTAATCTAAGTCTACTTTCAAAAAACAGTATACCATTCAATGGGTAGTGCAAGTATCTTATAGTAGTCCCAATTTTTCCCTCCCATCACACTGCTGTCAGTCATTTCACATATCCATAAACAACAATCACCTGATATACTGTCACTATTATTCTGAACAAATTGCTATCCACTGAATCATTTAGGAAAAAGAAAAATAAGATTTTACCTTCATTCCATCTCGAACACTCTTTTACGTAGATCTGAGTTTCTGATCTGTATCCTTTTCCTTCTCTCTGAAGAACTCCTTTAACATTTCTTACAAGGTTGGTCTACTGGCAGTAAATGTCTTCAATTTTTGTCTGAGAAAGAATTTCTCCTTCACTACTGAAGGATAATTTTACTAGGTACAGAATTCTAGATTGGTAATTTCTTTCTTTCTACATTTAAATATTTCACTCCATTTCCTTTTGGCATGGTTTCAAGGGAAATTGTACATAATTCTAATAACTGTTCATCTGTAAGGAGCTCTAGTGGCATAGTGCCTAAGGCATCTGACTGCTAACCAGAAGGCTGGTGGTTCAAACCCCCCAGTCACTCCTTGGAAGGAAGGTTGGGCAATGTGATCCTACCTCAGAAACCCAAGGAGGGGTCGCTATGAGTTAGATCCGACTCTACGACAGTGTGCTGCTGCTGCTGTTGTTCATCTATAAACAGGTGTTTTATTTCTCTGGCTTAAGATTTTCTATTTGTCTTTGATTTTCTGTGTTTCAATATGATATGCCTAGGTGCAGATTTTTTGGTATTTATCCTACTTGCTATTTTCTGAGTTTCCTATATCTGTGATTAGCTGTCTTGGAAAAGTCTCAACCATCATTACTTTAAATATTTCTTATCCTTTCTCCTTCTCCTTCTGGTATTCCCATTATGCATACTTTACAATTTTTGTAAATGTTTCACGGTTCTTGGATATTCTGTTCTGTTTAATTCTTCCATACCTTTGCTTTTCAGACTGGGGACTTCCTCCTCACTTATCTTCAAACTCACTTTTTCTTTACTCAGTCATGTGCGATCGATTTATGAACCCAAAAGTATTCTTCATTTTTGATACACTATATTTTCATTTCTACCATTTATTTTTTATTATTTCTTAGAGTTTTCAACTCTGCTTATATTACCCATATGTTATTATATGTTGCCTACTGTCCTTTTTTCAGACTAGAGCCCTCAGCATATTAATCATAATTGTCTTAAACTCCCAATCTGATGATTCCAAAATCACTGATATATCTCGTTCTGAGGTTTGGCTTGTCTCTGTAGATTGCCTTTTAGCATACCTAATAATTTTTTTTGTTGAAAGGTGAACATGATAGATTAGGTTTTTTAATTAAAAAAATAAAAAAACCTAAGGTCACAAATTTGAGGATTTATGTTTACCTGGTTAGGAGCCAGGAAATGTTTAGTTTGCTGTAGCTGTGGTGACAAAGGTTAAAATTCCTTCTAACATCCTTATTTTTGTCTCCTCTGTTACTTTGGGTTTCCCTAAATAATTTTTCTTAAATAGGGTCTGAAGCTTGCAGTTCTTTTAGTCGTGATCCCATTATCATACAGAAGCTCTTCTGATGGGGTGGTAAGGTATAAGGAAAGGAGGCATTTTAACCCACCAGCCACTCCTTGAAAGGAAGTCTGGGCAATCTACTTCTATAGTGATACTACCTCGGAAACCCAAGGAGGGGTCACTATGAGTTGGGTCTGACTCGATGGCACATAATGACAACAACATGATAGGTGTCAGAATCTTTTAGTGAGCCTGTGTCCCTGAGCAGTGACCTTCACAAGTGTGTCTCCGTTTTCTTCCAGCTACGTGAGACAGAAAGACTAAAGGGATCCAGAGCTGGGTATTTCCCTTCTCCCAGGCCAGTTAGGGTTTGGTAAAACCCAAGTCAGGTAGACTCTGGTAAAACAGTTTCCTCTGAGGATGGCAGGATTTATTAAGGAGAACAGAAAGAACTAGGAATATTTTTAAATGGTTCCTTTTCCCTTGATACTGATGGAAGAATGAGAGGATTTTTTTTTCTTATCTTCATAGTAAGAACCTGGTGGGATTCCTAGAGTTAAAACTCACAAAAGTGTAGAAGCTCCCTTTTCCCACCCCTCCAGAATTTTAAACTCTCAAGCTAGTTCACACTGAGTCCCTAGTAACTGACCAACTATGAAAAAAAGGCTTCCTACCTGTACTGAGTAGTGTCTCAATAAATCCCTGTCTGTTTCTCTACTTTTTGAGGCAGTTTTGCCCTGTGACTTCAATTCTCTAACGGATCTAAGATGAAGTTTTATTGATTTCCAGTGTATTCAGCTTTTTTCTTGTTGTGGGGAAGGAAATGACAACTCCCAAGCTCCTTAAAACTCAGACCAGAAACTGAAAGTCCCTTACCAATTGGCATATTTTTCTCCTTATCATGGGTTTTATATGCTAGTCTCCTTGCATACCTGGTATTTTTTGATTGAATGCTAGACAATGCAAATTTCTGGTGGTGATGTATACTTTTGTATTTCTATGAACAGTCTTAAGCTTTGCTCTGGAAATGTTTAGAAATGATGACACTTCTGGGTCTTTCTTTTAAGATTTTTTAGATGAGACCAGAGCCATAATTACCTTATGGCTAATTATTCCCATTCCTAACATTCTTCTGAAAATGCTTATCCAATGTCCCAGGAAAGATGACATTTTTAAAAATGGATGGTGGAAAGCCACTATTTCCAGCCTTATCTGAGCACCAAGGACCATTCTCTCAAACTGCCTTGGCTGGTTCTTTCCCTGGCTTCAAGTACCTTCCTCACATGCATACACCAATCAGTATTCTGCTGAACACTCTAAGGGGGCCCTCCACAGATCTCTGAGGCTCTCTCATTCCAGCCTTCTTTTCTCCATTCCTTGAACTCTAACATTTGTCTCTTTATCTCTGGGATTCCACCGGTTTCCCCTTCCTATAATGCATTGTGGAAACTTCCTCAAGTTGGGACAATCATCAGACTCACCTTTCCATCTCTCAGGAATCATAATTTTTTACTGCCTGCTTTCTAGTATCTTTAAAAGCATTTTGTTATTTTTGTCTTTTTTCCCCCTTTTTGGTGCTTAGTGCAAAATGAACTAAAATCTGATCCCTGTTACTCTAACTTTACCACAATCACAAATCCTATACAGCTACATATACTAAGCACCTAGTATGTTTTAGATACTGTCATAAGCAATGTAGAAACAAAAACACAGAAGAAACCAAATCTGCCCTCTAAAATATTGAATACTGAAGTCTAGAAGGAGCAACAAGAAAGCAGACTAAAAATCAGAATACTAAGTTTTCTGATTAAGGTATTCAAAAACTGCTTTGAAAGCACAGAGAAAGAGTACTTAGCCCAAATTTGCTGAGAGGGTCAAGTAAGAAATACACAAGTTGAGACTTAAAGATAAGTAAGAGGTTACACACTGTATTTGTAAAATTTTAAAAAGAAAAAATTAAATAGCTAACATACTAGTAAATTTTAAAAATACAAGCATTCTACTCATAATATCTAAGTCTAGCTTTAATATAAGTAACTAAAAAATCATGAAATCACAACTATCAAAGCTTATAAGGCACTGCATGTTTCTAAAATCTCCAGCTTCATCGCCATTATTCTCTCTCAACTCTCCTTGCTCCAATCATATTAGACTCTTGAGTTCTTTATATGCCATCTTTTCCTGACTAGAAACCTTTATTTACACTGCTCTCTTGTGGAAAATGCTCTCCACTTACCTATGACACTCACCTTTTTGCCTTTTTAACTGCTACTTCAAGTTTCAACTAAACATCATTCCTTACAGAAAACTTCGCTGTCCTAGACTAAGTAAAATAACTGTACATTCCCTTAAATCCACATTTTCCTTTTTAATAAGACTCATCATATTTAAACCCTTATTCAGTATATGTCTTCACCAATATTTTACCAATTCTAAGGATAAGGTCCAAGAGTATCTTATTTACCACTGCCTTAGTCCCAGTACATAAGAACTCAATAAATATCAGTTACACTGACTGTATGTGTCAGCTTTAAATTTAGGAATCAACATTCTTTGGGATGAGCAAATTGGTCTCTGAGAAGGTTTACCACCTGACCACCTGAGATAAGAAAGGCAATCACAGCTTTCAAGGCTATTGCATCAGTTATTAAGAGTGGAAGAGTACTTCATTTTTAGTTTCATAAATAAAAAAAATTGATTTCACCACTATAAAAAGAAATACTTTTTAAAAAGAACTTACCAGAATATTTTTCTTATGTCGTTTCTCCTTTATATGTTTATGAGCTCCCTGTATGTTTTCAATGTGAATTAAGCAAAGTTTGCATAGGTATCGGCAATTGGTATATTCTGGTGAGCGCTGAGGAGACAGGTTAAAAAAATTCATTTTTTTCAAAAAACAAGAAGCAAATTACTGACTACATAATAAAAAGGATGATATAATTATGCTAATAAAAGAGAAAGAAATAAGTACCAAAGGAGTAAGTTTTTAATAAGGCAATCAATACTTACATATGAGAGATGATCACAGATTATACACTAATTTCAAAAAATATATTGATAATATTAAATATGTTTGATACATAATTGATTGAAGACCAATCCACTGCAGGGTAAGAGTTTCATTATTTTATAATCTACTTCACTGCTGTTCCAAAAATTAGATTTTCAAACTTAACCTTTACTCATTTTGATGAAATGTGAAAAATAAAATCCACTCCCCAAAATAGGGGATTTCAAAAGACTAAATCGCAAATATCAAAGACAATTCTGAAAGGTTAATTCCTAAAACACTTAAACTAATCACAGTATCATGGGAATAAATGGATAACCTCTTAATGGGTAACTACTCTGAAAGAAACGACAATTCTGACACTATAATAGCAGACACAATACTTTATTCACAATCTGTATATGTTTTCAAAATAATAATAAAACTTAGAGTGCTTCTTATATATCAGGCACTATAATAGACTCCACGTACAATTTATTATTTTACCTTCCTTAATAATCCAGCTCCGCCAATTGTTCCTCAGTTTGTTATACTGTGGTGGCTTGCATGTTGCTATGAGGCTGGAGGCTATGCCACTGGTATTTCAAATACCAGCAGGGTCACCCAAGATAGGCAGTTTCAGCAGAGCTTCCAGACTACAAAAGACTCAGAAGATGGAAGGGGCCATCCACTTCTCAAAGAACTGACCAGTGAAAACCTTATGAATAGCGCTGACACACTGTCTGATATAGTGCCTGAAGACGGACCCCTCTGATCAGAAGGCAATCCAAATACGACCAGGGAAGAACTGCCTCCTCAAAGTAGTCGACCTTACTGACATGGACAAAGTAAAGCTTCCAGGACCTCCATTTGCTGATGTGGCATGACTCAAAATGGGAAGAAACAACTGTAAGCATCCACTAAAAACAGTAACGTGGAATGTATGAAGTATGAATCTAGGAAAACTGGAAGTTGTCAAAAATGAAATGGAATGCATAAAGATTGACATCCTAGGTATTACTGAGATGAAATGGACTGGTTTTGGCCATTCTGAATCAGACAACCGTATGATCTACTATGCTGGGAATGACAAATTGAAGAGGAATGGCATGGCATTCATCATCACAAAGAATGTTTCAAAGTCTATCCTGAAGTACAGTGCTGTCAGTGACAGGATAATATCCATTCACCTACAAGGAAGACTGATTACTACTACTATTATTCAAATTTACACAGCAACCACCAAAGCCAAAGATGAGGAAACTGAAGATTTTTACCAACCTCTGCAGTCTGAAATTGACCAAATATGCAATCAAGAAGTACTGTTTATTATGGGTGATTGGAATGTGAAAGCTGGAAACAAAGAATCATCACCAGTAGTTGGAAAATATGATCTTGGTGAAAAAAAAGACACTGGAGATCGCATAACCGAATTCTGCAATACCAACGACTTATTCATTGCAAATACCTTTCTTCAACAACATAAATGGCAGCTATACACATGAACCTCGCCAGGTGGAATACAACAGGAATCAGATAGATTATGTTATAAAATGAAAATCCTCACAACTGGACCAATAAGCAGCATCAGGATAAATGGAGAAAAGACTGAAGTTGTCAAAGATTTCATATACTTGTTTCACAATCAATACCAATGTAAGCAACAGTAGAGAAATCATATGACATATTTCACTGGAAAATTCTGCTGTACAAGACCAACTTTAAAGTGCTGAAGAGCAAAAATGTCTCTTTGAAGACTAAGGTGCACCTAACCCAACCCATGGTATTTTCAATAGCCTCATATGCATGAGAAAAGCTGGGCAACGAACAAGGAGGATGGAAGAAGGGTTGATGCTTTTTAGTTGTGGTGTTGGCAAAGAATACTGAAAATACCATGGACTGCCAGAAGAATGAACAAATCTGTCCTGGAAGAAGTGCAGCAGGAATGATCCTTAGAAGTGAGAATGGCCAAACTTCATCTAACCTACTTTTGGTCAGGTTGTCAGAAGGGACTGTTCCCTAGAGAAGGGTATCATGCTTGGTAAAGTGAAGGGTCAGTGAAAAAGGGGAAGGCCTTCAACAAGACGGACTGATGCAGTGGCTGCAATGATGGGCTCAAGTATAGCAAAGATGAAGCTGGTACTGCAAGTGAAGCTGGTACTGGAACCAGGCAGTGTTTTCTTGTTGTACATAGGGTTGCTGTGAGTCGGAGCTGACTTGATGGCACCTAACAACAATAACACAATAATCCACTTAGAGTCCTGGTGGTGCAATGGTTAAAACACCTGTCTGCTAACCAAAAGGTTGCTGATTTGAACCCACCAGCCACTCCACAGGAGAAAATAACTGGCTATCTGTTCCTGTAGAGATTAAAGCCTCTGAATGTTTACATCAGGTACATACACTCCTTGGAGAGATCAAGCATTTGAGAACAGAAGGGTAGTGTATGCACAGGGAGACCACTTGGGGGCAGAAGTGCATGGAGGGAAGGACATAGGGAAGAGGTAACTATGGGGAGGAAGGGGAAGACAGATGTTACATTGTGGGAAATTTTAGTCAATGTTATGAGACAAAATGTGTATGAACTGCTATATGGAAAATGAAATTGCTCTGTAAACTTTCACCCAAATCACAATAAAAATTTTAAAAAGGAAAAGATTAGAGCCTCGGAAACCCTATGGGACAGTTCTAAATAACTCAGTGATAATAACAGAATAATACAACTAGACTGTGATTACCCCTGTTTTATAAACAGGAAAACAACAGTTCAAAGGAGCTTGCAACTTTTGCAATGTTCACAAGTATTAACTAGAAGATGCTAAATTTAAATACATGTATGTCTGAATCAGAAGCCAATGCTCTATCCAAAAGATTGTACAATAAAAAAATCATAAAAACACAATACACATTGAATTTTAAAATACTGTTTTCAATGCCTTACAGTGACATTTCAGCAATGTTCCATTTTTATTTCAGATTAATCTTCAACAGGTTGTGGATCTTCACAAAAAAATTCTCTTACCTTAGAAATACTACATATGGTCATATGATTTAATTTAAATGGGAAACTTGTCCCAAATTTAGCCACAGTACTGTCACAGACTAAAAATAAATACAGCCAGCCTTTAAAAAGTGCCTATTAACTTTAAAATATCTTATGAGGATTCCCTGTTTTACTGGCAAAGGAATGAAATCACAGCAATTATAGAATTTGTCCAAGGCAAAAAGTAAATTTTAAAAATTCATCATTCCAATTCTTAAGTCTGAAAATTCTTTCAAATGAGTTCTATTTGGGGAATGAATCAAGCTCTCACAGAAAACTATACCTTTTAGTTTCCAACTATAACTATTTTTTCACTCATCAAATATTTTCTGAGCTCATACGATGTATCAAAAACATTTTTCTACCAGCTGGGGCTACAGGTATAAACAAAAAAGACAAATATCCCTGTCCTCATGAAATTATATCCTAACACACTGAAATAGGTAAAAAACAAATGTACAAACAAACAGGAAGGCAAGATGCTAATTTTTTAAACATGAGGTTATCACTGAAAGCCTTATTGATAAAGTAACTTAAAGGAAGTGAGGGACTGAGCTATACGAATATTTTACAAAGGGAACATTCCAAGCACAGGAAGAATGAACCAGGAAGGCTCCAACCAGGAATGTGCCTAGTACATTTGAGAAACTATAAGAAGCCAGTGTAATTGGAACAGAGAGGTAATCAGAACTATAGCTTTTATGTTAAGTTTGATGGGAAGATACTGACGCAGGGAATTGTTAAGATCTAATCTCTATTTTAAGGAGACCCTGGGTGACACAAATGGTTAAGCCCTCAGCTATTAACAGAAAAGATAACAGTTCAAACCCACCCAAAGGCACCTGACAAGAAAGGTCTAATGATCTACTTCCAAAAGATCACAGCCATAGAAAACCTTAGAGCACAGCTCTTTTCTGAAACACATGGGATTGCTATGAGTCAGAACTGAGTAGATGCCAACAGCTTTAATCTGTATTTCTAAAGGATGACTTGGCTTTTATAAGAACAGTAGAAGTTTCCAGCTTCCAAGTAAAAGTAGAAGGACCAGTTAAGAGCATACTGGAATAATCTGGAAGGATGATTTTGGCTTGGTTCAAGGTAAGAGTAGTGGATATTTTAAAATTGATGGATTCATAAGCTGAAAGCAAATACAGAGAATACTTAAAGCCATGAAAAATCATAAGGTCATTAAGGGACCCATGAAATCACTCATTATATGAATTTTTCAGCTCTTGGATTCTGGTAGACAAGCACATAACTGAGTATTTTTCACTAAATTGCACTGAAGAATATGGCAAAGAACAAGGCTTCAGGAATTGACAGAATACCCACTGAGATGTCTCAATAAATGTATGCCATACTGGAAGCACTTACTTGTCTATGTCAAGAAATTTAGAAGACAGCTACCTGGCCAGCTGACTTGGAAAGTTCTATTATTTGTACCCATTCCAAAGAAAGGTGATCTTACACAATGCAGAAATTATCAAACAATACCATTAATATCACACGCGAGTAAAAAACAGTTACAGAAGTATATTGACAGAGAACTTCCATAGGTGCAAACAGGATTCAGAACAGGACGTGGAATGAGGGATATCACTGCTGATATCAGATGGATTTTGGGTGAAAGCAAAGAATACCAGAAAGATGTTTATTTGTGTTCTGTTGACTATGCAAAAGCATTTGACTGTGTGGGTCATAACAAATTATGGATAATATTGAGAAGAATGAGAATTCCAGAACACTTAATCGTGCTCATGAGGAACCTGTACATAGACCAGGTGGCTGTCATTCAAACACAACAAGGAGATACTGTGTGGTTTAAAATCAGGAACAGGGTGTGTTAAGGTTGTATTCTTTTACCATATTTGCTCAATCTGAGCATATACTCTGAGATGCTGGACCATATGAAAAAGAACATGGCATCAAGATTAGAGGAAGACTCATTAACAACCTGTGATATGCACATGAGACAACTGTGCTGGCTTAAAGTGAAGACGACTTGAAGTACTTAGTGATGAAAATTAAAGATCACAGTCTGCAGTATGGATCACACTTCAACATTAAGAAAACAAAAATTCTCACAAATGCACCAGTAAACAGCATCACAATGAATGGAGAAAAGACTGAAGATGTCAAAGATTTCATATTACTTGGTTCCACAATCAATACAAATGGAAGCAGTGGTCAAGAAATGAGATGCCATATTTCACTGGGCAAATGTGCTGCAAAAGACCTCTTTAACATGCTGAAGAGCGAGTTCCAGTAAGATGGTGCAATAGACAGACAAACTACATAGAGCCTCTTCAACAAAGAAAAGAGGAACCAATTAACATAGATACAGAAGATAATCCTGGAGCCCTGAGCTTTGAAAGTAAGGATACAGAAGTGAACTAAACTACAACCAGTAGAGGAACCTACATGAAAACACCAGAAAAGGAGACATACGGAGCTGCGGTCTGTCAGCGATCCTGATGGCAATGGACAACTTGGATATTGCCAAGAGGTGTTGGGACCTAAATATTAAGCTAAAAATTGGCCCAGCTAGCCAGGGGCTGCACAGAGGACTGCACTGGTGGCTCGTGAATAAAAGGGGAAGCAGCAAAGAGGGATATGGGCTGAGCTATAGACTTTTGGCTGTCTGGAAAGTGCATCCATTTTGAATGTTTACAAATGGTTCAACCATTTTGGATATTTAGAGCGACAGTGTTCCCTCAGATTCCAGGCACCTAAGAACAGGCTCCACTTGCCAGAGACTGCAAGGACATTCCAGAAACAAACGACTGGAAAAGTGTGACACTCTCCGTGTTACTCTTATATCCCACACCCTCTTCGTGAATAGAGGTGCAGCAATCCCTCACATTCTGGGCCATTAGGAATTTCATCCTGGTCTGTGTGCTCTGACGGAGCCTGGATGCCTGCCTTGCCCAGATTTTTCTTTCTCTTTTTTTTTTTAGTTTGTTTGTTTTTCTCTGTTTTAAAATAATAATTATCATTATTTTCATCCTTTTTATTATTTTCTTTATTCTTCCCTTCCCAGGTTATAGTTTTCAGCTTTTTCTCTCTTCCCTGTTCCTGATTCCCACTTTTTTCTTTCTCATGGAACTCCACATTCCTTGCTTTTCTTTTTGTACTTTTCCCCACTTTTCTCTTCATTATCATTATTCTATTATTCTCCTCTTCTACCTCTGTTCTCTTACTGCTCCCACCACACATATTACGGGCTTTTTTTATTTTTTCGGTCTGAGTGGGAGATAGCAACTGTGCCCACATGATGCAACCACACCCACACCTCCTACAGCTCTACTTACTGAGGGAGAGCCACCACTTCCGTCTCTATCAACTGGCCAATGATAAACAACCACCAAGAAGAGCCTGACTCACCCTTAACTGCTCTTCAAAGACAGTTAACAGAGATCTAAATACAACAAGGTCACAATGTCTTGGAGACAACAGACCATCACAATCCACACAAAGAAGCAAGATAAAGCAGGAGAAACAAGTGAGCAGAACACATCCCTGAGGAAGCAGCAGCACTGGAACCCCCGATAAGGAATTCAGCAGAATCATACTTAGGTACTTTCAATGGATTGAGAAACAGATCAAGGAAAACACTGAAAAATTAAGGAAAACACAGACAAAACCCAAGAACAATTTCGGGAGAAAATACAAGAAAAATATGACAAAATAAATGAAAATTTAGATTCAAAATCTACAGATAAAAATTCAGAAGATTAATACTTAATTTTCAAAAATAGATAACACATTGAAAGGGCAAAGGAGCAGAATTGAATCCATAGAAGACAGAATTAATGATATTGAAGACAAATACTTGAATACTTCTTTGGAAAGGGATCAATCAGAAAAAAGATCAAAACAAAATGCAGAAAGCCCAAGATTCATGTGGGATACCATCAAAATGAATAACCTACATGTCATTGGAATTCCAGAACAGGAAGAAAAAAATAAAACCACTGAGAAAACTGTCCAAAATTTGTTGGAAGAGAACTTCCCTGATATGATGAAAGATGAGAACAGATCCATTCAGGAAGTCATAAGAACCCCAAACAGGACAGATCCCAAAAGAAAATCACCAAGACACATCATCATCAAATGAATCAAAATCAAAGACAAAGAAAGAATCCTGAAAGCAGCACAAGAAAAACTAAAAGTTACCTACAAAGGACAACCAATAAGAATAAACTCTGATTTTTCAGCAGAAACCATGCAAGTGAAAAGGCAATGGGGTGGTATATATAAAACCCTGAAAGAGAAAATATTCCAATCAAAAATTATATACCTGGCAAAATTATCCCTCAAGTATGATGGTTAAATTAGGAGATTTCCAGATAAGCAAAAATTAAGGAAATTTGTTAAAACCAGACCAACCTCAATACTAAAGGGAGTCCTTTGAACAGAGAACCAACAACAGAAAACAACAACCGACCATTAATATACAAGATGACAAGACCCAGAAACTAACACAGCTATGGAAGTATCCAAAGTTAAATTACAAGTATCCAAAGTATTGAATCCAAGTACTGAAGTATCCAAAGTTACAAGACTGTAAAGAGGGAAACAGAGATATCAATTGGCAAATGAGGACAACTACAAACAAAAAAGAGGGAAAAAATAGTGTAGTTATTTATAAAACTTCTGAATGGTGAGGAAGTCAAGAAAGTTGAAAGATAGAATAAACTGTTCTAAACTCAGGGAGAAAATTATAAATCACAGGGTAACCTCAAAGAAAAATGATAAACCTTCACATCACCAAAAAAAAGAAGACAAGAACAAATATGTAGCAAATACTAAAACAAAAGCAACAAAAGAAATGATAACACGATTCATAAACATAATGAGCCCAGCACAGAAAATTATATGGAACAAAGAAACCAGGAACACAATGAAAAAACATATAACAAAATGACAGCAACCAATTCATACTTGTCAATAATTACACTGGATGCCAATGGATTAAATACAGCACTCAAGAGGCAGATTGGATGAGAGATCATAACCCATCAATATGCTGTCTACAAGGGACACACCTTAGAGACAAAGAAAAAAACACACTAAAAATCAAAGGTTGGAAAAAGACATATCAAGCAAATGGCAACCAAAAAAGAGCAGGAGTGGAAATATTAATTTTTGATAAAACTGACTTTAAGACAAATACCATAATAAGTGACAAGGAAGTACATTATATAATAATTAAAGGATCAATGAACAAGAAGATATAACCATAATAAATGTCTATGGATCCAATGAAAGAGCCCCAAAATACATAAATCAGACTTTAACAGAATTGAAAAGCAAATAGAAGACTCCACAGTCATAGAATAATTTAATACACCACTTTCAATGAAACACAGAACAACTGGAAAGAAACTCAACAAAGATGCAGAAGAGCTAAACAATACAATCCACCAACTTGACCCTATAGACACCTACAGAGCACTTCACCCAACAACAGCACAATATACATTCTTTTCCAGTGCACATGGAACATTCTTCATGATAGCCCATCTGTCAGGCCATAAAGCAAGCCTTACTAAATTTAAATTTAAACACTGAAATACTGCAAAACATCTTCTCAGATCACAATGCTATAAAATTAGAAATCAAGAATAGGAAAATCAATGGAAAAAGAGAAAATATATGGAAACTGAATACCACCTTCCTCAAAATTGACTGGGTAATAGAAAAAAAATCAAAAATGAAATTCAAAATTTCCTTGAATCAAATGAAAATGAAAACATAACATACCAAAATCTTTGGGACACAGCAAAAGCAGGGATCAGAGGCCAATTTTTAGCCTCTGATAAATGTACACATCAAAAAAGAACAAAGAACCAAAATCAACATTTTAAGCCAACATCTTCAACAATTAAAAAAGAACAGCAAGAAAAGCCAGAAGAAAGGAAATGATAAAAATTCAAGCAGAAATCAATGCAACAGAAAATAGAAAGACAACAGAAAAAAACAATAAGACTAGAAGTTGGTTTTTGAAAAGATTAATAAAATTGACAAACCCACTTGCAAATTTAACAAAGGAAAGAGGGAGAGAATAAAAATAAGAAAAATAAGAAATGAAATGGGTGACATCACAATAGAACCAACTGAAATAAAAAGGATAATTGTATCAGGATACTATGAAGAACTGTACTTCATCAAATATGAAAATCAGGAAGAAACGGACAGATTTCTAAAACACACTACTTACCTAAACTAACACAGACTGAGGTGGAAAAGTTGAATAGATCCCTAACAAAAGAAGAAATTGAACAAGTCATAACAAAATTACCAACAACAAAAAGTCCTAGCCTAGATGGTTTCACAGGAGAATTCCACCAATTCAGAGAATTCCAGAAGAACTGACACCAATCCTACTCAAAATATTCCAAACACAGAGAACGGTGGAATCCTCCCAAATTCATTTTATGAAGCAAGCATAACCTTGATACCAAAACCAGGCAAAAACATTACTAAAAAGGAAAACTACAGACCAATATCCCTCATGAATATAGATGTAAAAATCTTCAACAAAATTCTAGCCAATAGACTCCAACAACATATCAAAAAAATAATTCACTATGACCATGTGGGGATCATATCAGGTACGCAAGGATGGTTCAACATTAGAAAAACAATCAACATCATCCTCCACATAAACAAAACAAAGGAAAAGAAACACATGATCTTATCAATCAATGTAGAAAAGGCATTTGATAAAAATCCAACACCCATTCCTGACAAAAACTCTCAGCAAAATAGGAATAGAATGGAAATTCCTCAACATAATAAAGGGCATATATGCTCTGGTAGCATAGTGCCTAAGGCACTTGACTGCTAACCAGAAGGCTGGCGGTTCAAACCCACCAGCCACTCCTCGGAAGGAAGGTTGGGCAAT
>NW_006921732.1:4371044-4401450 GCF_000298275.1 Orycteropus afer afer
AGCTACCAAAAAAATAAAATACTTGGGAATAAATCTTACCAGGGACACAAAAGACCTGTACAAAGAAAACTACAAAAACCTGCTTCAAGAAACCATAAGAGATCTATATAAATGGAAGAGCATACCATGCTCATGGATAGGAAGATTGAACATTGTGAAAATGTCAAATCTACCCAAGCAATCTATACATTCAATGCAATCCCAATTCAGGTCCCATCAACATTCTTTAAGGATATGGAAAAACCAATCACTAACTTCATTTGGAAAGGAAAGAGACCTCAGATAAGCAAAGCACTACGAAGATGAAGAACAAAGTAGGAGGTCTCACACTCCTGAATCTCAAAACCTACTATACACCCAGAGTATTCAAAACTGCTTGGTATTATACAACGACAGACACACAGACCAATGGAATGGGAATGAGAACCCAGAAATAGATCCATTCACCTATGCTTAGCTGATCTTTGACAAAGCGCTGAAATCCATTAAATAGGGAAGAGACTGTTTAACAAATCGTGCTGGCAAAACTGGATATCCACTTGCAGAAAAATAAAACAAGATCTGTACCTCACATCACACACAAAAACTAACTCCAGATGGATCAAAGACTTAAATGTGAAACCTAAAACTATAAACCACTTCAAGGAAAAACTAGGCACAAAGTTAGGGGCCCTAATATATGGCATAAATAGACTATCAAGCATAACACAAAATGCATAAACAGCAGAAGATAAACTGAATGGGATCTTCTAAAAATTAAATTGTTATGGCTTTCCAAAGACTTCTCCAAGAGTCAAAAGAGAGCCTAGATTGCGAAAAGGTATTTGGCAATGACATATCTGACAAGAGACTTATCTCTAGAATTTATAGAACACTCCAACAGCGCAAAAACAAAAAAAGACAACTAATCCAATTTAAAAATGGGCGGAAGACATGAATAGACACTTCAACAAAGAGGATATTCAGGTGACCAACAAACATATGAAGAAATGCTCATGATCATTAGCTATTAGAGAGATGGAAACCAAAACAACAATGAGATACCATCTTGCCCTAGCAACTAGTAGCAAAGTTCAACAAGACAGAAAATAACAAATGCTGGAGAGGATGAAGAGAGATGGGGACTCTCATACACTGCTGGTGGGACTGTCAAATGATACAACCACTGTGGAAAGCAGTGTGGCGATTCCTTAAAAAGCTGGAATTAAAAATACCATTTGACTCAGCAATTCCAATACTAGGTATATATCTTAAAGAAGTGAGGGCCAGGACAAGAACATATATGCACACCCATGTTCACTGCAGCACTATTTACAATACGAAAAAGATAGAAACAACCTAAGTGCCCATCAACAGAAGAATGAATAACCAAACTACGGCACATACACACAATGGAATACTATGCAACCCTAAAGATTAATGTAGAGTCTGTAATACACCACATAACATGGATGAACTTGGAGGACATTACGCTGAATCACATAAGTCATTCAGAGAAGGACAAATATTGTATTAGTCCATTATTGTAAAAAGTCACAGAAAGGTTTATATACGGAAGTAAATTTTCTTTGTTGGTTACCAGGGGTGGGAGGGGAGGAGAGGGAACACTGTTAGATAGGTAGAGGCAAGTAGTGATTTGGGTGAAGAGAAGGGCAATATACCAAATGTAAGTGATCAACACGGTGCCACTGAGGAAGAGGAAGACATAGAGAGGTGCATGGGATGTGCAGTCAACAAAGATGACCCCTTTTGCACACACAGTACTGTGTTGTCAGTGAAGGCAAACACTGATATATACAAGTGGATAGATGGGTGGACAGGGTGAACTATTAGGTATGTCTATGCAGGGGGGAGTGTGCCCAAGACCATGTATACGGCTGGTAGACAATGTTTCTACAATGTATTTATATGCTCTATAAAAATTCCCAGGTATATAGTAGAGCTGACAAGGGAAAAGGTTGTAGTCACTTCTTGGCCACAGCAAGCTACCCAAACAGAGTGAATAGTCGGACCTGTGGGATTGTGACCATGGTCGCAGGGGACATCAAGCTCAACTGGCATAACATACTACACAATAACAGTGTTCCACATCCTACTTTGGCGAGTAGTGACTTGTATCTTAAAAGCTTGCAAGCAGCCATCTAGATGCAATGATGGGTCTCTCCTCATCCAGAACAAAGAAGAATGAAAAAAAAACCAAAGACACCTGGAAACAATTAGTCCAAGTGATTGGTACACCATGTGATCCTGAGCCTATACAACTATGAGACCAGAAGAACTACATGGTGCCTGGCTACCACTGTCAAGCCCTCAGAGGGGGATCTATGTAGGAGATCCTGGATAGAGTAGGAGAACAATGTGGAACAAAAATTAGTACCATTTAGGAAAAAAAGGGGGGGGGCCAGGTTTCCTGGTCTGATAGAGCCTGATAGAACCACTGAGACTAAGGCCCCTAGCTGCCTTTCAAGTCTGGAATTGAACCCACTCCTGTGGCTTCCAACCAAAGAAAAGACAGGCATATGAGCTGAACTCATAGCGACCCCTCCTTGGGTTTCCAAAGCAGTATCACTATGGAAGTAGATTGCCTCATCTTCCTTCTGAGGAGTAGCTGGTGGGTTTGAATTGCCAGCCTTCTGGTTAGCAGTCAAGTGCCTTAGGCATTACGCTACCAAAGCTCCTACCACTATGCATACCACCTCTAATTATTGACAACCTAGCATGCACAACCTACCATGGTTTTTTGTTTTTGTTTTTCGTGGCATAGGCGTTAAGGCATTTGGCTGCTAACCAAAAGGTTAGTGGTTCAAACCCACCAGCCACTCTGTGGAAGAAAGAGGGCACTTTTTACTATTATATTATGTATAATAGCAAATATGACAAAAATGCTCTCATTCTTAATTCTTATAATTTCAAAGAAGAGATACATGAAAGATGTTTAAATGTCTTCCTTTATCATAATTAATTTTTTTTTTTACCATTAAACAAGCAAACTATCCTTCAACTTTCCACAGACCAACCAAAATAAGTATTTCTAGGAATGCTGTTGTTGTTTTTATGTGCCATCGAGTCACACCTGATGCACAACGACCCCTCCTTGGGTTTCCGAGGCAGTATCACTACGAAGTAGATTGCCCAACCTTCCTTCAGAGGAGTGGTTGGTGGGTTTGAACTACCAGCCTTCTGGTGAGCAGTCAAGTGCCTTAGGCACTATGCTACCAAAGATCCTAAATATTTCAAAGTCAAGTAACACGCTCTACAGAGGAATCCTCCCTTTAGTCTTCAATGTGAAAATCTATGGGTACCCTGTGAACCGACAACAGCAACTTGGGAAGAATATTCTTAATTAGCTTTTAAAGTTGCTAAAGAAAAATGTTAATTAAAAGTACTCATTATTGAGGGAGTTGCTGGGCCTGCAGACAGTGGACCATGGTCACAGGGGACATCAAGCTCAACTGGCATAACATACTACAAAAAACACTGTTCTACATCTTACTTTGTTGTTATGTGCCATCAAGTCGGGCCGACTCATAGAGACCCCTCCTTGGATTTCCGAGGCAGTATCACTATGGAAGTAGATCGCCCCACCTTCCTTCCGAAGAGTGGCTTGTGGGTTTGAACCACCAGCCTTCTGGTTAGCAGTCAAGTGCCTTATGCACTGCACCACCAGAGCTCCTACATCCTACTTTAGTGAGTAGCAAATGAGGATTTAAAAGCTTTTGAGCAGTCACCTAAGATGCAAAAATTGGTCTCTCCTCATCCAGAACAAAGGAGAATGAAGAAAACCAAAGACATGGTAACAATTAACCCAAGGGACTAGTGGACCATGGGACATGACCCTGAGACCAAAAGAACTAGACAATGCCTGGCGACCACTGTCAACCACTTGCAGGAGGATAAAAATAGGAGATCCTGGAGAAAGTAGGAGAAGAATGTGGAATAAGACCCAAAATCATAAAGACTAGGCTTACTGGTCTGATAAGAGACTGGTGAAATGCCAGAGATTATAGCCCCTAGTCACTCTTCAGGCCTGGAATTGAACTCACTCCTGAGGCTTAACTTTCAGCCAAACAACAGACAAGCATACAAGGTGAACAATTACACTAGGTATGTACATTCCTGAGCATAATCAACCATAGGAGACCAGAAGGGCAGTATTTGCACGGGGAGATAGCTCAGAAAGCAGGAATGCATAGTAAACAAGGACACAGGGAAATGGTTATTACAGGGAGAAACTGGGAAGAGAGCTGTTACATTATAGGGATTACAATCAACATCATGAAACAAAATGTTTATGAACTGTTGAATGGAAAATGAACTTGCTCTGTAAACTTTCACTCAAATCACAATTAAAACAAAAAAAGTATACAGGAATTGTCTGGAGAGAAGAGGGAGCTTTTTACTAGATACCCTTTCATATGTTTTAGATTTTATTCTGTTCTAACAAATAAAATCATTAAAAAATTTTTTTTTAAAAAAACCTACCCTTCTTATAATCTAACTAGAAAAAAAATCCCCTCATTATTTCCACTGATTTACTTTATAGAAGGTAAAGGTTATTAAGTTTTTATTTATAAAATAAATTTAGACTTTTTTTTTTTAGAAAAAAGGATAGAAAATAAGGAGCTCTGGTGGTATAGGAAGGAGCTCTGGCATTTGACCACTAACTGCTAACCAGAAGGCTGATGGTTCAAATCCACTAGCTACTCCGTGGAAGGAAGATTAGGCAATCTACTTCCATAAAGATTTACTACCTTGGAAACTCAATGGGGGTCGCTATATGTCAGAATCGACTCAATGGCAGTGATTTGGTTTCTGGTGGTTTTTTTTTCTGTGGGATAGATGTTAAGGCACTGGGCTGCTAACCAAAAGGTTAGTGGTTCAAACTCACCAGCCACTTTGTGGATGAAAGATGAGGCAGTCTGCTTCTGTAAAGATTTACAGCCTTGGAAATTGGATGGGGATAACTGTGAGTCAGAATCTACTCAATGGCAGTGAGTTTAATTTTTTCTGAGTTGGACTGAAAATATGAGATAACCAAACTACGGTACATACACACAATGGAATACTATGCAACACTAAAGAATAATGTAGAATCTGCAAAACACCCCTAACATGGATGAACATGGAGGACTTATGCTGAGTGAAATAAGTCAATCACAGAAGGACAAATATAGTATTAGTTCATTATTGTAAAAAGTCAAAGAAAGGTTTATATATGGAAGGAAACTTACTTTCTTGGTTACCAGGGGTGGGAGGGGAGGGAACACTTCAAAAAAAAAAAAAATGTACTGACCCATGTCACTTTAGTTTTGTGTATTTCACTGTACATAAATCACATTTCAATGAAATGTATTTTTTTAAAAAAATGGTTGCAGCAGTGTATCAACAGGGAACTGGCACAAATTCAAGCCAGATTCAGAAGAGGACGTAGAACAAGGATTTCAATTCTGAAGTCAGATGAATCTTGGCTGAAAGGAGAGAGTACCAGAAAGATGTTTCTGTTTTATTGACTCTGAAAACGCATTCATTCAACTGTGTGGATCATAACAAATTATGGACAACAATACAAAGACTGAAAATTTCAGAACACGTCATTGGTTCATGTGGAACCTGTATACAGATCAAGAGGCAGTCGTTTGAACAAAACAAGGGGATGTCATGGTTTAAAACCAGAAAATGTGTCAAAGTTGTATTCTTTTACCATATTTATTCAATCTGTATTCTGAGCAAATAATCTCAGAAGATGGACTATAAGAAGAATGTGGCATCAAGTTTGGAGGAAGACTCACTAACAACCTGCAATATGCAGATGACACAAGGTTGCTTGCTGAAAGTGAAGACGACTTGAAGCTTTTACTGGTGAAGATCAAAGGCTATGATCTTAAGTATGGATTGTACCTCAACACAAAGGAAACAAAAATCCTCAGAACTAGACTGATAAACAAAATCATGACTAATGGTGAAAAGATTGAAATTGTCAAGGAGTTCATTTTACAGAATCCACAATCAGTGCCCATGGAAGGAGCAGTCGAGAAATCAATGAATTATTGCACTGAGCAAATGTGCTCTGAAAGACTTCTTTAAAGTGTTCCAAAGTAAAGATGTCACTTTGAGGACTAAAGTGTGCCTGACCCAACCCATGGTATTTTTTAATCACCTCACAGGCATGCAATAGCTGGAAAATGAAGAACACTGAAGAACTGATGCATTTGAATTACAGTGTTGGCAAAGAATGATAAATATATCATGGGCTTCCAGAAGAATGAACAAATGTGTCCTGGAAGAAGTACAGTCAGAGTGCTCCTTAGAAACATGTACTCTGGACATGTTATCAAGAGGGACGCTTCCCTAGAGAAGGCCATCATGCCTAGTAAAGTAAAGGGTCAGAAAAAACAGGAAGATTCTCAAGGGGATGGACTGACACAGTGGTTGCAACAATGGGCTCAAACATGGCAATGATTGTGAGGATGATACAGGACTGGGCAGTGTTTTGTTCTGTTATAAATGGGGTCACTGTGAGTTGGAATTGACTCAATGGCACCTAATAAAAACAACACAGTGACTTTTTTTTTCATTGTTGACAACTGTGGTAGTTAAGGTTGTGTGTCAACTTGGCTGGGCCTGGTGGTAGTTATTCCTCATGATGAGCCTGGCAATCAACTCCATGGTGGGATCTACCACAAGCAGCTGAGTAGCTGATCTAGGGATGTGGTCTGTTTCCATATATAAGAAGCAGCTTTGGGAATGGTCTCTAACATGGCATGCATGAACCCTGCATGTAGCGAAGTCATTGTTCAGCAGCCTGCCGTGCTCTCCCGATCTTGGGACTTTTAATGGACTTGAATTAATGGCTTGCCGTATGATTTGGTAAGACTGGTACTGTGCCTTTTCACTTGTCGACCTTGGGTTTGTCAGCCTCAGCAGCCAGCAGCTGCCTGAGTGTAGAAAAGCCTCCAGCTTCAGTGGGCCAGGAGCAAGAGGCAGAGCTGAAGCTCAAGGCTGAGAGGCTTTCTTTCACCCAGCCCCTAGAGCCTGGGACTTTGAACTCAGACTTCTAGCCTCCCAAACTGTAAGAGAATAAACTCCTGTTTGTGCAAGCCATCACATTTGTGGTATATTCCTGTCAGAGCAGCAGTAGGTAACCAAAACAACCACCTAAGTTCAACCATGAATAAAATGTTTTCCATTGCTTCTAAGCTTTCTTCTCACCCTAGGCCATTCATATCCTACTATTACGCAATACCCATTCCACCCCAACTTGTTTCTTCTTCCAAGAGGGGACTTTTCCTACTCTATGTACTACATATCTTCCTTACCAATCCTTTGCTTTTCTTGAGAATACATTTTTTTTACGTTTCCTTTATATTCCTTCATACCTGCCATATAATTTACCAACACCACCCTTCCCTTGCTCACCTAGTTAACTCCTATTTATTCCTGGAGACTCAGCTCCAATGTCAATTCCATAAAGCATTTCCCCAGCAATACCTTTATACCTCCCTTCAAGTTAGTCATTCTTTTACCTATGATCCCATTTTCAAACTATACTGCTATTATTACTATTATTATTTGTTTCCACATCTCAAGTAGTGAACTAGAAAAGCATTATCACGTCTTTAAACATGTTGGGCATGCCTCCACAATTTAATTTTGTATTACTAGATGGTGACAAATGAAAGGCACACAATATTTATCCTACCAATGTACTGATCCAAAAGTAGTTCCTAATTTCAGGCTTAGAGGAAAGAGAGAATTAAATAAAAGAGTAGCCTGCATAAAGGACTTCCTTCTAACTAGGCTCTTGTGAGACCAGGCAAACAATGCTCAGCTCTCGCCTATATTATGGGCTTCTACTCCTTTATATCCCTTCTGTTTTCATAAAGTGACTACTATGGCATACATTTTATTAATAAATCAGAATTGGCTTCCTTAATCTAGATATGACTTCATTTTTCTAAACTATCAAAACCATATAGTTTATTTCCTTTCCTTTCTTTTTTATCAAAAAGGATGTCCTACTTCCTTGTATACATATCCACAACTATCCAAGACTGCTTTATGTCAATAGAATGACTTATTCTTTCTGTCAATAACTAGTAGTATTTCTAGGTTAAAAAATCAATACTCAGCAACAAGGTACCAGTAGCCAGAATTGTTCCTAACATACAGTAGATGTTCAGTAAGTACAGGAGAGGAAAGAAGAAAAAAGAAAAGCAAGGGAAAAAAGAAGTCTCATACATTATGTAATTTTCGCTAATTTATCTGTGTCATTCTTGAATAGACTATCAACTTCTTATGGGCAGAAACTGCCATATTCACCAGTATAGCCCTAATGCCTAGCATTATATCTGACACAAAACAAGCAGTCAAGATCTTTGAGGAGTAAATAAATAAAAACTTATCAAACTTCTTCCAGAAAGTGTATCTTATGGCCATAAATAGTCACTGCGTTAACGATTCAACTCTGCTCTGCCCTTGTAGCAGTAAAGCAGCAATAGAAATATGGCTATGAATGAGTGTGGCTGTGTCAATAAAACTTTGTTTACAAAACACAGATGGCTAGGCCATAGTTTGCCAACTCACAGAACGAATGAAGTGAGACTCGTAACAATTTGCTGAACAAAGGGAGGGAAGGAGGAAGGATGAACAGAAGGGAAAGAAATAAAAGAGGAACACTGCCTTTTGCTTATGAATGGAAAAAGAAAAATAAAGAGTTATTCTTGGGAAAGAAAAGTTATGAAATACAAATATTCAATCAAAAACTAAAACAAGACAGTATACTTTTTCAAGTCGAAAGATATGATCTCTTTCTAAGCGTTCTTCAGCTTGTTTCAAGCCAAGCCTCTGTTCAGGTGTCAGTATAGATTCATCTATCACAGTGGCATTTTCTAAATAATCCATCTCTGAGGAATTTTCTTTATTTGATTCATCATTCTTCATTTTACCTAGAAAAGAAAGCACTTGGTTACTGTCATCAGAATTCTTAAATGGACATTTATAAAATTTTAAACAGAAAAAAGATATTCAATGAGTGGATTCTGACTCACTGCAACCCTATAGAACAGAGTAGAACTGCCTCATAGGATTTCTAAGGCTGTATATCTTTACTTGAGCAGAATGCCACATCTTTCTCTGACAAAGCAGCTGATAGGTTCAAATTGCAGACCTTTCAGTTAACAGCCAAGTGCTTAACCACTGTGCCAACAGGGTTCCTCTAATTTATACACGTATGGGGGAAAAATGTTCTTCCCTTATATTCTTCACATTTTCCTTGGTGGCACAAAGTTAATCTAATTATATAAAATATAAATCAGAGATATACATGGTATCAAAATTTACAAAGAAAAATCTATTTCATGAGTCAAATACCTACCATATCTCTCCAGCCCACCCATCAAAAAAGACACACAAAATGGCTAACATCAACACAACCATCTTGCAGAATCTCTGAAGTCAATTTGGTATAAAGCTATTTTGAGTCCCACCCAAAGAAGATTAGTCACTGAACTAAAGTCAGTGTATCACTATAACATTAGCAGTTAAGACAAGAGAACATATATATTCCAAGCCACAAACCCACATGAGGCTCCTTCTTTGCTTTCATGGAAATCATTGATATCTCCATCAAATGAATATTTTTCCCTCCAGATCTTCATATATGTCTGGCACTTAATAAAAATGGGTTGAATAAATAACGAATTTGGATGTATCTTAAAGCACTTCCAAAAGATAATTGACAAATCTCTCCATTCAGCCCTCAAAAGCCAACTGCATGCCATCTATAGGAACCCTGACAGTCAACCCTACCTTTTGATAGCACTAATTTTCTGAACAAGGAAGGAATGGTATGCCTCTGGAGGTGATGCGTTTCCTTCTACCAGAACACAGGAGTTTCTAGAATAGGAAGGTAAACTCTTGGATAAGGATGTTATAAAAAGGATGCAAACATCAGAAGTATACTTAGATTAGATAAGTGTTTTGTAAATGACAGGAGAACAATGATGCACTGTGAACAATTTGCAATTGTGTCCCAATGTCAGGAAAAATAATTTAGCTTTTTAGTAATCATTTTATGATGATCATTGTAAAAGAAAAGGTGAAATCCTACTTTATTTCTATATTTCGTGGAAATGGACAGTAGTACAACAACACAGTATTTTAACCTTTATTTTTCTATACATATAACTTGCCCTTTTGAGTAATACTGACAAGGCAATTAATACCAACAAATCCTGTAAAATCTATCATATCTGTCAATATGAAGAATTAGAAAAAGCAACATATTAATTTTCTTGAATCTTTATATCAACTAAAATAATTAATATATGGCAGAAATTCCCAAAGTATGTTCCACAGAAAACTACATGAGATGTTAATAGGTATTCCTGAAAAATAGACCCTGTGGCCAAATAAGTTTGGGAAACATTGGTTAACATATTTGTTCATTTATTCCTTCATTCAACTACTCAGTGCTTACTATGTATCAGATACCAAGGAAACAGCAAGGAACAAAACAAAAATCCCAGCCTAAGTGAAGCATAAGGAGTCCTGGAGTGGCACAGAAGGCTTAGCACTGAAGTATCAACTGAAAGATTGGCAGTTCAAACCCACACAGAGGTGTCCTGGAAATAAAAGCTGGTAATCTGCTTCCAAAAGGTCACAGCCTTGAAAATCCCATAAAGCAGTTCTGCTCTGCACATGAAGGTTTGCCATACTCAGAATCAACTTGATGGCAACCAACTACAGTAGCATAAGAAGCTTCGATTCTAGTGGGAGTAACCAAACACAGACAAGTAATTTTAAAACAATCCAATTAAAAATTAGTAAAGTATTTGAATAGATAAATTTTCAAGGAAGAAATAAACATAACCAATACATTCATGAAAAAATACTCAGCAACATTCAAAAAAACCAGAGGTACTGCCATCAAGTCCAAAAAAACCAAACTTACTGCCATTAAGTCAATTCCAACTCATAGCAACCTCCTCTGGGTTTCCAAGGCGGTAAATCTTTACGGAAATAGACTGCCCAGTCTTCCTTCCATGGAGTGGATGGTGGGTTTAAACCACTAACCTTCTGGATAGCAGTCAAATGTCTTAGGCACTACGCCACCAGAGCTCCTTTCAGCATCATTAGGGAAATCATATTAAAACCACAATGAGATACCACTTTACCAACAACAATGGCTATAATAAAAATGAAAGATAATTAGAAACTGTTAGTGGGGTATGAAAAGACTGCAACCCTCTTATATACATGACTCTGCTTCCTAGGTGGAAGCAAAGAGAGAGTGCCAGAAGGAGATAAATGAAGACAGAGAAGTGGCAGAGTGTCACAGATTACACACGGCCTTACCCAAAAGGGATATATCCAAAAGAATTGAAAACATGCTCAATCAAAAACTTTTACACTAATGTTCACAGCAGTAATATTCACAATAGCTAAAAAATAGAACAAACCAAATATCTATCAACTGAAGAATGAATAAACAAAGTGTAGTGTTTATTATTCAGCCACGAAAAGGAATGAAGTACTGACACGTTACAATATGGATCACCCTCGAAAACATTATTTCAGCGAAAGAAGCCAAACACAAAAGGCCACTTACTGTATGATTTCAATTCTGTGAAATATCTAGAATAGGCAAATCCATAGATGGGAAGCAGTTTAGTGGTTGCCAGTGGCTAGGAGGAAGAGGGTAATATGGAGGAACTGCTTAATGGGTACAAAGTTTCCTTTTGGGATAACAAAAAAGTTCTGGAACTAAATAGTTTCAGCTATAAAACACTATGAATCCATTTAAATTAATGCCACTGAATTATATACTTTAAAATGGTTAAAACATATGTGTATTTTACCATAATAAAAGAAGTTAAACATACAGTTACCATGTTGTTGTTGGCTGCCATCAAGTTGATTCCTGCTCGCGGCAACCCCTTGTGTGCAGAATAGAACTGCTCCATAGAGTTTTCAAGGCTGTGACCATTCAGAAGCAGATGACCAGGCCTTACTTTCAAGGAGCCTGAGATAAGTTTGAACCACTGAGCTCTTAGTTAGTAGTCTAGCACTTAACCATTTGTATCACCCAGAGACTCCAATTCCACCCCGAGGTATATACTCAAAAGAAATAAAAACAAGTATCACCCAAAAACTTTCAGACAAATGTTCATGGCAACATTATTCATAATAGCCAAAAAGTGAAAACATCCAAATGTCCATCAACTGACAAACAGCTAACAAAATATGATACTCGTATAATGAAATATGATTCAGCAGAAGAGATGATGTATTAATATGCTACAACATGAATGAACCTTGAAAACACTATGCTAAAAAGACAGACACAAAAGGCCGTATGTTGTATGATTCCATTTATCCGAAATAGGCAAAACTATAAAGACAGAAAGTACATCAATGGCTGTCAGAGGATAGGAGGAAGGAGGAATGAGTAATGATTGCAATGAAAAGGGAAGTGTCTTTTTGAGGTGATGAAAATGTTTAAGAATTAAACAGTGGTGATGGCTGTGTAATTTTGTGAAACCACTGAATTGTTACTTTTTAAAATGAGTCAATTTTATGATTATGAATTGTATTTCAATAAAATTGCTTTTAAAAAGCTAAATAAGAAAAATAAAAAGTATGACAGATGCTGATAAAGACAATGGAGAAATATTAAACAGTAAAAAGGAATGGAGAAATATTAGAGATAGAGATGAAGGTTGTGACTTTAACATAAGTGACCCAAGCAGAAGTCTTACTAGCAAGGTGAAAGAGGTAAGAGATCTAGCCATATGGATATCTGGGGAAGAGTGTTCCAGGCAGATGAAAAAGCAACTGAAAAGGCCATGAGGAAGCTATATGCTCACACATTTGAGGAACAGTAAGGAGGCAGTATAACTCCATCAGAGAGAGAGAAAGGGCGAGAAGTAGATAAATAAGGGAAAAGAAGAAAGAGAGTGTCATAGATCACACATGGCCTGACCAGTCACTGTAAGGACGCTAGTTTTTACACAGATAATATGAGGAACCATTAAAATATTTTGAATGAGACATAATGTGACTCAGATTTTAACAGGATCATTCAGAGTGATGGGAGGTATGTGTGAAAGCAATGAGATGAATTAGGGCATGCTACTTATGATCCTGACCAACAGCAGCAGCATCACTTGGGAGCTTGCTAGAAATGCAACTTCTCAGGCCTCATTCCAGATCTGAAGGAGCTCTGGTGGCGTAGTGCCTAAGGCATATGACTGCTAACCAGAAGGCTGGCAATTCAAACCCACCAGCCGCACTGCAGAAGGAAGACTGGGCAATCTACTTCTGTAAAGATTTACTGCCTTGGAAACCCAAAGAGGGTCGCTATGAGTCAGAATCGACTTGATGGCAAAAAGTCTGTCTTTTTATTTTGATATTCCAGACCTGAATCATGAATCTCTGGTAATAGGGACTAAGAATCTACATTTTTAGCAGGTGATTCATATATATAATCACCAGGTGATTCATATATATACTGAAGTTTGAGAAGCCCAGAGCTAAAACATTCTCCCCTCACATAACAAACTGGCTTAAAAGCCATGTCACCCTGCTGCCCAGTCAACACTTTGATTTTAGTTCTGTGAGACTCAGGTTGAACCTCTGACCTACAGAACTGTAAGATAATAAATTTGTGTTAAGCCACTAAATTTGTAATTTGTTAGAGTAAAAGGAGATAACTAATGCATGAGATCTTGGATTTGTCTAATGTTTTTGTAAATATATAAAGTGCTTAGAATAGTGTCTATATATTTACCACATGGTCAATAAAATGCTCATTAATTATCTGATGAACGAATAAACAAAATATATCAAGATGGCTCACACTCTTACCTCTTTCCTTCAAGTCTTTGCTCTAATGTCATTTTTCAGTGACAACTGAAATTTAAACTACCACCAGTAGCAATAGTGATAGTAATATCATTCCCTATGACTTTTCCTGTTACACAGCCTTCTCATAGGATTTACGACCATTTAATATATTACATATTTTTCTTATTCATTGTGTTTATTGTCTATCACTTCCCATTTGAATATAAACCCCACAAGGGCAATTCCTAGAGACTAGATCAGTACATGGCTCATAGCAGACACCAAAAAAAAAAATTATTTTATTCAATAAATAAATAGTAACAGGAAAAATGGTGAAGTGCTAAAGTTGGGCTGAGTAAGAACACTCAGATTAATCAAATTTCTATATAATCTATTAAGTCCAAACAAAGATCAAGACGTAAAGATTTTATTAACTTACAAAGAGATAATCAAAACAATTCAAATTATTAACTTGGATTTTGTAAAATTCAAATTAACTTGGATTTTTGATATCAGTAAAAGTGCTAAATAATTAGGTATAGATATGCCTTGGCAACCCAAGGAGGGGTCACTATGAGTCAGGTCCGACTCGATGACACATAACAACAACAACAACAACTTCAAGGCAAATATATATATTGAAGAGAATTATTAAAAATATTAGAAAGTTCTTATTAAAACATGATTACTATACTATAAATTATTCTTATGAATTTGTTAAACTGAAATTCCTAAAAGGACCTTTATTGAGTAATGTTTCCCTTAAGCTAGTTCAACTGGTTGTTCATGTTAAGAAATAACACATTATGCTGAGTGAAATAAGTCAGTGACAAAAGGACAAAAATTCTATGATCCAATTACATAAAATATCTAAAATAAGTAAGTATATAGAAACCAAAGTTTACTGGGGTTCCCAGGAACAGAAGGAACCCTGGTTGCATAATGGTTAAGGTGCTCAGCTCCTAACCAAAAGGTTTGCAGTTCAAACCCACTAGCAGCTCTGCAGGTGTAAAGACCTGGTAATATACTCCTGTAAAGAATAGGAAACTCTATGAGGCAGTTCTACTCTATTCTATAAGGTCACCATGAGTTGAAAATTATTTGACAACAAACAACCAGGGATAAGTGGGAGGGAGGGGAAAAGGAAGCAACAATGCTTAGAGAACGCCAAACTTCTGTAAAAAAGTGGTACAAAAATCTGAAAATGGTTAACGGTGATGGGTGACAGATGTAATTAAAGTCACTGAACTGTGTAAGTAAAGAAATGATAAACACTGTTACCTGTATACTCATCACAATTTAAAAAAAAAAAAAAAGATAGTGAAACTGCATTGAATTGCACCGATAATAAGCTAAACCACTGCCATCAAGTCAATTCTGACTCATAGCAACCCCCATAATAAAACGAAAAACCAAACCCACTGCCATCAAGTCAATTCCGACTCATAGTGACCCCCATTGGGTTTCCAAGATGGTAAATCTTCATGGAACTAGATTGCCCAGTCTTTCCTCTGCAGAGTAACTGGTAGGTCTGAACCATCAACCTTCTGGTTAGCAGTCAAATGCCTTCGGCACTGCACCACCAGAGCTCCAACCTGCATGTTGTTGTTGTTGTTATTATGTGCCGTCGAGTCAGCCCTGACTCATAGCGACCCCTCCTTGGGTTTCCGAGGCAGTATCACTACGGAAGTAGGATTGCCCAACCTTCCTTCCAAGGAGTGGCTGGTGGGTTTGAACCGCCAGCCTTCTGGTTAGCAGTCAAGTGCCTTAGCCACTATGCTACCAGAGCTCCCAACCTGCATAGTAGATATTAATTGCCACAGCATGCCAACTATGTGACAGGTCCTAACCTAAACACTCTAATGAATTATTTCACTTCATTGTCATAACATCAGCAGTATCATCTCCACTTTTTAAAAACGAGGAAACTTAAAGAGCTAAGTAGCTTATCTAAGATTACAAAATTATTAAGTGGGAAGAACGGGATTCAAAACTCAAAGTCACCCACACCCTTAACCATCTCACTATCATTTAAAAATGGCACCTCATCTGTTTTGTTGCCTTTACTTTTTAAATATTTTTCACTAATTAAAATGATTTATCCCTTAATTAAGTGATCTTATGCACCAGTATTTCCCAAACTTCAATCATTCATGTACCACCATATTTAGATTTTGCCACATCTAAACATTAGCAATACTAATACTTATTTGATACTGCCATTAAATTTACTTTTTAAACACGTTCTTGTCCTAAACCATATCTGTAAAATCATGAAGCTGGTATCTTTTCTTATACACATAAAATAAACAACCAGCAAACCAGTTGCTGCTAAACTGATCCCAATTCACAGTGACCGATGTGTGTCAGAGAAGAACTGCTCCATGGGGTTTTCACTGGCTGATTTTTTGAAAGTAGATCACTACGCCTTTCTTCCGAGGTGCCTCTGAGTGGATTCAAACCACCAACCTATCAGTTAGCAGTTGAGCACATTAAACATTTGCATCACCCAGGGGCTACCAAAATAAACACACTTCTGTTAACATAAAAGGGTCTGTCCATATGCCATTATCTGTGTACCACGAGAAATGAAAAGAAGCTATTTCTGAGCTCTTTAACCTGGGTTTCTCAAAGCAATTAAAAAAATGAGTTTAGAAATGGTTTCAATTTATTTCTATATCAAGGTCAGGCTTTTAGTCAAATAAATAAATAGAAAAAAGATTATCAAGGAAAATTAATCATTTCAAACAAAATTAGGATTGACATATACAAAAGACATGGATAATGTTTTTAAATAATTAATTCAATATAAAATCAGGAACTCAACACAAAATGAATTATATACTAACAGTTCTCAATAATTTAAATAGTGTCCTAACCAATCTCTTTGCTGCCAGTCTTGTCCTCTGTTACAGAATTTGTAAGAATTTCCAAAAAGATTTTTCCTTACTACTTGTCACAGCCTACAAGGCCCTGAAGTCTCCAATTCCTGTGTGCCTTTTCAGTCTCATCTCTTCCCACTCAACTCCCTACTCAAACTCAGTCTCACATTAACATTATACTTTTCCCTACTTTAATGGTTGCTTTACTTATCTTTATTACCCCCATCAGATTGGAAGATTCCTTGAGGTCTAGGCTGTGATTTTCTTTTAGCTTTTGTTTTCCACTATAAACGCATGCTTGGCATATAATGGAAACTCAATATGTACATGTTTGGCAGATGAATGAGCAATCTAAAGTAGGTGCATTTATAAGTATATGCATGGCTACAATAAATGCAAAGCGTTGTTTGTTTGTTTGTTTGTTAGCTATAAGAGCCATAGTGCCAATGTCCTTTCTGTAATTAAAGTAGTTAAAATCAAACTAGGGATAACCTAGAGAATATTAATAGAGGAAAATCCTTCCTAAAACTTGATTTGTGGAAAAATTCTACTTACTCAAATCATCCGATATGTCTTCAATTCCTGAAGCACTATCATCAGAATCACCAATATTATCTGTGCATGTCTGTTGCTTCTGAGATCGTAATGAATTTTCCAGAGCACATTTTTTCCCCTGTACACCTTCAATATTCACTTTGTCCACAGAAGTAAAGGAGCTTGGAATTTTTCTCCCAATCTGCTGTAATTCCATCTGTCTCATATTTTCTTTCAACAGTAAACTGGGCACATTTTCAGCTTCTGCTGGTGAATTAGGCACCTTTTCTGATTTCATCTGAGAACTGGGTACTTTTTCTGTTCTTCTCTGTGAACTAAGTGCTTTTGCTGCTGCTGTCTGTGAACCAGGTGTCTTTTCTGCTATCACTGGTGAATTAGGTGACTTTGGTGATTTTTCTGTTTTTGCCTGTAAACTAGGTGTCTTTTCTACTTTTGCCTGTGAAATAGACGCCTTTTCGACTTTTAGTGGCGACTTAGGTGATTTTTTTGCTTTGCAAAGACTTTGATCTCGAAAGACCAACCCCAAATCTTTAGGGCCTGGAACACTGGCAGGATTTACCTTGCATGATTTAACTTCCGTTTTTTCTATACAAGTATCATTTTGCTTATTTTTTTTACTACTATTCCTATTTGGAGAGCTGGTCCCAATTTCTTTAAAGGATTTATCATTTCTTGTTTTCAAAGTCTGATTATTTATAACTTTTACTGCTTTGCTTTCTTCACAAATAGCCCAAGCATTCTTCTTTGGTTCATGATTTTCATTTTTAGAGGTCTTAGACTCTTCCATTATTTGAAAACCTGCTTCCTTTCAACTGCGGTATTTTGAAAGGCAGATCTCCAGTAGTCTGAATTGCTTCCAATCCAGTTTAGGCAAGCAAACTATTGGATAAAAAAGAATATCTGTTATTCAAATTGCAAAAATACATTTATAATACATGCTAAAAGGCATAGAAATTAACTTTTAAAATCTGTTCTCAAACTGAAGAAATAGTTTTAAAAAAAATCAAAGTTCAGAAATCTATATGGAAGGTTAAAGCCCACTAAATAAATAATAGCAATATGTTCATGAAGGGAGTTCTAATGTTATTATGGTAATCTAACACAGAAACAAGGAAATTTTAGAGAAATGAAAAATTGTTTTACTTTACTCAATAAGAATTTCAACTAAAAGGTAAATAAAATCTACTGATAGATCAGAACATAAAAGGAAATGGAACAAAGAAATTTAGGTCTATATGTGCCACCAGAAGGCTGGCAGTGCAAACCCACCAGCCACTCCTTGAAAGGAAGACTGGGCAATCTACTTCCATAGTATACCGCCTCGGAAACTCAGGGAGGGGTCACTATTAGTAGGAAACGACTCAATGGCAGTGAGTTTGGTTTTTTGGGTGTGCCACAGGGAATTGCAATTTATAGAATCCTAACTAGTAAGATAATGTCTCATAACTTTCCTACTAAATGGTACCTATGTATACCACTGGGTGTTCGGGTGATATAGTGCCTAAGGCATTCGACTATTAACCAGAAGGCTGGTAGTTCAAACCCACCAGCTACTCACTCCTCAGAAGGAAAGTTGGGCAATCTACTTCCATAGTGATACCACCTCAGAAACCCAAGGAGGGGTCACTATGAGTTGGATCCAACTAGAGGGCAGTGAGGTTGGTTGGTTGGTATTTATACCACCACTAACTTACTTCAAACTTTAGTCGCTACACATGAAGAAACAATGTTGACAGACTCCGTCCACCTCTAAGTATCAGAAGTTTCAGTGAATTCTTCTCAAGTAAATTTTAAAAACCAACAGGAATCCAGAGTTAACAAGTAAGAATAAAAAAGAACACTAAAATCAAAGAGAAGCATTACGCTAAGTGAAATGAGCCAGATACAAAAAAACATATGTTGTTATGGTTCTTCCATTTACATGAAATATCTAGAATAGGCAAATCCACAGATACAAAAAGTACATTTACGGATTACCAGAGGTGAAAGGAGGGAAGAATGAGGAGTTACTGCTTAATGATACAGAGTTTCTATTTGGGGCAGTGAAAAATTTTGGAAATAATAGTGATGGCTGTACAACACTGTGAATGTAATGACAATCAATTATACACTTAAAAGTAGTTAAAATGGCAAATTTTATGTTATATATATTTTAACACAGTTTTTAAAAATCTCCCCAAAAATAGCTGGAACCCTTTTTGTTCTAAAATATAATAGGAACAATTATTTTGAGATAAAAATATTAAATTTACTATAGAGCACAAGCTATAAACATATGAAAATAGATACCCTGTTATAATATTTCTATATCAAAAGTACCTTTGATATTAAATTTTACGGAAATCAAGATTTTTTTTTGCTACTCACCTTATACCCATATACCTTAAATTCAGATCTAGGCCTCTAACAAAGATTAATCATATGGATAATAATTAGAACCTTTCCACCAGCAAAAGTAAACTGCATGGAATTTAAATGTTACCAGCTGTGAATTTTACTTGATTAATTTAAAGTGAAAAATTCGGTCACTCACCTCTAATCATTTAAACATACATCATATAACCATAAAAATATCACTTAAAATAAGAAGTTCAGAACAAGTCATTTACTCCAAACTATGTGTTTATGCAACAGCATAATTAAACTTACCTAGCTATGTCTCCACTGAAACATCTTACTCAACTTTTACAATTTGTTTATAGTACAGACCTCTATATTCCCTGTCTTTGTCTCTCTCCAGAATAAAATTGTCTTTTATGAAAATAACGTATTAGGTACAAGATTCTATCCCATCCCCATTAGAATGGGAAACATTTAAAAAAATAGGAAATAAAAAAGCAGTGTTAGGATGTGGAGAAATCAGAATTCTCATCCACTGATGGTGGGAATCACAAACTGGTACAATCACTGTGGAAAATAGTTTTATGGTTCCTCCAAAGGTCTAACAATCTCAATCCTAGGTACATATCCAATAGAAGTGAAAGTGGGAATGCAAACAGAAATCTACACCAGTGTTTACTGAAGCACTTTTCCCTGAAGTCAAAAGGTAGAAAAAACCTAAATTTTCATTCCCAGAAGAATGCATAAACAAAACGTGACACAAATATACAATATCACTCAGCCATAAAGAGATATGAAGTCCTGTTGTATGCCACAGCATGGATAAATCTTGACATTTTGCTAAGCAAAATAAGTCTGTTCCAAAAGGATAAATACTGTATGATCTCACTTATATGTAACAGACAAATATAGAGAAACCAAAGTTTACTAGTGGTTATCAGAGATGAGAGAGTAGAAGAGGGAGTTTTTGCCAGAGGGGAAGGGACACTGAATTTACATTAATCTGGTAAAATAATTAAGAAAAAGATTGGGATAAGGGTTGAACAACATGAAGGATATAATCAGTTTCACTGAACTGTGCATGTAGAACAGGTAAATGCTTTGTTGTGCATACTTGCAACACTATATAAAATGCATTAGCAAAATTCTAAATTACTATATAAAGTAATAGTTTTAAAATACAATGATGTACACTTATGCTCTTTGCAGCATCATTTACAATAGCAAAATGGTGGAAACAGCCTATGTGCCCATCAACAGATAAATGGATAAACAAGTAGTGGTATAAATATACAAAGGAATACTACTACATAATTATAAAGAACAATGAGGTCTCTGCATAACATAACATGAATCAATTTGGAGAACATTATGCTGAGTGAAGTATGTCACAAAAGGACAAATATTATATGGTCTAGCTATTATAAAACATCAAGAATAGGTATACACACAGAACAAAGTGCTCTGATGATAACCAGGGATGGGAGAAGGAGGAAGGTGAATCACTTTCTAGATAGCAGACATTGTTATTTTTGGTGATAGGAAAAGCAACACCCCATATGGGTGAAGTATGCACAAGGCAAATGAAGACACTAAAAAGTATGCAAGAATAAGTGGCAATTTTGGTAAATGCTACAACATATTCAATTTTCCATCAAAAAAATATGAGTGTGGATACATAAGTATACATGTATGTACATATGTACGTAGGAAGGCATATGTGAGTATATGTATATGCATATATAGGTATATCTGTAGGCATATGTATATATATGTGTGTGTATGCTGCATGTATGAGTCGGGGCCGACTCGACGGCACATAACAACAACAACAACAACATGCTGCATATATATGATAAAGCACATAGGGGCACAGTTCCTGAGACTTCTTAGACATAGCCAAACACCTTGCAGGACTGTACTGTGTTAAAAGGCTGAGAACCATAGTTTCATGAAACAACACAGTCAACTGGCATAACATAGTTCATAAATAATGTTCTACATCCTAGTTTGGTGAGTAGTGTCTGGGGTCTTAAAAGCCTGAAAACGGCCATCTAAGATACTACAACTATTGGTCTCTACTTGTCTAGAACAAATAAAAATGAAGGAAACCAAATACTTAAAGAAACTAGTCCACAGGATTAATAGCCCACGTGAACTATGGCCTCCTCTATCCTGAGACCAGAAGAATTAGATGGTGCTTGGCTACCACTACTGACTGTTCTGATCAAGGGCACAATACAAAGTATCAGACAGAATGGGAGAAAAATATAGAACAAAACTCAATTTACTAAAAAAATAATAATAATTAGCCAGATTACTGGACCAATAGAGTCTACAGGAACCCTGAGACTATTACCCTAAAATATCCTTTGAACTTAAGACAGACACTTCTGGAGATCACTGTTTAGTCAAATGATAGAATGGCTTATAAAATAAACAGTATCACCAGTAAGGAATGTACGCTCTTGAACAATCAACTGTATGAAACCAAATAGTCAACATTTACCCAAAAGCAAAGATGAGAAGTCAAGGAGGGAAAGATAAGCTAGATCAATGGGAACAGGACAAACAGAAAGGAAACAATTAGAATGCTGACACATTGTGAAAATTGTAATCAATGGTATAAGACAATTTGTATTAAAATTGTTAAGTGTGGAAGACGGGAGAACAGGCAACAACCCGCTACAACAGAAACTAACCGAAACAGACACAGAGGATAAACCTAGAACACTGACCTTCAAAGGGAAGGATAAATAAATGAATTAAATACCAACTAGTAGAAGAAAATCAGTGAAAACAGCAAACAGGGAGGCAAATGGAGCTATGGACTGTCGACTAGCCTGACAGCATGGTGATACTAAATATTTGCAAGCAATGTTCTAATCCGGGCAGCAACCTGATAATCAGCTCTGCTTGTCAAGGACTGCACAGGCAACCACACTGGTGACAGGCAACCAGAAAGACGCAATATTCCCCTTCTCCCTCTTATATCTCACACTCTCTTGGAGAGCAGGTGTAGCAATCCCCCGAACTCACCCACCTTGTAGACTGGCAGGAATTCCATGCTAGACCAGGTACCCAGCCACCAGCTACCTTCTAGACAGGCAGAAACTAGTCCTGGGACTAGGTACACTGCTCCCAGCCACTTTTTGGGCCAGCAGGAATTTTTTCTGAGACCAGGCACCCTACACCCAGGTGCCTTTTGGGACCTGGTAATTGGGTCCTATACCCAGTAGCCTTTTGAGAAAGCAGGAACTTTGTCTGGGACAAGGCAGCCTGCTTGCCTATAGCTGTTTTTTAGGCCAGCAGGGACTCCCACTGTCACCAGACACCTTGCTCCCAATCATCTTTTGGATGGGTAGGAACATTTTCTGGGTCTAGGCACCTTGCCTCGAGACAACTACAGGGCCACTGGGAACTCATCTGGGATCAGACGCACTGCCCTCAGCTGCCTTATGTTATGGATGGAGAGAAAAATTACTTGTGGGATCACCCATCTTGCTCCCAGCTGCCTTTTGGGATGGCAGAAACTTTTTCTGGAATCAGACACTTTATACCAAGACATCTTTGGGGAAGGCACGAACCTTTTCTAGATGCAAGGGCCCTGTATCCAGCTGCTATTTGCCCCGGCAGGAATTCCTTCTGGAACCAGGCACCTTGCCTGCAGCTGCCATTGGACTGGGAGGAACTCTTTCTGGGTCAAGATACCCTGACCCCAGAGATCATCTGAGTCAGCAGGAATTTGTCTGAGATCAAGTGCCCTGCACCTAGCTGCCTTTTCAGTAATAAGGAACTAGTTCCAGAATCAGGGGCTCTGTTCCCTTCTGCCTGCTTGCCCACCCAAGTGTCTAGCCTCACAGGTTTTTTTCTTTCAATTGCTCTTTTTTCCCTCATTTTTGTTTTTTCTTTTCTTTCCCTTCCCTGATCTTGCTTTCCCCACCCCCTTTTTAAGGTTACCTTCTTCTTCTTTTTCTTTTTCCCATTACTTTTTGTTTTGGATTTTTCTTTCACTTCTTCACCATTTCTTTTCTCTTGCTCTCCTTCCTTCCTCTTCCACTGCCCCTTGAGATGTTGGTTATTTTTGTTTTCCTCTTTGTCCTTCTTTTGTCTTTTTTTCCCTTTCTCATTTACTTTTTTTTTTTTCCTTTTGTGGTTGTGTGGTTATGCTATATGTGATTACTGTTCTTTTGTTTTGTTTTGTTTTTTTGTTGGTGGTGTTTTTTTTTTTCCCCTCTCCCAACTGTTGGGACACACTAACAGTGCCCACATGAACTAACTACAACCACTGGGAGAGCACCAGAATCTGCTTCTACACCAGATGATTAAAAATAGGTGGCACAAAACAAAAGACAGGCATATGTGTTGAACATTTACCTCAAGTAGATAATCTCCTTGGAGAGAACAATCATGAGAGAAAGAAGGGCTGCTTATGCACAGGGAGACAGCTCAGCGGGCAGGAGTCCATGGAGGGATGGACACAGGGAAGAGGTAACAATGGGGAGGAAGTGGGAAGGGAGCTGTTGCACTGTGGTGAACTGTGGTCAATGTCATGAGACAAAGTATATATGAACTGCTGTATGGAAAGTGAATTTGCTCTGTAAATCTTCTCCCAAATCACAATAAAAAAAATAAAATAAAATAAATAATAATAATATACATATATATATATATATATATATTTAAATAAAAGATGGCAGACAATACCAGCCCAACACAACCTCAATTATTCTAAATAAACAGCTAACAGAGATTTGTGCACACATTCTCACCCTCTATCACACCCACCAGAAGACAAGTAGTGAGTGTCTAAGTGCTGTCAAGCTACTGAACAGAGTAGCACACCAGCCTTACTTGCTTGGATATATCAAAACAACAAAAAAGAAAAAAGAAAAATTATATGTGAATCAATCACCAAATAAATATAGATACAATAACATCACAAAGTCTCAGACACAACTAATAATCTTTATTCACACAATGAAGCTTGATAAAGTAGTACAAACAAAGGACCAGAATACAAACCCTGAAAACTACCCTGAGGAAGATGTGGCATTGGAACCACCTGTTAAGGAAATCAAAAGAATTATATTTAAGTAACTTCAATGGATTGAGAGAAAGATCAAGGAAAACACTGAAAGAATCAAGAAAAACACATCAGAAATTCTATAAGAATTTAGAAAAACAATGCAAGAACAAACTGACAAAAAAATTAAAAATTATATAGAAACAGCAATACAAATCCAGATTAATATTAAGATTTCAGAGAAAGATAACATGGTGAAAGGGCAAAGAAGTACAAACAAATCAATGGAAGGCAGAATTAGTGAGATTAAAGACAAATCTCCCAATACTACTTTGCTAAGGGGAAAATCCCTTGGAAGGAAGGTTGGGCAATCCTACTTCCGTAGTGATACTGCCTTGGAAACCCAAGGAGGGGTCGCTATGAGTCGGGGCCGACTCGACGGCACATAACGACAACAACAACAACAAGGGGAAAATCAGAGAAAGAACAAAAAGGAAGTCAAGAAAGGCTAAGATGTATGCAAGAAAGCATCAAGGGGAATAACTTACATGTGATCAGAATTCCAGAACAGGAAAAGACAAATAAAAGCACAGAGAAAATGGTTGAAGATTTCTGGAAGAGAACTTCCCTAATACGATGAAAGACAAGAAGATATGCATTCAACAAGTTCAGCCAACACCAAATATGGCAGACTCCAACTAAAATTCACCAAGACATATCATAATCAAACTTTCCAAAACCAAATGTGAAAAATCCTGAAAGCAGCACAGGAAAAAAAGAAAAATCACCTACAAGGCGCAATTGATAAGAATAAGCTGATTTCTCAGCAGAAAAATCATGCAGATGAGAAAGCAATGGGGACGACATACATAAAATTCTGAAAGAGAAACACTGCTGACCAAGAATTATACACCCAGAAAAACTGTCCCTCAGATATGATGATGAAATTAAGGCATTTCTAGATAAACATAAATTAAGGGAATTTGTAAAGACCAGATCAACTTTACAAGAGACGCTAAAGGGGCTCCTTTGGGCAAAGAACTGACAACATCACACAATAGCCGATGACTTAACACACATGACAACCCAGAAACCAACCCAGATATACAAGTATCCAAAGGAAAGTAAACTTACAAGACTGTGAACCGAGAACCAGAGACATCAGTTTGTGAATGAGGACAACAACAAAGTAAAAAAGTGGGAATAAACAGTACTGGTACAGAATTTCCAAATGGAGGGGAAGTCAAGATGACTTTAAAATAAAACAGGCTGTTTAAAACTTGGGAAGGAAATAATGACAGGGTAGCCTCATAGAAAATTAATAAAGCTTCTCATCGAAATGAAAAAGAGAAAAGGCACAAATATTTACAACCCCCTGGCCCCTGGGGATGGCCTCAGGGCCTCAGGCAGTCAGCTGCCATACCCACAGCTGCCGGTTCAAACCCACTGGCTGCTCCCCGCCAGGGAGCCGGGCCATCTCTTTTGGGAGCTCTGGTAGCATAGTGCCTAAGGCACTTGACTGCTAACCAGAAGGCTGGTGGTTCAAACCCATCAGCCACTCCTCCGAAGGAAGATGAGGCAATCTACTTCTGTAGTGATACTGCCTCGGAAACCCAAGGAGGGGTCGCTATGAGTCGGGTCCGACTCGATGGCACATAACAACAACAAAAAAAACAATAGTAACAAAGGAAATGTTTTTGTTTTTTTTTTTAAAAAAAAAAACTTTCATAAACAAAATGAACTCAGCACAGAAAATTATAAACAACAAAAAAATCAGCAACACCACACACACACACAAAAGACACTTACCAAAATGACAGCAAGAAATTCATATTTGTCGATGATTACACTGAATGTAAATGGATTAAATGCACCAATCAGGAGACAGAAAGTAACAGAATGGGTAAGAAAACATGATCCATCAATATGCTGTCTACAAGAGATGCATTTTAGACACAAAGAAAAAAAAAAAAGCCTAAAATATGTATCAAGTAAATGGCAATTAAAAAAGAGCAGAAGTGGTAATATTAATTTCTGATAAAAAAAGACTTTAAGACAAACACCCTGATAAGACACAAATAAAGACACAGTACAATGATTAAAGAATCAATTGAACAAGAGGACATACCCATAATAAATATTTACACACACAATGGAAGAACTCATAAATACATAAATCAGACTTTAACTAAATTGAAGAGGGAAACAGACAACTCCATTGACAGGAGGAGACTTTAATATACCATTTTCAATGAAGGACAGAACAACTTAAAAGATAATCAACAAACACACTGAATAACTAAATAATACAATCAATCCACTTGACCTTACAGGCATACACAGAGCACCTCACCCAATAGCAGTACAATATACATTCTTTTCCAGGACTCGTGGAACATTCTCCAGAACAGACCATATGTTAGGCCACAAAGCAAGCCTCAAAGACTGAAAAACATAAATACTGCAAAAAGCATCTCCTCACACCACAATGCTATAAAATTAGAAACCACCAACAGGAAGAGCAAGGAAAAGAGAGCTAACACAGAGAAAATGAATAACACTCTCCTTAAAAACTACTGGGTAATAGAAGAAATTAAAAAATGTCTTGAATCAAATGAGAATGAAAATACAACATACCAAAATCTCTGGGACATAGTAAAAGTAGTGCACAAAGGGCAAAATATGGCAATAAACATACACATCAAAAAAGAAGAAACAAAGGACAACTACTGTATGAATATGTTATTATGAAGAGTCAAGGAAAGGTTTATACAAAGAAAGAAATTATTTTTGTTGGTTACCAGGGATGGGGCCACTTAAACTGCTGTCTAGTTGAGACATGTTGATTTGGGTGAAAGGAAAGGCAATATACCAAAAGCAGGTGACCAGCACAATATCACTAAGGAAAAGGAAGACACAGAGAGGTACACAAGAGATACAGACAATAAAAATAAATACTATTTGTGGTATTTAAGCCTGTGTGTCAACTTGGCTGGGCAGTGACTTTGAGTGGTTTAACAATTGAATGTAATTATTTTCCATGAGGAGACTGGATGTTATGTAATCAATTCCACAGTAGAATCCACTGCGAACAATTAAACAGTTGAGGGAGAGTTGCATTTGGGCTGTGGCCTGCTTCCAGTATCTATAGTTTAAAAGGTCCTACATTTGTATCAGTTAACCTCCAGTTCGTGGACTTGAACCAGTGTCCTGTTGTATTGCCTGCTGATGCTGGGATTGTTTCTGAACTTGAACCAGTGCCCTTCCATGTTGCCTGCTGGTCTTGGAATTGTGCCAGTTTACCTGCTGACCTTGGGTTCTTCAGCCTCAGCAGCCAGCAGCTTCCTGAGTTAGGAGATGCTGCCAGCTCCAGTGGGCCTGGAATAAGCAGCAGACCTGAAGCCCAAGGTTGAGAAGCCTTCACTGACCCCTAGAGCGGGCACTCTGAATCCAGACTTCTAGCCTCCTAAACTGTAAAAGAATAAATTCCTGTTTGTTAAGGCTATCCACTTGTGGTATTTCTGTTGTAACAGCACTAGAGAACTAAGACACTATTACATACATAATTTTGCATCATCAGTAATAGCACACACTAGTCTGTGGGTAGATATAGGTACATAGGTAGACAAAGATTAGGTATAAGTAGGAAAATAGGAATATACCCATGCCCATGACTAAACATACATTTGGCAGATAATATTCCTATTCACATATTTGTATGCATTATAAATATAGTCCTATGCATTACAGAGCTAACAGGGACAAAGTTAGGATAACTGCTTAGTCACAACTAAGCACCTTGAAGAAGTGAGTCGCTGGACTGGCAGGTATGGGACCATGGTCATAAGGACATAAAGCCCAAATGACACACTATACACAAAAACACTGCTCTACATTTTACTTTGGTGAGCAGCAAATGGGTTCTTAAAAACTTGTGAGCAGCCATCTAAGATGCAAATATTGGTTTCTCCTCATCTGGAGCAAAGAAGAGAGAAGAAAATCAAAGATACATGGAAACAATCCATCCAAATAACTAACGAACCATGGGAAGAACCTCAGTCTTACACTACTCTGAGACCAGAAGAATTAGATGGTGCCAGGCTACCAATGCCAACCCACTCACAAATGAATCAAAATTAGAGATCCTGGATAGAGTTGGAGAGAAAATGTGGGACAAAATTCAAAAACATAAAAAACACAAGGAGGCCTAGAAGTGGACTTACTCTCACGGCTTAATGCTCAGTTAAATAAAAAAGCAGGCTTACTAACAGAATAATTACACCAGAGAGATGCACTCTTTAGAACAATTAATGATGGGAGATCAGAAAGGCAGCATTTGCACAGGAAGAAAGCTAGAGAGGCAGGAATGCATAGCCAAGAAGGACACAGGGAAAGGGTAACCACAGGGAGGAAATGGGAAGAGACTATTACACTGTGGGGACTGTAATCAATAAACAAAAAAAGAAGAAAGGGCCAAAATCAACACCTTAATACAAGAAAATCTCCACCAATTTTTAAGAAGAGCAGCAAAAAAAAACCTTGAAGTCAACAGAAGAAAACAAATGAAGATGAGAACAAAAATATATAAAACAGAAAAAAATCAACAAGACTAGAATTTGGTTTTTTGAAAGGATTAGTAATATTGACAAACCACAGGCAAATTTAACAACAAAAGAAAGGAGAAGATGCAAATAACACAAAGAAAGGAATTGGGTGAAGTCATGACAAAACCAACAAAAACAAAAAAAGATTATCAGGATACAATGAAGAACCATACTCCAACAAATTTGAAAACTTGGAAAGAAGTGGCTCTGGTGGCATAGTGCCTAAGACATTTGACTGCTAACCAGAAGGCTGGTGGTTCAAACCCACCAGCCACTCCTCGGAAGGAAGGTTGGGCAATCTACTTCCATATTGATACTGTCTCGAAAACCCAGGGAGCGGTTGCTATGAGTTGGCTCCGACTCGATGACACATTACAACAACAACAAATCTTTACGAAAGTAGATTGCCCCATCTACCTTCCACAGAGTGGCTGATGAGTTTGAACCACCAACCTTCTGGTTAGCAGTCAAATGTTTTAGACACTGCACCACCAGAACTCCTTAAAACCAGGAAAAGAGGGGACCAGCAAGATGGCGGACTAGGCAGAAAGACTACACAGACCCTCTTCAACAAAGAAAAGGGAAACCAATTAACACAGATACAAAAGATAATCCTGGACCCCTGAGCCTTGAAAGGAAAGACATAGAAGTGGACTAAACCCCAACTAGCAGAAAAATTTGCATGAAAATACCAAAAAAGGAGACATACGGAGCTGTGGTCTGGCAGCAATCCTGAGGGCACAGACAGCTTGGAGAATCCTGACTGGTGGTAGGACCTAAGAATGAACCAAAAAATCAGCCCTGCTAGCCAGGGACTGCACGGAGGACTTTGCACGGTGGCTGGGGAATAAACAGAGAAGGTGAAGAGAAAGGGGGCTGAGCTGTGGACTTTTGGGGTCCGGAGGGTGCCACCATTTTGAAGGATTAAAAGTGGCTTGACTACTTTGGATATTTAAAGACACAGTGCTCTGGCAGATTCCTAGGGCTTGAGAACACGTTCTGCTTTCCAGCAACCCCAAGGACACTCCAGACACGCAAGACTGAAAAGTTTTTTGATGGTTATTCAATTGTAATCTGTGTCTAACTGAGTGGGAGACAACAACAGTCCCCATAAGACACAACTACACCCACACCTCCTGCAACTTCACTTACTG
>NW_006921732.1:4402104-4402601 GCF_000298275.1 Orycteropus afer afer
ATAAAACCCTGAAAGAGAAAAATTTTCAACCAAGAATTGTGTACCCAGCAAAATTGTCCCTCAAATATGATGGTGAAATTAGGAGATTTCTAGATAAGCAGAAACAAAGTGAATTTGTTAAAACCAGACCAACCTTATAAGACATGCTAAAGGGAATCCTTTGAACAGAAAACCAAAAATAGCAAAAAAACAACCAACCATTAATACACAAGATAACATAACCCAGAAACCACAGCTATGGACAGATCCAAAGTAAAATGAGCTTACAAGATTGTAAAGAGTGTACCAAAGACATCAATTGGCAAGGGACGACAACTACAAAAAAAAGAGGGAAAAGATTGTGTAGTTACAGAACTTCTAAATGGTGAGGAAGTTAAAAGAGTTGCAAGATATAACAGACTGATCTAAACTCGGGGATAAAATTATAAATCATAGGGTAACCTCAAAGAAAAATGATAAACCTTCACATCACAATAAAAAAGAGGACAAGCACAAAT
>NW_006921732.1:4409136-4418367 GCF_000298275.1 Orycteropus afer afer
TTCCAGTCAAACAAAGTACAGGCATGTGAGTTAAACATTTACCTCAAGTAGACACACGCCCTGGAGAGAACAATCATGGGAGAAGGAAGGGCAGCTTATGCAAAGGGAGACAGCTCAGGGGGCAGGAGAGTATGGAGGGATGGACACTGGAAGAGGTAACTATGGGGAGAAAGTGGGAGGGGAGCTGTTGCATTGTGGTAAACTGTGGTCAATGACATGAGACAAAGTATATGTGAACTGCTGTATGGAAAGTTAATTTGCTCTGTAAATCTTCACCCAAATCAAAATTAAAAAAAAAAGACCAGGCTTGCTGGTCAGATAGAGACTGGTGAAATCCTGAGCCTATGTCTCCTAGTTACCCTTTTGGCCTGGAATGTAACTCACTGCCATGGCTTAAACGTCAGGCAAACAACAGGCAGACCTAGTGAATGAACAATTACATCAGAGAGGTATATTCCTTAGAATGCTCAACCATGGGAGATCAGAAGGGCAGCATTTGCGCAGGGAGAAAGCTAGTGAGGCAGGAATGAACAGAACAGAAGGACACAGGGAAAAGGTAACCACAAGAAGGAAGTGGGAAGAGAACTGTTACCTTGTGGGCATTGCAATTAATGTCACAAAACAAAATATATAGGAACTGTTGAATGGAAAACAAATGTTCTCTTTAAACTGTCACCCAAATCACAATAACGAAGTAAAATTTTTTTAAAAAAGTCAAAATAAAATGAAAAGGAGAAAAGAAATTGTTAAATGGGAATCTACTTTGTTATGTAAACTTTCACCTAAAACATAATACTTTTTAAAATAACTAAAAGACATGATAAGAAAAAAAAAATAAATAATAATGACAACTAAAAAATAAAAGCTAAAACCATAGCACATTTCCATCATTAATTTAATTTTTAAGTAACACTGTTTTCCAGTTAAGAGCTGCAGCAACTTATACCTATAAAAGAATAATTTACTCCTGATTTTTGGGTATTTGAATTGTGTAATTAATATATTTTGCTTTTATTATTCCTGATAAGGTTACATTTTTATGTAACTGTCAGACAAAATACTTAATTATACCTTTCTTTTGAGATCCCTCTAGGGGAATTCGAATCTCCCACCTTTGAGTTAGCAGCAGCATGCTTAACCATTTGCACCACCCAAGGACTCCCCTATGTCTTATTGCTCCCTCACCGAACAACAAAAAAAAGTGGTAATTTTACACCAAAATTGCTATTTTCAACTTCTTTAAGCTATCAACACTATAGGCATTTCCAAAAAAATGGTAATTGCGAGAAATAAAATTCCCTCTGAGGAGACAGTGTTTTAAAAATAAGATTCACTGCTTCCCAGTGCACACTCATAGCAAAATTGGTTGAAACAAAAATAATGTCAGACTTGCTTTCTATTTCTAGTTTCTGGTTACATTTTCAGAGTGTGATAAATGGGTATTAAATGCCTTAAATAACCATCTATTTCCCCATTAATTATCAAGAAAATACAGAAAATTTAAAATTTAAATTTAAAAATAATTTTTAAAAGCCAAATATCCAAAAAAACAGGATTTAGGATGCATTCAATTCCATTTTAAAGTAAGTCATTAAGATACCAGTTTATTACCTATTTCTAGATCTAATCATGTCTTCTATCTTGCTTAAAATCCTTACAATGCCTACCACAATGTTAAGTACTTAGCATATATTTAAAATTACTAGCATATTGTATGATCCTACTAATCAGAAGTATTAGAATAGGCAAACGCATATAGACAAAGCTTATTAGTGGTTATCAGGGGCTGGGGAAAGGGCGAAATGGGGAAATATTACTTAAGGGTTCCGAATTTCTGTTTAGAGGGATGAAAAACATTTGAAAAGAGATAATGGTGACAGTTGTAAAATATGATAAACGTAATTAATATCACAGTTTTTTTACACTTAGAAATGGTTAAAATGGCAAAAAAAAAAATTTATATTTTACCACAATAAATCATTTAAAAAAAAAAAAGACTATCTAGTCCAGACTGATACCTTCACATCCCTCTTTACCGCTGCAAATTAAAGTCTTTAGAAATAGGAATTGTTTCAAAAGAAGTTTTTGATGCCTTTCGTAATTATCCATCATTCAATTAGCTGATTGGTCACAACATCCCGGGGCCTGAGACTTGAAACAGTTGTTCAGACACACTAGCTTAGAAAGTTCAGTTGAAATGATTATTGTATAGTTTGTAAAGAAGCTAATCACAAAAATAGCTACTGCTCAAATAACCCTTTCATGGGACAAACAGGGAAACTATTTTAAGACATAATTACTGAAACTTATCAGAAGATTTTACTGCTAAAAACAAGCAAACCTTGAATTTACATAAAGGAATCAGTTTCCACTTAGACCTCCAATTACAGCGGACCACTAACTGTCTCTGAACAAGAAGATGCTGAACTTTTCTGAGTCACAGATTTCTAACTCTAAAATTAGCACTTGAATCAGATTATCTTTAGTCTTCTACAACTGAAAAAAATGTTATGATTCTACAAAAATCCTGAAACACAGTGATGCTAGTGTTATACTGGTTCTGGTAATTTTAAAGTTACAAAAGTTACCAGGAATCTCTCTCAGGTCAATAAAGACATACCATTAACAGCCAATTCTCTCTAAAAGATGAATGCTTGCTTTGCTAAGCCAAAAGGGTCCAGATAAACAAGAGTTCCAGCAACTTAATTTTATGATACATGGTATGAGTTCAATAAATAAATTGTAAATGATTAACCATATTCAACATTTTTGAAAGTTTTAAAATGCTTAATAATTATATAACCTGGGAAATGCAACTGCTTATTTATAAACACTGGAATACTAACAGTAATAAATCAAACTAAAACCTTTATATTGACTTACATCTAAGGCATAAAAACAAAAACGAAATCAGTTGCTATTGAGTCGATTCTGACTCACAGCGACTTTGTGTGTCAAAAGTAGAACTGTGCTCTAGAGTTTTTCACTGGTTGATTTTTTTGGAAGCAGATTGCCTGAAGGGTCCCATCCCTAGAATTTCTGATATGGTAGGTCTGAGATGGTGCCTTGGAATCTGCATTTCCAACAAGATGATGCTGATGTGACTGACCTGGGGACAACATCTGAAGAACCACTGTTCGAGGGAGTAGTCCTAGCAGTGGAGGGGAAGGGAAACTGTACTCTTCTGTACTGGTTAAACAATCCTAAAATCAGTGAAGAATTTGATTAATGACAATCTACTCATTAGACTATAAACTCCATGAGGTAAGAAACCATTTCCGATTTTGCTTACCTTTTTATCTTCAATGCCTAACACAGTGCCTGGCTAAGAAATGCAAGAGGCACACACTGCTGACAGAGAGACGTGAGAGACACACGCTGCTGAGAGGGAGACTGAGAGACACGCACTGCTGGGAGAGAGACTGTCGGCTGAGAGACGGCTGGCTGAGAGAGACAGAGCGTGTTCCTGAACTTGAATTGTAGCCTGTTGCTTCCCTAATAAACCCCATAGTCTGTGAGTTCTGTGTGGTCACTGCAGCGAATCATCGACCTCAGCAGAGAGGTAGTGAATGCTGTGGGAGGAACAGTTGGTGAAAGGGCTGGAGGGAGGCAGCATGTCTGGCCTCGCAGGAATAGGCCTTGGGCTGTTGAGGAGGTCAAAACAGACATGCAATAAATTTATTAAATAAAAAATTAAATTATGTTTAGTTCACACTTTAAAAACCTAATTTAAGAAATTTAAAAGACATTTAATTGCACTGTACTTTGCTGTCTATAATGGAACTAGATAGTATCTCTTTCAGAAAGCCTTCCCTAATCTACTCTCATCCTCCTACCAAGGCTAGGCTCAAAAAAGTATGTCTTTTTGTCTAAACTTTTTTCTTACCTTTCTTCTATCACTTAGGACTTAAAACCTTTTATGCACTTACTACCTGTTTGGACTGATGGTTTGTTTGTTTTTAATGAAATACATTAATATGACTCAAAAATTCAAAAGTACTACAAAGTAAGACCATAACAGTCTTCTGACCACTCCTAATTTCTCTCCTCAGTAGACAATTGAAACCATTTTTTTAGCTATTGCTTATGGGATTTATCTCCATATTTCTAAATAAACTTTTTAAACAGATACTTTGTTTTACCTTTAGATATTATCTACTGACTTCGTATTTTGGAAAATACGGATTTGGCTCTCTCAAACACACTTCATAGAGACAGACAGAACTATATGCATTCAGACTTCCCCATCAAACCCTCATTCTCTAAGTATTACAACGTGATATGTAAATATTACTCCCAGTTGAGCCACATATTATGCTATAGCAGGGACTAGTTTTCTACCAAAATTAATTTTCTCCTTCGTAAATAATATGAATAGCGTGTATTTCTCAGCCTTCCTTGAAATTAGGCTGATAAAGTTCTTGCCTCCTCCATGCTCCCTTCCCTTCTCACTGAATAAAATCTTCAACAATCCAGCTTCAATCATTCAGCCAACAATTATACTCTAATCCAGACCAATGAATCTCAACTTCTGTGAACAGTAATCACCTAAAGAGTCTGTTAAAATGCAAATTCTGATTCAGAAGGTTTGAAATATGGCCTAACATTATGTAATACTTGCCCACACTTCTGCCTGGCCAACATAATCAATGGAATTTTGGCTCTTGAATGATCAAATGGAATAAACCATTCATCTAGATCTGGTGACCACACATCTAACAACTATTATGTAAGAGAGAAATAAAACTTTTTGTTTGTTTGTATTGTATTACTGGATTTCTTTGCCACAGTTGCCTAGATTTTTTTATTTAAGGAATACATATACTATACTCACATTTCCCTTTCAGCATAATCTTCCATTTTCCCTGGAATAAATCATTGTCTCATTTCTCTCAAGACTTTTTTATACACCTGTGTGCACTGCCATCGAGTCCAATCCAACTCATAGTGACCCCTCCTTGAGTTTCCAAGACGATATCACTACAGGAGTAGATTGCCCAACCTTCCTTCCGAGGAGTAGCTGCTAACCAGCCCTCTGGTTAGCAGTCAAATGCCTTAGGCACTATGCCACCAGACCTCCTTTTATACACCTATCAGTGTTTTAAGGAGCTCTGGTGGTGCAGTGTCTAAGGCATTCGACTGCTAACCAAAAAGTTGGCAGTTCAACCTACTAGCCACTCTGCGGAAGGAAGACTGAGTAATCCACTTCCATAAAGATTTACCACCTTGGAAACCCAATAGGGTCGCTGTGAGTTGGATTTGACTCAATGGCAGTTAGGTTTGGTTTTAATCAGTGTTTTGTCAATTATAACAAATTATGGATAACACTGTAAAGAATGGGAATTCCAGAACACTTAACTGTGCTCATGAGGAATCTGTACATAGACCTAGAGGCAGTCATTTTAACAGAATAAGGGAATACTACATGGTTTAAAATCAGGAAGGTATGTGTCAGGGTTGCATCCTTTCATCATACTTATTCAATTTGTATGCTGAGCAAATAATCTGAGCAGTTGGACTATATAAAGAAAAATGCAGCACCAGGATTGAAGGAAGACTCATTAACAACCTGCAATATGCAGATGACAAACTTGCTTGCTGAAGGCAAAAAGGGATTAAAGTACTTACTGATGAAGATCAAAAAAGCTCACAACAGGACCAATAAGCAACATCATGATAAACAAAGACTGAGACTGTTAAGGATTTCATTTTACTTGCATTCAAAATCATCACCCATGGAAGCAGCAGTATTACACTGGGCAATTCTGCTGCAAAATAACCTCTCTCAAGTGTTAAAAAAACAAAGATGTCATCTTGAGAACTAAGGTGCGACTGATCTAAGCTACGGTATTTTCAATTGCCTCATATGCATGGGAAAGCTGAACAATGAATAAGGAAGACATAAGAACTGATGCCTTTGAATTATGGTATTAGCAAAGAATATTGAATATACCATGGGCTACCAGAAAAATGAACAAATCTGTCTTTGAAAAGCACAGCCGGAATGCTCCTTAGAAATAAGAATGGCAAAACTCCATCTCATGTACTTTGGACATGTTATCAGGAAGGACTGGTCCCTAGAGAAGAACATTATGCTTGGTAAAGTAGAGGGTCAGCAAAAGGGGAAGACCTTCAAGAAGGCTGACTAACACAGTGGCTACAACAATAATCTCAAGCATAGCAACAACTGTGAGGTGGCGCAGGACCAGGCAGTGTTTCACTCTTCTGTACATGGGATCATTATGAGTTGGAACCAACTCCACAGCACCCAACAACAATAATAAATCATAATTCAGGAGCCCCCATGTGCAAACCGTTATGACTCGATTACTAACCGAAAGGTTGGTGATGTAAACCCACCCAGAGGCTTCTTTGGAAGAAAAGCCTGGAGATCTGCTTACAAAAGACTTATTGAGAACAATTTTATCTTGCAACACATGGAGTTGCCATGAGTCAAAATCAACACAATGGCAACCGGTTTATCAGTAATTCAATGACAAAACTGTTAAGTCTCCTCTCAATATGCTCAAATGTATTAAGTAATCATATATGTATCTTTTTTTGTTCTCCTTTGGACACCCTTTGTCTGGAATCCTCTGGTCACTTCTAGACTTCTATAGTTGTCACTGAGACTTGATTTTACTATTATCCTACCAACTCCCTCCTTTTCTCTCAAGTTTACTCTTCTATCTTCCTCTTTGCTGATTTACTACTTCTTTTTGATGGAGAACATCTTCCAGAAAATTTCCAAGAAATGAAACATGAAAGATATTGAAGAAAACAACTATGTCCGACTTACGATGTTTTCTTCTATAACAAAATATTTGATCAGTGAGTTTGAAAAAAAACATTTTGATAGAGCATAACCTCTTCCCCTCTTCTTTCTCTTTGGATCTCTTTGAATCCACAAGGAAGAAAATTCAATTCTGTTCTTCACTGTACCTAAGGTTTACAGGTATAAGTCACACATAAGGAGGCCCACAGTTGTTCAGTTTTGCCCGTGCCCGAGTGGGAAAACTTGCTAATTCTTACATTCAGTATTCACAAACTCCTTGAAAATGTAAGCTTCATTCTCCAAAATAAGTCTCCTCAATAACAAAAGTGATAACTGGGATGTACACTTCCTCTATCTTTCCCAGTTTGTTTAGAATTCAGGAAGGGAAAAGGATGGTACTTATTGGACCCCCTCAAGTCCCAATAAGAGGTCACTTTTATGAGATTTTTTTTACTGAACTGTTTTGTTCTTTGTATTTGTTTTGGCTCAGTGTCCTGAAACTTTCCATTGATATGCTTTGGCATAGATGTACCTTCATTCATTTTGCTAGACAAAAATCTGTAAATGAAGATCCTTTAATTCTGGAAATTTTTTCTTATATTACATATTTTATAATTTCCTCTTTTTCATCTTCTCTGCTCTTTCTATAGATCTGATTAATTGGTCCTTGGGACTTCTGAATTGATGCTCCAATTTTTTACATGTACTCTCCAATTTTCCATCTCTTTTTGTGCTCCTTCCTAGGTGATTTCCTTGACTTTGTCTTAAAACTCTTCTATCATTTTCTGAAGGACTATCATATTTTAATTTCTCTTACTCTCTGATTATTTACTTTCATAGCATTCTGACCTTATCTCATGGTTATAATCTCTTTTTTTCTAAGACCACTAGTAGTTTTTCTGAAATTTTATTCTGCTTCCTGCATCATTTCTTTCCTGAGTTCCTTTTCTGTGTTCGTTTTCTTCCCTTGCGTTTCCATAAATATCTGGAGATTCTTAATTATACATTATGTTGAAAGAAAAGATGGGAGGGATTTACTATAGAATGATCAGACGACCATTTCATTTGTTAGCCAAAATATCAGTATCTATAGATCTTTTTTTTCCTTAGGTCATATAGTTTCTCTAAATAAAAATTCTCTAAACTCTTGCCTGTTGAGTGTACATCTGGCTGTCAGCATATCGAGGTTTGAGTGAATGAAGGGAGCTGCTGGATACAGAATAAGACAGCTCACAACTCAGAAAACTTTCATTTGATTTCTCCTTTTTCAGTTGTGTGTCTCCTCTGATCTTATCTGTCCCTGTTATACCCATGTCCAAAATCTATCTGGTTCAACCTCTCCAGAGAGTACACTTCTATATGTCTGCCACAGTGAAGCATTCAGTCATGTGGCTGCAAACATAGGGTAGATTTGGGACTCTAACTGCTCTACCAATCCCCCTGTTTTAAGATCCATTCCACACCCCTGCCTTCAGAGATGCAAGCTCCCTCAAATTTCTGAGCTTTTCCAAGTTCCACAGATGAAATACGTGTATTTTGCAAGTTCCACAGATCAAATATATGCAAGAAATACACATATTTGAAATATAACCTACTGTTAGGTTTTATTTCAGCTAGTTTTACACTCCTAAATCAGTCATCATTTTTCCATTTCCTTTTCAATTTCCTATACTTTGACATCCTTTATCTGCTATCATCTCCACTCCCATAATCTTTGTCTTTGTGGATCTTCACAATTTTAATCCTTGTGGTCACTTAACTGTTTTTAACCCAAAAGAAATAAATCATAAATCTTGGGGCACTGAATTTACAGTACAGAGTGAGATATCTGTCAGATACCTAATTGTTGTTGTTGTTGTTATGTGCCATCGAGTTGGACCGAATCACAGAGACCCCTCCCCTTGGGTTTCTGAGGCAGTATCACTATGGAAGTAGATTGCCCAACCTTCCTCTTGAGGAGTGGCTGGTGGGTTTGAACCGCCAGCTTCCTGGTTAGCAGTCAAACGCCTTAAGGCACTATGCTACCAGATACCCAAAAGTTACAAGTTATTAGGTATATGGGAATTAAAGCCTGGGTGTCTTGTTGATCAGTCACTCACTCCAGTGGCTAAACAGTACCTGACTCATAAAATACTGAAAGAATAATTGGTCTGCCAACTGTTCAACTTAATAAAGTACAGGTAATCCCTGGGTCACAAACGAGATCCTATCTCATGTCTTTAAGAATTTGTAGGTCAGTTGGAACAAATGCATATAGCTTTTACTTAACCTTACTTTACTGCAACAAAAGGTTGAAATCTTCTCAATAATTTAAAAGCTTCAGGAGTTCAGGCAAGATGGCGGACTAGGCAGAAGGACTGCACAGACCCTCTTCAACAAAGACAAGGGAAACCAATTGACACAGACACAGAAGATAATCTTGGACCCCTGAGCCTTGAAGGGAAGGATACAGAAGT
>NW_006921732.1:4420356-4424641 GCF_000298275.1 Orycteropus afer afer
AGGGGTGGGAGGGGAGGGGAGGGAACGCTGTTAGATAGATAGAGATAAATATTGATAAAAAATAAAATAAAATAAAATAATTTAAAAGCTTCAGGTGCAGCAAGTAAAGGTGATTGTGATGAATCATTTGTTCCAAGTATGGGCGGTTCAATAGTTTCAGAGTGAGGGCAAATTTACATAACATTCAAGCAGGACTTTGAAACAGTGTTGCCCTGATCAAAGATGGAGGCATTGATGCAAAGATGAAGGCCAACTGCATCCCTAGAATGTGTGTGCCTTTCCACAGTTCAACCAATAATCCAACCTCATACATCAGTTGGCTGAAAGGGCTTACTCCATGTCTTCCATGTCACCCATTCCGGGGTTCTGACCTGTAATTTTTCCCATTCTGATTGCCATGAAGAATCAACCATATTGTAAAAATTCAGGTCTTTTCCTGTTTTGTCAGCCATGATAGAAATGGTTCAAAGCCTTTCATTAAAGTGCCTGCAGGAGTTATCTGTAAGTAAGATGTTCTTAACCAAAGGATTGTCTGTATATTATTACATTGTTGTTGTTGTTGTTATGTGCCATCGAGTCAGACCTGACTCATAGTGACCACTCCTTGGGTTTCTGAGGCAGTATCACTATGGAAGTAGATTGCCCAACCTTCCTTCTGAGGAGTGGCTGGTGGGTTTGAACCGCCAGCCTTCTGGTTAGCAGTCAAGTGCCTTAGGCACTATGCTACCAGAGCTCCTATATTATTACATTAATAGAGTATTATTTTATTATAAACCACATGTTCAGCATAAATGAGTACTGAGAAAGCATGGATTCAAAATTTTATCAAAATAGCACACATAAAACTTATATACAAGTATACATATACCTCAAACTTTACATGTTGATCACCCTTTAAAATAGTATGTGTTTTTAAAAAATTACACCTCTTCATATGAATTCTAGAACAACTTGCTTGTGCTCATAAGGAAACTGTACATAGACCAAGAGGAAGTTGTTTGAACAGAACAAGGGAATACCACTTGGTTTAGAATCAGAAAATGTGTGTGTGTGTCAGAGATGTATCCTTCCAAGATACTTATTCAATCTGTATGCTGAGCAAATAATCCAAGAAGTTGAACTGTATGAGGAAGAAAGCAGCATCAGGTTGCTCAATCCTTAGAAGGAAGAATGGCAAGACTTCAGCTCACCTACTTTGTACACATCATCGGAGAAGATCAATTCACCAGAAAAGGGTATCATGTTTGGTAAAGTAGAGAGGTTCAGCAACCAAAAAAAAAAAAAAAGAGGAAAAAAGCCTCAATGAGATGAACTGATTCAATAACCACAACAATGGAATCAAAGATACCAAGGATCATGAAGATGTCACATGATTGAACAACATTTCATTCTGTTATATGTAAGTTACCATGAGTCAGAGCCACTAACAATAACAACATATCCTTTCTATTTCTATAGGGTCAGTAGTATTGTTCCCACTTTCATTTCCAATTTTGGTTATTTGTGTCTTCTCTCTTTTTGTCAGAAGTTTGTTGATTTTATCAAACTTTTCTAAGAACCAATTTTTGCCTTTGCAGATTCTATTGTTTTTCTATTCTCTATTTCACTTACCTCGGAACGTAGGTTGGGCACTCTACTTCTGTAGTGATACTGCCTTGGAAACCCAAGGAGGGGTCGCTCTGAGTTGAGTCCGACTCAATGGCATATAACAACAACAACAACAACATTTCACTTATAGGCATCCCTGGGAGATTCAAATGGTTAAGAACCTGATTACTACCCAGTCTGAACTCATCCAGAGGTACCTTAGAAGACAGGTCTGGGGATCTGCTTCCAAAAGTTTATAGCTTTCAAAACCCTATGGAGCAATTCTACTCTGCAAACATAAGGTCACCACGAGTCAGAACTGACTCAATGGCAACTAATAAAAACAGTTCATTTCTCTCTGATCTAATATGTACCATTTCTTTCCTCTGGTAGCTCTTCTTTTTCTAGTTTCTCCAGTTGTAAAGTTAGATTATTGATTTGGTATCTTTCTTCTTTTATAATGTAAGTGTTTATCACCAATATAAATTTCTCTCTGAACACTGTTTTCACTATGCTGTGCTTTCATTTTCATTCATCCCAATGTATATTCTAATTTCCTTTGTGATTTCTTCCTTGATCTTAGTTAATATAATGTAGTTACCTTTTCCCTGTGTCCTTCTTTCCTATGCATTCCTGCCCTCTGAGCTATCTCCCTGTGCAAATATTGCCCTTCTCATCTTCCATGACTGATTGTTTTAAAGATTGTACCTACCTGGTAGAAAGGAGCTCTGATGGCATAATGGTTAAAGCAAACAGCTGCTAATCAAAATATGAGCAGTTCAAACCGACCAGCCACTCCACAGGAGAAAGAAGAGGCAGTCAGCTTCCATAACGATTTACAACCTTGGAAACCCTATGGGACAGTTCTACTCTTTCCTATAGAGTGAGTGAGTCAGAATTGACTTGATGGCAGTGGGTGTTTTTGGGTTATCCGATGTGTCGGAAATTGATACGCCATCTAGCACACTCTTTTCTTTACTTTTGCTTGGAGTCATGTGTCAATCTTTCACTTTCAACATATTTATGTGTCCGGACCTAAAGTGGGTCTCTTACAGACAGTGTACAGTTGGATCTTATTTTTTATGGACATAATACTTTAAAAAAAAAATTGTGATTTGGATAAAAGTTTACAAAGCAAATTCATTTTCCACACAAAAGTTCATACACATTTTGTTTCATGACATTAACTGCAATCCTCATAATGTAACAGCTCTCTTCCCACTTCCTCCCTATAGTTACCTTTTCCCTGTGTCCATCTTTCCTATGCATTCTTGTCCTCTGAGCTATCTCCCTGGGCAAATATTGCCCCTCTCATCTCCAATGATTGACTGTTCTTAGAAGTGTACCTACCTGGTGTAAATGTTCACCCTATATACCTGTTTGTTGTTTGGCTGGAAGCCATGGAAGAGTTTGATTCCAGGCCTGAAGGGTAACATAGCCTTGGGGTTTCACCAGTCCCTATGAGACCAGTAAGTCTGGTCTTTTTTATAGTTTCATGGTGTTCCATATTTTCCATATTTTCCTCCCACTCTATCCAGGATATCTTGCACTGATCCCCTGCAGAGCAGCTGACAGTGGTAGTCAGGCACCACCTAGTTCTTCTGGTCTCACAGTCATATGGGCTGAGGTTTGCATGGTCCAGTAGTCCCCTGGACTAATTGTTTCCATGTGTCTTTGTTTTTCTTCGTTCTTGCTCTGGACGAGGCGAGACCAATTGTTGCATCTAGATGGCCGCTTGCCGGCTTTTAAGAACCCAGTCACTACTCACCAAAGGAGAATGTAGAACAATGTTCTTGTGTAGTATGATATGCCAATTGAATCTGATGTCCCTCCATGACCATGGTTCCAGGCCCACAGGTTCAACAACTCACTTCCTCAGGGTAGTTGGCTATGGGTAAGAGATTATCATAACTTTGCCACCTGTTAGTTCTATTTATATGGACATTCTTATAGCACAAACAAATACATATGTAAAAATAATGTCTACCAACCTTGCATTTGGTCATGGATATATTCCCTTTTGCCTAGATATACCTCATCATTCAGCCTCTCTACATGTAGATTAATGTTTGTTATTACTGATAATACAGCATTGTGAATGAAAAAGTGTTTATGTTTGTTGTCTGTACCTCTTGTGCATCTCTCTGTGTCTTTCTTTTCTTTAGTGTTATCGTGTTGGTCACTCATTTTTGGTATATTGCCTTTTCCTTCAGTTGAATATTTTTTTATGCACTTTGCCAATCATTGCCTTTTGATTGGAGATTTCAACCCACATAAACTTATTCCAGATAAAGAAGCTTACTTCTGCCATTCTGCTATTTGTTTTCTATGTGTCTAGTAATCTTTTTTTGTCCTTCATTTCCTCCAGTAAGACCACTTTTGTGTTTAATAGATATTTTGTAGTGAACCATTTTACTTTCTCATTTTTTTGTGGAAAATTTTCAGATTCTAAAATTTCACACATAAATTTTAGATATTTGATAACATGAAGATTATATTTACCATCCTAAATATGTAACAGGAGCCCTGGTATTATAATGGTTAAGCACTCACCTGCTAACCGAAAAGGATGTCAGTGTGAACCCACCAAGTGGCTCCACAGAAGAAAGACCTGGCAATCTGCTCTCATAAAAATTACAGCCTTGACATATGAGTTGAACATTTACCTCAAGTAGATACTCTCCTTGGAGAGAACAAT
>NW_006921732.1:4424741-4426462 GCF_000298275.1 Orycteropus afer afer
GAAGTGGGAGGGGAGCTGTTGCATTGTGGTAAACTGTGGTCAATGTCATGAGACAAAGTATATGTGAACTGCTGTATGGAAAGGGAATTTGCTTTGTAAATCTTCACCCAAATCACACACACACACAAAAAAAAATTACAGCCTTGAAAACTCGATAGTGCAGTTCTATTCCGTTACATGGGTCACTTTAAGTCAAAAACTGATTTGCCTACACCTAAAAACAAAGGTATAACAACCTACTTTAACCGCTATCAACTTAATTTCAATAACATATAAAAACTCTATTCCTATACCCTTCCTGTCTCACTTTAGGTTGATGCTGTCACAAATCACATCTTTATACACTGTGTGTCCTATAACAAATTTACAATTATTTTTGTGCATTTGTCTTTTAAATCACATAGGATATAAGTTAAGTTACACACCAAAAATACCATAAAACTAGCCTTTATATTTACCCATGAAATTACCTCTACTGTAGCTTTTTTCCCCCTCTTCATATGGCTTGAAGTCACTGTCTAGTGTCCTTTCATTCCAATTTGAAGGACCCCAACTAACATGTCTTTTAGGATGGGTCTCGGTTTGTTTCTCTCTTGTTGTTAGGTGCCTTTGAGTGGTCTCCGACTCATAGCGACCCTATGGACAGCAGAGCGAAACACCACCCAGTTCCAGGCCAGCTCCTCAATCCCTGCTATACTTGAGCCTCACCCCAGCCACTGTGTTAATCCATCTCATTCAGGGCCTTTCCCCTCTTTTGTCGACCCTCCACCTTACCAAGCATGACATCCTTCTCCAGAGAATGGTCCCTTCTGATAACACGACCAAAGTAAGTGAGATGAAGTCTGGCCATTGTCACTTCCAAGGAACATTCCTGCCTCACTTCCTCGAGGACAGATTATTAGTTCTTTTAGCAGTCCGTGTTCTCTGGGAACATCTTTAATTTCACACTCATTTTTGAAGGACAATTTTGCTACATAGAGAATTCTTGGATGACAATTCTCTTCTTTCAGTACTTTATATATGGTATTCCACTGTCATCGGGCCTCATGGTTTCTGAGGAGAATCTGGCATTTAATTTTATTGAGGATCCTTTGTATGTGATGATTTACTTTTCTCGTACTGCTTTCAAGATTCTCTCTGTATCTTTGGTTTTCAAGAATCATATTATAGTGTGTCTTAGTGTGAACTTGGAGTTCATTACATCCTAAACGTGTAAATGTGTGTCTTCCATCAAATTTGGGATGTTATCAACCAATATTTCATTTATTCTTTCTGTCTCTCTCTCTCTCTCTTTTCTCCTCCTGAAATATCCATAAAACATATGCTGGTCAGCCTGATGGTATCCCACAAATCCCTTCAGCTCTGTTTTCTCTTATCTTTCCTTTCTGTATCTCAGTGTCAATAATTTCAATTGATGTAACTTCAAGTTCACCGATTCTTTATTTTGCCAGCTCAGATGTGCTGTTAAACTTCTCTTGTGAAATTTTCATTTATTTTATTTCCAAGTCTAGTATCTATTCAGTTCCTTTTTAGGATATCTGTCTCTTTATTGGTATCTTTGTTGGTTCATATACCGTTTTCCTGATTTCCTTATCCATCTTTTCCTTTACCTCTTTGAGTATATGTAAAACTACTATTTTAAAGTCTTTGTCCAAGGGGCTAGGTTGTGATCACTGCTTGGTCACAGCCAGCTACCCAGAGCGACCGATTAGTTGATCCTG
>NW_006921732.1:4427171-4428164 GCF_000298275.1 Orycteropus afer afer
TGGTCAATGACATGAGACAAAGTATATGTGAACTGCTGTATGAAAAGTGAATTTTCTCTGTAAATCTTCACCCAAATCACAATAAAAATAAAATAAAGTCTTTGTCCAGAAAGTCCATTTTCTGAGCTTTGCCATGGATGGCTTCTGTCACTTTATTTTGTTCTTTTGAATGGTCTATCCTTTCCTATTAACTTGTATGTCTTGAATTTTTCTTAATGGACATCTGAATATTATAATGTGGTTACTATGGAAATTAGATTCTACCTCTTCCTCAAGGACTGCTATTTTGTTTGTTTGTTATTGGGGAAGGCTGTAGTAGTCCATTTGTTTATTGCCTTCCCTCACTGTATTTCCAAAACTGCCTTCCTGGACATTTGTGTATACTGCACAGTCTCTGTTCCTTAGCTTATACTCAACTTCTGTTGTGACAGAGTAAGAGGGGTCGAGGGACACCAAAGAAAAACCTCTCCCAGTCTGCAAAGTGGCTCAGTGCCAGGACTCCTTCAACACTTAGCCAGGCCAGCAAGTCAGCCTGGGGATCAGCCCAAAATGAAAGTGTAGTACCTTTCCAGGTAATTTCTGAGTATGTTTCTTTTTCTGGGCATGTGTGTGGCTTGTATGAACAGTGCTTCAAAAGCTTTAATTTCCAGAAGAAACTCCTTGGGTTCTACTTCCAACCTTCAGGGACCCTTTACTCTTTAGCCCTAGATGGCTTAGAGATTATAACTTCTGGTCATTGCTAACTAAGTGCCCCTCAGCCCTGCATATGCTCCAAAACAAGGCAAACCAAAATGAGCACCTTACTTCAGTCCTTCAGGCATCCCCCAGACAGATTAGAAAAGATACACACAATATTTGAGAATAAAGTCTACTCTGCTCCTTCTAGAGCCATAGAACAGGTTGTTGTTGTTGTTGTTATGTGCCGTCGAGTCGGCCCCGACTCATAGCGACCCCTCCTTGGGTTTCCTAGGCAGTATCACTACGGAAGTAGAT
>NW_006921732.1:4429230-4438235 GCF_000298275.1 Orycteropus afer afer
GCATACAGATTGAATAAGTATGGTGAAAGGATACAACCCTGATGCACTCCCTTCCTGATTTAAACCATGCAGTATCCCCTTGTTCGTTCGAATGACAGCCTCCTGATCCATGCACAGGTTCCTCATGAGTACAATCAAGTGTTCTGGAATTCCCATTCTTCTCAATGTTATCCACAATGTGTTATGATCCACATACTTGAATGTTTTTGCACAGTCAATAAAACATAAGTAAACATCTTTCTGGTATTCTTTGCTTTTAGCCAAGATTCATCTGACATCAGCTATGATATCCCTCATTCCACATCCTCTTCTCAATCCAGCTTGCATTTCTGTAAATTCTGTGTCAATATACTGTTGCAACCATTTTTTAATTATCTTCAGTAAGATTTTACTTGCATGTGATATTAATGATATTGTTTGATTATTTCCACATTGTGTGGGATCACTTTTTTGGGGGGAATGGGTTCAAACATGGATCTCTTCCAGTCAGCTGGCCAAGTAGCTATCTTCCAAATCTCTTGGCATAGCCGAGTGAGTGCTTCCAGAGTGGCATCCATTTGCTGAAAACATCTCAATGGGTATTCCGTCAATTTCTGGAGCCTTGTTTTCTGCCAGTTCCTCCAGTGAAGCTTTGACTTCTTCCTTCAATAACACTGGTTCTTTATCATATGCCACTGCTTCAAATGGATGAACATCGACCAATTCTTTTTGGTACAGTAACTCTGTATTCCCTCTATCTTCTTTTGATGTTCTGTGTATCACTCAATATATTGTCCATAGAATCTTTCAATACTGCAACTCAAGGCTTAAATTTTTTCTTCAGTTCTTTTAGCTTGAGAAATACCAAGAGTGTTCTTCCCACCAGGTTTTCTAACTCCAGGTCTTTACGTATTTTGTTATAATATCTGACTTTGTCTTCTCAAGCTGCCCTTTGAAATCTTCTGTTCTGCTCTTTTACCTTGTCGTTTCTTCCTTTTGCTTTAGCTACTCTCTATTCAAGGTCAAGTTTCAGAGTCTATTCTGACATTCATTTCAGTCTTTTCTTCCCTTCCTGTCTTTTTAATGACCTTTTTGCTTTCTTCATGGGTGATGTTCTTGATGTCATCCCACAATTCTTCTGGTTTTCGGTCACTGCTGCTCAAAGCATCAAAGCTACTTTAGATGATGTCTAAATTCAGGAGGGATATAATCAAGGTCATATTTTGGCTCTCATGGACTTCCTTTAATTGTCTTCAACTTCAACTTTAACTTGCATGAGCAGTTGATGGTTTGTTCCACAATCAGTTCCTGGCCTTGTTTTGGCTGAAGTTATTGAACTTTTTCATTGCCTCTTCCCACAGATGTAGCCAATCTGATTCCTGTGTATTCTATGTGGTGAAGTCCATATGTATAGCTGCCACTGTGTTGTTGAAAAAAAGGTACTTGCAATGAATAAGTCATTGGTCTTGTAAAATTCTATTATGCGATCTCCAGTGTTATTTCTATCACCAAGCCTGTATTTTCCAACTACCAGTGAATTCTTCTTTGTTTCCAACTCTAGCATTCCAATCAGCAGTGATAAACCAACACATCTGGATTGCAACTTCAGACTGCACAAGTTGGTAGCAATCTTCAATTTCCTCATCTTTGGCTCTGGTGGTTAGTGCATAAATTGGAACAGCAGTAGTATTAACTGGTCTTCCTTGGAAGCATATGGATATTATCCTATCACTGACAGCACTGTACTTCAGGATACATGTTGATACAGTCCTTGTGGTGATGACTGCCATGCCATTCCTCTTCAATTTGTTATTCCCAGCATAGTAGATCATATGGTTGTCTGATTCAAAATGGCCAAAACCAGTCCATTTCAGCTTACTAATGCCTAGGATATCAATCTTTATGTGTTCCGTTTCATTTCTGACAACTTCCAATTTTCTTAGATTCATACATTGTACATTCCATGTTCCAATTACTTAGGGATGTCTGCAGCTTTTTTTTCTCATCTTGAGTCATGCCACATCAGCAAATGGAGGTCTGAAAGCTATACTCCATCCACATCATTAAGGTCATCTCTATTCTGAGGAGAGAGCGCTTCCAAAGTCGTATTCTAAGTGCCTTCCAACCCAAGTGGCTCATCTTCCAGCACTATATCAGACAATATTTCAGGGCTATTCATAAATTTTTCCAGTAAAACATCAGATAGTGTTTCACTGCTATTCATAAGGTTTTTGCTGCCAATTCTTTGAGAAGTAGATGGCCTCTTCTTTCTTCTGAGTCTATCTTAGTCTGAAAGCTCTGCTGAAACCTGTCCACCATAGATAACCCTGCTGGCATTTGAAACACCAGTGGCACAGCCTCCAGTCTCAAAGCAACATGCAAGCCACCACAATATGACAAACTGACAGACAAGTTCATCTCTCTTAGCTGTTCCAAACCACTCCTCTCATATCCTGTTCTCCCTCAGCCACTCCAAACCCACCAACCTGGCTCACTTCCTTCCTGATCTCCCTCAGCCACTCCAATACTGCCACCCCAGCTCGCTTCCTTCCTGGTCTCCCTCGGTAGCTCCAAACCCCATTGCCCCAGCTCACTTTTTTCTGGATCTCACCTTGCCTGGCTTATAGAGCTCTAAAAAAGTTGGTTGTGCCAGTCTGCTTGGTTTCAGGGTTTTTTTATTTGTTTGTTTCTTTTTTCTGGGGAGGGGGTCAGGAGCATGCAGCTACTCATACTGCCATCTTGCTCCAGGCTCTGCCTATATTTTCATTTCACACTGAGTCCATCAAATTATATAGCTGGACCTATATTTGTTCAGGTAAACAAATATAAATTTGAAATGAATATTAGCAAACATTATTTGTGAACAATCATACATAAGCAGGTGGGTTAAAAGACAGGGATACAAAGATAAATAAGGGGCTCTAACTGGTGGTTCAAACCCTCCAGCCACTCCTCGGAAAGAAGGTTGGGCAATCTACTTCCATAGTTATACCACCTCGGAAACCCAAAGAGGGGATGCTATGAGTTGGGTCCAACTCGACGGCACATAACAACAGTGAAAACAGCCATATACATAAGTAACAACAGTATTATGTGAACATGCTATGAAAACCTAGGGAAAAGAGACTAAGAAAAATTTTCATAACAGAGATAATAGTTGAGCTGTAAAGTAACTTCTTAGTTGGGAGAAAAAGGGAGAAAGAATAGTCCTAATAGATGGACTTTTATATACTAAACAAATGTATCTGTAAAACTTTGGGAAATTTAGGACCACAGACTAGCATGCATAATGATGAGTATGGGAGATGAAACCGAGAATGTAGGTTGGTGCCATACTATGAAGAAATTCTCATACCAAATTGAGCATAAACTTTCGCAAAGAAAAATCACAGATTTATAAGAAAAGTAGCTCAATTTCAGTTTTAAATTAGCTTCTGAAGAACAAAGAAAACAGATTACAGAGGAAAGAGAGACTGAAGTTTGAGAGAAAGATCAAGACGCCATAAAATTAGTAATTAATAATAGTAATGAAAAGCATTATGAGGTTAGGTTATTTGGGGTCTCATCACAAGCTACTTGGAAGGAGGGATGACTGTGTTAATAAATTAAATGGCCTTCTTTCCTGAAGGACCTTTCAGACTCTTCAATATGGTAATATACATACTAAATCTCTAAAAGAAGGCTGTAATTTGCAGTATTTCCCAGACTTATTTGACTAAGGAAGCCTATTTAGCCAGGAGCATCGATTACTATCTCAAAGATACTATGTGTGAAGAACACAAAGTTTCTAAGATCATTCTTTGTGTAACAGGAGTAAAACAATAGCAAAGGAAAATAACTAGAATATTGCCAAGTTCTATTAAGGACCTTATTAAACTAAGAAATCCTGAATATATAAAACACTAACCTACCACTCCTCGGAAGGAAGATGGGGCAATCTACTTCCGTAGTGATACTGCCTCAGAAACCCAAGGAGGGGTCGCTATGAGTCGGGTCTGACTCGACAGCACATAACAACAACCACCACCTACTTATTTATAACAATTTGCTGATGTTGTTGTTGTTAAGTGCCGTCGAGTCATTTCCATCTCATAGCGACCTCATGCATAGCAGAATGAAACACTGCCCGATCCCGCGCCAGCCCCACAATCCCTGCTATACTTGAGCCCATCATCGCAGCCACTGTATCAATCCATCTGGTTGAAGGTCTCCCCCTCTTTCGCCGACCCTCCACCCTACCAAGCATGACATCCTTCTCCAAGGAATGGTCCCTTCTGACAACATGACCAAAATAGGTGAGACGAAGTCTGGCCATTCTTGCTTCCAAGGAGCATTCTGGTTGCACTTCCTCCAGGACAGATCTGTTAGTTCTTTTAGCAGTCCATGGTACTTTCAGCATTCTTCGCCAGCACCACAACTCAAAAGCATCAATTCTTCTTCGGTCTTCCTTATTCATTGTCCAGCTCTCACATGCATACGAGGTGATTGGAAATATCATGGCTCGTGTCAGGCACACCTTAGTCCTCAAGGAGATATCCTTGCTCCTCAGCACTTGAAACAGTTCCTTCGCAGTTGACTTTCCCAATGCTACACGTCGTCTAATGTCCTGACTGCTGCTTCCGTTGGCATCGATTGTAGAACCAAGCAACGTGAATTCCTTGACAACCTCAATCTTCTCTCCATTTATTGTGACGCTGCTCATTGGTCCAGTTGTGAGGATTTTTGTTTTCTTTATATTGAGACGTAATCCATACTTCATCAGTAAGTGCCTCAAGTCATCCTCACTTTCAGCAAGCAAAGTTGTATCATCTGCATATCTCAAGTTGTTAATGATTCTTCCTCCAACCCTGATACCACGTTTTTCTTCATATAGTCCAGCTTCTCAGATTATTTGCTCAGCATATAGATTGTATAAGTGTGGAGAAAGGATACAACCCTGATGCACTCCCTTCTTGATTTTAAACCATGTAGTGTCCCCTTGTTCTGTTCGAACGACAGCCTCCTGGTCAAGGTACTGATACTTAATTTGCTGATACTTAATTCATATTAGGTAGGAGACTGGCAAGATGAATGAATGAGTGAATAGGGTAAGGAAATACAATAATAGCGATGCTATTTAAAAACAAATTCATTGCCATGGAGTCTATTACGACTCATAGTGACACGAAAGAAAAGACTAGAACTGCCCCGTACTGTTTCCAAGACTGCAATCTTTATGGAAGCAGACTGCCACATTTTTCTCCAATGGAGTACCTGGTGGGTTTGAACTGCTGATCATTCAGTTAGCAGCCAAATGCTTAACTGCTGTGCCATCACAACTCTTCTAGTGGTGTTGTTAGTGGTGTTAGTGGTGGCCATCACAACTATTCCAGTGGTGTTCCAGTTGATGTAGTAGTGTTGTTAGGTGCCACTGAGTCAATTTAGACTCACAGCTACCCTCTACCCTATGTACAACAAAACAAGACACTACTTGGTTCTGCACCATCCTCACAATTGTTACTATGTTTGAATCCACTGTTGCAGCCACTGTGTCAATTCATCTTCTTGAGGGTCTTCCTCCTTTTCACAAACCCTCTTCTACATCATGCCCTTCTCCAGAGACTAGGCTCTCCTGGTAACATGTCCAGTGTACTTGAGACAAAGTCTGGCTATTCTCACTTCTAAGGAGCACTCTGGCTGTACTTCTTCCAAGACAGATTTGTCTGTTCATCTGGCAGTCCATGGTACATTCAATATTCTTTTCCAACACCGTAATTCAAATGCATCAATTCTTCTTTGGTTTTCCTTACTTCACTATCCAGCTTTTGTATGTATATGAGGTGACTGAAAATACCATGGATTGACTCAGGCACACCTTAGTCCTCAAGATAACATCTTTGCTTTTTAACAATTTCAAGAGGTCTTTTGCAGCAGATATCCCCAATGCAAAAAAAAAGAAAGAAAGAAAATGTTTGATTTCTTGACTGCTGCTTCCATGGACACTCACTGTGGACTCAAGTAAAATGAAATCCTTGACAACTTCATCTTTTCTTAATTTATCATGATGTTGCTCAGTGGTCTGGTTGCGAGGACTTTTGTTTTCTTTATGTTGAAATGTAATCCATACTGATGGCCGTACTCTTTAATCTTCATCAGTAGGTTCTTCAAGTCCTTTTTGCCTTCAGCAAGCAATGCTGTGTCATCTGCATATTACAGCTTGTTTATGAGTCTTCCTCCAATCTTGATGTCAAGTTCTTTTTCACATACTCCAGATCCTCGATTTATTCACTCAGTATATAAATTGAGTTAAGTATGGTGGAAGAATACAACTCTAATGCACAGCTCTCCTTATTATAAAATACACAGTATCCTCTTATTCTGTTCCAATGACTACCTCTTGGTCTATGCACAGGTTCCACATTAGCACAATTCAGTGCTCTGGAATTCCCATTCTTTGCAATGTTATGCATCATTTATTATGATCCACACAGTCAAATGCCTTTGCATAGTCAATAAAACATAGGTTAAGCATCTTTCTGGCATCCTCTGTGTTCAGTTAAGATCCATCTAACATCACTAACGACATGTCTTGTTCCACGTCTTCTTCTGAATCCAGCTTAAATTTCTGGCACTTCCCTGTCAATGTACTGCTGTAACCATTTTTTAATGATCTTCAACAAATCTTACCTGTGTGTGTTATTAATGATACTGTTTGATAATTTTCACATTCTGTTGGACCACCTTCCCTAGGAATAAGCACAAATATTGATCTATTCCCATCAGATGTTCAGATGACAAAATTCCAACCCATGACCATTTTAAGCATTACACTTGTTTGTTGTAACATCTCAGTTCACATCCCTTCAATTCCTACAGTGCAGCTTGGATTTCTTCAACACTATCCATTCTTGATCATATGCTACCTTCCGAAGTGGTTGAACTCCAAGCAATTATTTTTGGTAAAGTGACTCTGTGTATATTTCTTCTGTGTTAATTTTGATGCTTCCTGCCTTGTTCAGTATTTTGCCCAAAGAATACTGCACCTTGAAGCTTGAATTTTTCCTTCAGTTCTTTCAGCTTAAGAAATGCAGAGCATGTTCTTTTCTTTGGTTTTCTAACTTTAAGTCTTTACACATGTCATTATAATACTTTACTTTGTCTTCTTGAGCTGGCCTTTGAAATCACCTGTTCAGTTGTTTTACTTCATCATTTTTTGTTTGTTTGTTTACTTTTGCTATTGTATGTTCAAGAGCAAGTTTCAAAGTCTCTTCTGACATCCATTTTGTTTCCTGGTTTTTTTTAGTGATCTTTTGTTTTCTTCATGTAAGATGTCCTGGATGTCATTTAACCATGCATCTGGCTTTCTTCAATCATTAGTGTTCAATGTGTCAAATCTATTCCTGGAATGGTTTCTAAATTCAAGTTGGATATTCAGGTGCTGGTGGTTGTTTCTGTTGTTAGGTGCCATCAAGTTGACTCCGATTCATAGTGACCCTAGGTACAATAGAACAAACCACTGCATGGTCGTGTGCCATCCCCACAATCCTTGCTATACTTGAGCCCACTGTTATAGTCACTGTGTCAATCCATCTTGTTGAAGGTCTTTTCCTTGTTCACTGACCCTCTACTTTACCAGGCATGATATGCTTCTCCAGGGAATAGTCCCTTCTGACCACATGAGCAAAGTAGGCGTAATGCAATCTGGCCATTCTCACTTCCAAGGAGCATTCTGGCTGTATTTCTTCCAGGACAGATTTGTTCGTTCTTCTGGCAGGCCATGGTATTTTCAGTATTCTTTGTCAACACCATAATTCAAAGGCATCAACTCTTCTTTGGTCTTCCTTATTCACTGTCCAACTTTAACATACAAATAAGGTGACTGAAAATGGCATGGGTTAGGTGCACCTTAGTCTTCAAAGTGACATCTTTGCTCCTTAATACTTTAAAGAGGTCTTTTGAAGCAGATCTACCTACTGCAAACCAACATCTGATTTTTTTTTTAAATGCATTTTATTGAAATATAATTTATGTACAGTGAAATGCACAAAACTAAAGTGACATGGGTCAATGCATTTTTTTTCAGTGTTCCCACCCCACCCTCTCACCCCTGGCAACCAACTAAGTTACCCCCCATATATAAACCTTTCTTTGACCTTCCACAACAATGAATTAATACTATATTTGTCCTTCTGTGATTGCCTTATGTCACTCAGCATAATGTCCTCCAAGTTCATCCATATTATGTGGTGTTTTGCAGACTCTACATTATTCTTTAGCGCTGCATAGCATTCCATTATGCGTATGTCCCATAGTTTGTCATCCACTTTTCCGCTATAAATCTTACGAGATAAGTCCCTTGCCAGATATGTAATTATCAGCAAATATGAATTTGTTGCTGTCATTGTTACATGCTTTTTTGTGGTGTCTATTTCTTTGTTCCATATAATTTTCTATGCTGAGCTCATTTTGTTTATGAGTCATGTTATCACTTCCTGATTGCTATTGTTTTAGTATTTGCTGAATATTTATGCTGGTCCTCTTTTTTGATGTGAAGGTTTATCATTTTTCTTTGAGGTTACCCTGTGATTTATAGTTGTCTTCCCAAGTTTAGAACAGTCCGTTCTATCTTGTAGCTGTCTTGACATCCCTACCATCTAGAAGTTCTGTAACAATCCAGTTACTTCCCTCTTTTTGGTTTCTAGTTGTGCTCATTTGTCAATTGATGTCTCTGGTTCCCTGTTTACAATCATAGGCTTATTTACTTTGGATACTTCCATAGCTGGGTTGGTTTCTGGGCTACATCATCATGTGTGTTAATGGTCAGTTGTTGTTGGTTGTTGCTGCTTCTCTGTCCAAAGGGCTCCCTTTAGCATCTCTTGTAAGTTTGGTCTGGTTTTAACAAACTCCCTTAATTTCTGCTTCTCTGGAAATGTCCTAATTTCACCATCATATCAGAGGGACAATTTTGCTGGGTACATAATTCTTGGTTGGAAATTTTTCTCTTTCAGGGTTTTATATATACCATTCCCTTGTCTTCTCACCTTCGT
>NW_006921732.1:4439115-4448197 GCF_000298275.1 Orycteropus afer afer
GTATGTCCCTGCCGACCTTGGCAAACAGAGCCTATCCTTAGGTCCCTGGAATCCAAATGAGAATGCTATCACTTTAAAATCCAAAATGGTTGCCACTTGTAAAGATTCAAAATGGCTGCTCCCTCGGTCACTTTAAATATACAAAATGGCCACCGCATGTAAACATTCAATATGGCTGCCCCCTTGGTCACTTTAAGTATCCAAAATGGCTGCCACATGTAAACAATCAAAATGGCTGCACCCTCCAGACAATGGAAAGTCAACAGCTCAAGTTGTCTCCTTCCTTGCTGTTTCCCTTCCTAGTCATAGAGCACCAGTGCAGTCATCCCTGCAGCCCTTGGTGATCAGGGTGGTGGATCTTTAGGTCAATCTCAGGTCCCAACACCACTAGGAAATTTTCAGGCTGTTGGTCCCATCAGAGTAGCTGACAGTCCACAGCTCCAACCATCTCTGTACTCACTGTTTTCGTTCAGGTTTTTCCACTAGTTGGTGCCTAATCACTGCTGCATAGTTCCTTTCAAACCTCAGGGCTCCAGGATTATCTTCTGTACCTCTGTCAATTGCTTTTTCTTTTCTTTGTTGAAGTGGGTCTGTGTTGCATGTCTTCCTATTCCTCCATCTTACTGAAAGTCCAAAATCTGATTTCTTGACTGCTGCTTCCATTGGTGTTGATTGTAGATCCAAGAAAAATGAATCCCTGACAACGTCAATCTTTTCTCCATTTATCATGATGTTGTTTATCGGTCGAGTTGTGAGGATTTTTGTTTTATGTTGAGGTGTAATCCATACTGAAGACTGAAATCTTTGATATTCCTCAAAGTAAGTGCTTCAAATCATCTTCATTTTCACCAAGCAAGGTTGTATTATCTGCATATGGCAGGCTGTTATTAAGTCTTCCTCCAATCTTGATGCCATGCTCTTCTTCATATAGTCCAGGTTCTTAGCTTTTTCTTGGCATAAAGGTTGATTAAGTATGGTGAAAGGATACAACCCTGACACACATCTTCTCCTAATTTTAAACCATGCAGTATCCCCTTGTTCTGTTCAAACGACAGCCTCCTGGTCTATGTATAGGTTTCTCATGAACACAATTAAGAGTTCTGGAATTCCCATTCTTCTCAATGTTATCTATAATTTGTTATGATCCACACAGTCAAATAACTTTGCGTAGTCAATAAAGCATCTTTCTGGCATTCTCTACTTTCATCCAAGATCCATCAGACATCAGAAATTATATGCCTTGTTTTATATCTTCTGAAACCAGCTTGAATTTCTAAAAGTTCCCATCAATACACTGCTGCAACTATTTCTGAATTATTTTTCAGTAAAATTTTACTTGAGTGTGATATTAATGATATTGTTCAATAATTTCCTCACTCTGTTGGATCACCTTTCTTTGGAATGGGCACAAACATGGATCTCTTCCAGTCAGTTGGCCAGGTAGCTGTCTTCCAAATTCCTTGCCTTAGATGAATAAGTGCCTTCAGTGGTGTATCCGACTGTTGAAACATTTCAGTGGGTATTCCATCAATTCCTGGAGCCTTGTTTTTCACCAATTCCTTAAGTGCACCTTGGACTTCTTTCAGTACCATTGGTTCCTCATCATACGCTACCTCTTTAAATACTTGAACATCAACCAATTCATTTTGTTACAGTGATTTCATGTATTCCTTCCATCATTTTTTGATGCTTCCTGCATTTTTCAACATTTTGCCCATAGAATCCTTCAATATTGAAACTTGAGGCTTGAATTTTTTCTTCAGCTCTTTCAGCTTGTGAAATGCTGAGCATGTTCATCCCTTTTGGCTTTATAACTCCAAGTCTTTGCACATTTAATTACAATACATCACTTTGTCTTCTGAAGTTGCCTTTGAAATCTTCTGTGCAGCTGTTTTATCTGATCATTTCTTCCGTTCGCTTTAGCTACTCTCTATTCAAGGGCAAGTTTCAGAGTCTCTTTTGACATCCATTTTGGTCTTTTCATCCTTTCCTGTATTCTTAATGACCATTTGCTTTCTTCATGTATGTGTTCTTGATGTCATCCCACAACTCAAATGGTTTTCAGTCAGTTGTGTTCAATGCAGCAAGTCTGTTCTTCAGATGATCTCTAAATTCAGATGGGATGTAATCAAGGTCATATTTTGCCTCTTATGGACTTGTTTTATTTTTCTTCAACTTCAACTTGAACTTGCATATGAGCAATTGATGGTGTATTCCACAGTCAGCTCCAGGCCTTGTTTTGACTGATGATACTGAGTTTCTCTATCACCTCCTTCCACAGATGTAGTCAATCTGATTCCCGTGTATTCCATCTGGTGAGGTCCACATGTACAGCTGCTGTTCATGTTGTTGAAGAAAACGTATTTGCAATGAATAACTCTTTGGTCTTGCATAATTCTATCACACAATCTCTGGCATCACTTCTATAACCAAGGCCATATTTTCCCAGAAGGCTGGCGGTTCAAACCTACCAGCCACTCCTCGGAAGGAAGGTTGGACGATCTACTTTCATAGTGATACTGCCTTGGAAACCCAAGGAGGGGTCACTATGAGTCGGGTCCGACTTGACAGTACATAACAACAACCACCACTACCATTGGAAAACTACCCTCTTTGTTTCCAACTTTTGCACTGCAATCACCAGTAATCATTAATACATCTTGATTCTGTGTTTGGTCAATTTCAGACCACAGAGGTTGGTAAAAAATCTTCAATTTCTTCGTCTTTGGCTTTGGAGGTCATTATGAGTTGGAATCCACCCAAGGGCAGTGGATTTGGATGTTTTTGTTGTTGTTTTACTATGCCCATTATTTATCCTGATATATCTATGCAGTTAATACAGTCATGTAGTATTTCCATTTTATACATTAATGAAGCACCTGAGTTTATGACTTGCCTGAGGAGCTCTGGTAGCATAGTGCCTAAGGCACTTGACTGCTAACCCGAAAGCTGGCAGTTCAAACCTACCAGCCACTCAGAAGGAAAGCTGGGCAATCTACTTCCGTAGCGATACTGCCTTGGAAACCCAAGGATGGGTTGCTATGAGTCGGGTCCGACTTGAGGGCACATAACTACAACAACAAGAAGGAGAAATATGTGGGGCTGGTCAAAACTATGGGGGGAGCTCTAGTGGTGTAGTGCCTAAGGCATCTGACTACTAAGCAAAAGGCTGGTGGTTTAAGCCTACCAGCCACTCCTTGGAAGGAAGACTGGCAAGCTACTTCCATAGAGATACTGCCTCAGAAATCCAAGGGGTGGTCGCTATGAGGCAGAACAAACTTGAGAGCAGTGATTTTGGTTTGGTTTGGTCAAGACTACAAAGAGCTTTTCTTTTATATCTATCACAATATTTGCTTCATCAGATACTAAAATTGAGAAATTTTTAAAACACAAAAACAAATTATAAATTCATTATATGAGGACAGCATTGCCCCTGATAGCAAAAACAGACCAAAAAAAAAAAAAAAATCACATAAAAAAATTATAGCTCAATATCCCTTACAAATATATATAGATGCAAAAATTTTCAACAAAATGCTAGCAAATCAAATCAAGCAACATATGAAAAGGATTATATACCAAGTAGGATTTATCCCAGGAATTCAAAGTTGGTTCAAGATACAAAAATCAATGTAATAATAGAAATTGTGGCAGTTAAGGTTGTGTGTAAACTTGGCTGGGCCATGGTTCTGACTGGCTGGGCAGTTGAATATTATTACTCCCCATGATGAGACTGTAATCACCTCCATGGCAGAATCTGCTGTGAGCAGCTAAGCAGTTGCCTTCCAGTATGGCCTGCTTCCAGTATAAAGGAGAGGCTTTGAGAAAGGTGTATAGCTTTTTGGCACATCCCGCATTCAGCCAAGTCTTCATCTCACTGGTCTCATGTTGCTCATTGATCTTGGGATTGTGCCAATCTACTTGCCAACTTTGGGTATGTCAGCCTCAGTAGCCAGCAGCTGCATGAGTTACAAGAAGCAAGCTACCAGCTCCAGTGGGCCTGGAATAAGAGGCAGACCTATAGGCCATGGTAGAGGGGCCTTCAGCCAGTCCCCCTTGAGCCAGTACTCTGAATTTGGACTCTGAATTCTAGCCACCTAAAATGTAAGAGAATACATTGTTTGTTAAAGCCATCTACTTGTGGTACTTCTGTTATAGCAGCTCTAGAAAACTAAGACAAGAATAATAAACAAAAATCACATGATCATCTTGATAGATGCAGAAAAAGCACTCAACTAAAAGCAACACCCAGTCATGGTAAAACATATTCAACAAAGTAGGAATAGAAGGGGTCTTCCTCAATTGGATAATAAACATATCATACTTAAAGGTGGAAGACTGAATGCTTTCCCCCTAAGATCAAGACCAAGACAAGGATGTCTGTTCTCACATCTATTCAACATTGTACTAGAAGGTCTGTGGCAATTAGGGCCAGCAAAAAGAAGTAAATCACTCAGATTAGAAGTAAAACTATTGCTATTCACAAAATCCTAAGGAATTCACAAACAAATCTTCAAGATACAAGAGCAATACTAAAAATTCAGTTGTATTTCCATATATCTGGCAATGAACAATTATAACATGAAATTAAGAAAATAATTTCATTTACAATAGAGCCTGGGAGAATAACACAACTAGGAATAAATTTAAATGCAGAAGTACAATACTTGTACACTGAAAACTAAAAACGACATTAACACAAATTTTAAAGACCTAAATAGAAAAACACTGCATATTCATGAATTCTTGCTGTTGTTGTTAGATGCCATTGAGTCAGCTCTGACTCATACCAACCCTATGTATAACAGAACGAAACACTGTCCGGTGCTGCGTTAGACTCACAATCCTTGCTATACCTGAGCCCATAGCTGCAGCCACCATGTCAATCCATATCATTGAGGGTTTTCCCCTTTTTATTGACCCTTCACTTTACCAAGCATATCCTTCTCCAAGGAATGGTCCCTTTTAACAAAATGACCATAGTAGGTGAGACAAAGTCTGGCCATTCTCACTTCCAAGAGGCATTCCTAGGGCACTTCCACCAGGACAGATTTGTTAGTTCCTCTGGCAGTCCACAGAACTTTCAGTATTCTCCATAAATACAACTCAAAAGCATCAACTCTTCTTCAGTATTCCTTATTCATTGTCCAGCTTTCTCATGCATATGAGACTACTGAAAATACCATGGCTTACGTTAAGCACACCTTAGTCTTCAAAGAGACATCTTTGCTCTTCAGCACTTTAAAGAGTTCTTTTGCACCACATATGCCCAGTGCAGTGCAGATCATCTGATTTCTTGACTGCTGCTTCCACTGGTGATGATTGTGGAACCAAGTAATACGAAATCTTTGACAACTTCAATCTTTTCTCCATTTATCATAATGCTTCTTATTGGTCCAGTTGTGAGGACTTTTATTTTCTTTATGTTGAAGTATGATCCATACTGAAGACTGTAGTCTTCAATCTTCACCACTAAGTGCTTCAAGTCATCGTCACTTTCAGTAAGCAAGGCTGTGTCATCTGCATATCACAGGTTGTTAATGAGTCCTCCTCTAATCTTGATGCCATGTCCTTCTTCATATAGTCCAACTTCTTGGATTATTTGCTCACCATATAGATTAAGTGTGGTGAAAGGATACAACCCTGACACACTCCTTTCCTGATTTTAACCATGGATTATCTTCTTTTTTCTGTTCAAATGACAGCCTCCTGGTCTATGTACAGGTTTCTCAGTAGCACAAGTAAGTGTTCTGGAATTCCCATTCTTCTCAATGTTATCCATAGTTGGTTATGATCCACATGGTCAAATGCTTTTGCAAAGTCGATAAAACACAAGTAAACATCTTTCTGGAATTCTTTACTTTTATCCAACATTCATCTGACATCAGCAATGATATCCCTCATTCCACGTCCTCTTCTGAATCCAGCTTGCAGTTTTGGAAATTCCCTGTCAATACACTACTGCAACCATTTCTGAATTATCTTCAGCAATATTTTACTTGCATGTGATGTTAATGATACTGTTTGGTAATTTCCACATTCTGTTGGATCACCTTTCTCTGAAATGGGTACTAATATGGATCTTTTCCAATCAGTTGGCCAGGTAGATATCTTCCAAATGTCTTGGCATAGACAAGTAAGTGCCTCCAGTGCAGCATCCATTTGTTACAACATGTCAATGGGTATTCCATCAACTCCTAGAACCTTGTTTTTCACCAATTCCTTCAGTGTAGTTTGGACATCTTCCATTGGTTCTTGAACATACGCTACTTCCTGAAATAGATGAACATTGACCAATTCTTTTTGGTACAGTGACTCTATGTATTTCTTCCATCTTCTTTTGATGTCCCCTGCATCATTCAATATTGCCCATAGAATCTTTCAATATCACAACTTGAGGCTTGAACTTTTTCTTCAGTTCTTTCAGCTTGTGAAATATATCAGGAGACTTAATATTAAGATTGCTCCCTAAGTTAATTTCCAAACTCAACACAAACCCTATGAAAATTCCAGCTTTTTTTTTTGGTAGAAATTGACAAGGTGATCATGAAATACACATGGAATTGCAAGGGACCCAGAATAGGCAAAACAATCTTGAAATAGGAGAAGAAATTTGGAGACTCACATTTCCTGCTTTCAAAACTTACTATAAAAGCAACAGTAAGTAGTTAAGACTGTGTTACTGGCACAAGGACTGATGTACAGTCATAGTTTGGTATCTGCAGGGGATTGGTTCCCCCACAGACAGCAAAATCTGTAGATACTTAAAATGGTGTAGTACTTGGCATATAGTGTACATACATCCTATGATATGCTTTAAATCATCTTACTAAATTTTATAAGGGAGCTCTGGTAGTATAGTGCCTAAGGTGCTTGACTGCTAACCACAAGGCTGGCGGTTCAAACCCACCAGCCACTCCTCAGAAGGTTGGGCAATCCCACTTCTGTAGTGATACTGCCTCAGAAACCCAAGGAGGGGTCGCTATGAGTCGGGGCCGACTCAACGGCACATAACAACAACAACAACAAATTTTATAATACCTAATACAATGTAAATTCTATATAAGTAGCATGTTATACTCCCTCTTAGCTTGTGAGGGATTGCTTTGACCACTTAATTGCTTTTTAGGAGCCATTTTTTCACAGAAACAAAGGGTGTACACAAACAAGTAACAAAGAAACATGACACAAGGCAATAATGGTCAAGTGACAAGTGCTGGAGAGAGATTAAGAACATGCTAAATGAAACACCGCATAACGTGGATGAACTTGGAGGACATTATGCTGAGCGAAATAAGTCAGTCACAAAAGGACAAATATTGTATTAGTCCGTTATTGTGAAAGTTAAGGAAAGGTTTATATATTGGAGGACATTTTCTTTGTTGGTTACCAGGGGTGGGAGGGAAGGGGAGGGAATGCTGTTAGATAGATAGAGATAAATATTGATTTGGGTGAAGAGAAGGGCAATGTACCAAATGTGAGTGACCAATATGGCAGCATTGAGGATGAGAAAGACAGAGAGAGTTACATGGGCAGTACAAACAACAAATATGAACCCCTTTGCAAATACAATATTGAGTTGTCAATGAAAGCAAACATGGGTATAGGGACGGATAGATGGGTGAACAAGCTAAACAATTATGTATGTCTAAATGGAGAGTGTATCCAAGATCATATACAGGGTTGGCAGACAATGGGCCTCTCAGGGTGCAGAAGAGTATGAAGGGATGGACACTGGGAGGAGGTAACTATGGGGAGGAAGTGGGAGGGGAGTTGCTGCATTGTAAATTTTGGTCAATGACATGAGACAAAGCATATGTGAACTGCTGTATGAAAAGTGAATTTACTCTGTAAATCTTCACCCAAATCCTAACAAAAAAAAAAAAAAAAGAACATGCTAAATGCCAGGAGACTACTATAGTGTGTACTTACACATCACTTCATTCAAGTGGATTCAGCACAGTGCTCAGTGCATGGCAAATTCAAGTTGTGCTTTTTGAAACTTTCTGGAATTTTTTTCCCAAATATTTCTAATCCATGGTTTGTGGAATCCGCAGATACAGAAACATGGAAACAGAGGGCCAACTGTATAGACCAAAGGAACTGACCTGAGAGTCCAGAAATAAATCATAAATAAATATATTTATGGTCAACTGAGCTCTGGAAGCATAGTGCCTAAGGCATCTGACTGCTAACCAGAAGCCTGGAAGTTCAAACCCACCAGCCACTCCTCGGAAGACTGGGCGATCCACTTCCATAGTGATACCACCTCAGAAACCCAAGGAGGGGTTGCTATGAGTGGTTTTGGTTTTTGAGTTGATTTCTTATCAGGATGTCAAGTTCATTCAATAGGGAAAGAACAGCCTAATCAATAAATAGTGCTAAGACATCTGAATCAAATGCCTTAGGTACTATGCCACCAGAGCGCCCAGACATCAGACTAGTCACATGCAAAAAAAATTAATATGGACTCTTACCTCACACCACTATAGAAATTAATTCAAAATGGATCAGAGGCCTAAATGTAAAAGCTAAAACTATAAATTAAAAATTTCTTAGAAGAAAACATAGAATCAAATCTTTATGACCTTGGATTAAGCAAGGATATCTTGGATATGACACATAGAGAGTACAAGCAACCAAAGGAAAAAAAGATAAATAGATTTCAACAAAATTTAAAACTTCTGTGTGTCAAAGGACACTATCAAAAAAGTAAAAAGACAACCCATAGAATGGAAGAACATTTTTGCAAATCATTTATCTGATAAGGATTTAAGATCCAGAACATGTAAAGAATCCTCATGACTGACTTATCTATAAAGACAAACAACATAGTTTTTTTTAAATAAGGAAATGATTGTAATAGACATTTCAATTATCTATTCAAAGAAGATATTCAAAGGGCCAATAAACACATGATATTAGTACTTAGGGAAATGTAAATCAAAATCACAATGGGATATCACTTTACACCAACAAGGATAACTACAATCAAAAGGACTGACATTGACCCAGCCATCCCATTACTAGGTATATACCCTAAAGAAGTGAGAGCCATAACAAGAACAGATATATGCACGCC
>NW_006921732.1:4449557-4460463 GCF_000298275.1 Orycteropus afer afer
AGTATATGTGAACTGCTGTATGAAAAGTGAATTTACTCTGTAAATCTTCACCCAAATCCTAATTTAAAAAAAAAAAAAAATTAGAATTTTCCAGGAAAAAAAAAAGGACTGACAACACAAGAGTATGAGATGATGTGGTGAGTAGGAAACCCTCATACTTACTAGTTGTTACGGGGCAATCTACTTCCATGAAGATTTACCACCCCAGAAACCCAATGTTGGCAGTGGGTTTGGGTTTTTTTTTTTTTCCATTGTTGTTGTTAGGTGCCATTGAGTTAGTTTCAATGCACAGGGACCATCCTATGTACAAGAGAACAAAACACTGCTTTGTTCTGTGTCATCCTCACAGTTATTACTACCTTTGAATCCACTGTCATAGACACTGCGTCAGTCTATCTTCTTGAGATTCTTCTTCTTTTTCCCTGACCCTCTACCAAGTATGATGGTCTCTCCTGATAACATGTCCAAAGTACCTAAAATCACTTCACTTCACTTCTAAGGAACATTCTGGCTGTACCTTTTCTAAGACAAATCTGTTCATTTTTCTGGCTGTCAATGGTATATAAAATTCTTCAAATGCATAATTCAAATGCATCAACTCTTCTTCAGTCTTCCTTATCCACAGTCCAGCCTTAGCATGCATATGAGGCAACTGAAAATACCATGGTTTGGATCAGGTGAACCTCAGTCCACAAAGTAACATCTTTGCTTTTTAACAATTAAAAATCTTTTGTAGCACAGGGAGATAGCTCAGGGGGCAGGAATGCATAGGAAAGAAGGACACAGGGAAGAGGTAAACTACAGGAAGGAAGTGGGAAGAAAGCTGTTACATTGTGGAGAATTGCAATGTCATGAAACAAAATGTGTATGAACTACTGTAAACTTTCACCCAAATTACAATAAAAAAATTTTTTTTTAAATCTTTTGCAGCAGATTTGTCCAATGCAATATGTCTTTTTGATTTCTTGACTGTTGCTTCTAAGGGTATTAACTGTGGATCCAAGTAAAATGAAATCCCTGAAAACTTCAATCTTCTCTCTATTTCTCATGATATTGCTTACTGGTCTAGTTGTCAGGACTTTTGTTTTCTTTATGTTGAGGTGTAATCTATACTGAAGGCTTTCAGATTCATCAGTAAGTGCTTCAAGTCTTCTTTCAGCAAGCAAAGTTGTGTCCTCTGTATATTGCAGGTTGTTACTAAGTGTTCTTCCAATCCTCATGCCAGGGTTCTTCTTCATGCAGTCAGCTTCATAGATTATTTGCTCAGTTTACAGATTGAAAGTAAAATAGTGCAGCCACTTTGAAAAACAGTTTGGCAGTTCCTCAGAGAGTTAATAAACTTAACAAATGACACAATTCTGCTCCCAGATATATACCCAAGAGAAATGAAAACATACATCCACACAAAACTTTTGCATAAATGTTCATAGCATTATTATTCATTATAGCTGAAGAGTGGAACCAACCCAAAGGCCCATCTAATTGTGAATGGATACACAAAATGTAATATATTCATACAATAAAATATTATTCAGTCACAAAAATGAAGAAGTATTGATACCTGGTACAATATGGATGTGTCTTGAAAATATTATGTTAAGTGAAAGAAGCCAGACATAAAAGTCACATACTGTATAAGTCCATTTATATGAAATGTTCAGAACAGGCAAATCCAGAGAGACAGAAAGTAGCTTAATAGTTGCCAGGAAATGGGAGGAGGAAGGAACAGACAATGACTTTTAATGGGCTGATTTTCCTTTTGGGCTGAAGAAAATGTTCTGGAATTACATGTGATAGCTACACAATCTTATGAATATACTGAAAATCACTGAATTGTATACTTTCAAATGGTGAAGTTTATGGTATGTGAACTCAATTAAAGAAAAAGGAAAAAAACAGTATTACACACTCAAAGTAATAATGTTCTTACACATCATGTAGTCTTTGGTAAATGCCATTCTACATTCAGAGAGAAGAAGGGAAAAAGGCAAATAGTATCTTAATATTAGTATGAAAATAGTTTTGACTCAGACTCCTAAGGTCACCAGACATATTTTGAGTATCACTGGCCTATGGGTATCATTGCTGATGCTGGATGGATCTTGGCTGAAAGCAGAGATCACCAGAAATATATTTACCTATGTTTTCTTGACTATGCAAAGGCATTTGACTGTGTGGATTATAACAAATTATGTATAACACTGCATAGAATGGTAATTCCAGAACATTTAATTGTGCTCATGAGGAACCTGTACACAGATACTGTATGGTTTAAAATCAGGAAAGGTGTGCCCCAGGATTGTATCCTTTCACCATACTTATTTAATCTGTTATGCTGAGAAAATATTCCAAGAAGCTGAACCATACAAAGAAAGCAGCATCAGGAGTGAAGGAAGACTCATGAAAAACCTGTGATATGGAGGTGACATGATCATTCTTGCTGAAGGCGAACAGGACTTGAAACACTTATTGATCAAGATCAATGACTATAGCCTTCAGTATGGATTATAGTTCAACATAAAGAAAACAAAAATCTTCACAACTGGACCAACAAACAACCTCATGACAAATGAAGAAAAGATGGAAGTTGTCAAGGGCAATGTCTATGGAACCAGTAGTCATGAAATCAAACTACATATTGCATTGGGCAAATCCGCAGCAAAAGACCTCTTAAATGTATTAAAGAGCAAAGATGTCACTTTGAAGACTAAGGCGTGCCTGACCCAAGCCATGGTATCTTCAATCACCTCATGTGCATGCCAGAGCTGGATAATGAATAAGGAAGACCAAAGAAGAACTAATACATTTGAATTATGGTGTTGGTGAAGAATACTGAACATACCATAGACTGCCAGAAGAACGAATAAATCTGTCTAGGAAGAGGTACAGCTAGAATGTTCCTTAGAAATGAAGTTGGCGAGACTTTCTCTCTCCTACTTTGATCATGTTATCAGGAGGGACCAATCCTCAGAGAAAGATACCACACTTGGTAAAATAGTCAGTGAAAAAGAAGAAGACCCTCAATGAGATGGACTGATACAGTGACTACAATAATGGGCTCAGGCATAGCAAAAATTGTGTAGGACCTGGCGATGTTTCATTCTGTTGCACATAAGGTTGCTGAGTCAGAAATGTCTTGTCATCACCTAACAACAGCAACAAATACTCAGCGTATGATGAGAGCTTAATGTATACTTAATGACTGATCAATTTTAATAACAAAATTAAACTACAGTGGCTAAGACACTGACAAAATACAGTAAAGTTGAGTTGGTCTGTATAATTCATACTTTATGTAGTTAAAAAATATTTTTTCTACTCAATGTGATTATACTGAACGTAACACCTTTTGCATACTAAATTATTACACCCTAAGCTTAAGATACAAACTAATATACTGGCTAAGAGCTCTGGCTTTAGACCCAAGACACCCTGAGTTCAAATACTGGTTCTACAGCTCAATAGCTGTAAGATCTTATCCAAGGTACTTATTCCTTCTGTACCTCACTTTCCTCATTTATGTTGTTGTTAGGTGCCATCGAGTCACTTCCAACTCACAGTGTACTTATATACAACAGAATGAAATAGTGCCTGGTCCTGCACCATCCTCACAATATTTGCTATGCCTGCGCTACTTGTTGCAGCTACTGTATCAATCCATCTTGAGGATCTTCTCCGTTTTCAGCAATCCTCTACTTTACCAAACATGATATCCTTCTCTAGGGACTCATCCCCTTCTGACAACATGACCAAAATACATGAGACAGTCTGGCCACTCTCACTGCTAAGATTCTGGCTATACTTCTTCCAAGACAGATTTGTTCGTTTTTCTAGCAGTCCATGGTATTTTCAGCATTATTTGCCAACACCACAATTCAAATGCATCAATTCTTCTTCCTTAATTGTAAGGAAAATAAAAGTAAAAAGGGTTGTTGTGAGGGCTAAGTTAATACTTCTAAAACCTTCAGGAAGAGACTAGCACATAGTACTATAAGTTATTATCATTTTAAATCAAATACCCATTTATAACTATCAGATGCTTGTGTAACTTACAAACATAACCTATTTCTTTTTGAAAGCACGGGATGTTTTATCTAAAGCAAAGTCTAAGGACTTTGCTCATCTTTATTGATGAACACTGAGTTTACATGAATGTCTCTCCTACTTTGCAGCTCACACTCCCCCATGTCACATCCTATTGCTTTCCAGAGCTGTATTAGAAAGTAGTCAAGTAAGCCAAGCCCAAGAAGTGAAAAACTTCCTAAGTAGCCACAGCAAGATGAGTTCTTCCTGAGGCAGACTCTCAAAAGAATCGTCTAAGATATTAAAATTTTTAGAAAATAATATATGGATCACAGGATCTTCCGGGGGAAAAAAAAAAACAGTCTGGAACATAAAAACTAGGGAAAGGAGAGTGGATATAGAAAGGATGATTTGACTATCTTCCGAAAACAGGGGTAGAATCTGTAAGTAAGGATGCCAAGGAGAAACAAATACTAGATTACAGAAAACCAAACTCACTGCCAACGAGTCGGATCTGACTCATAGGGACCCCTCCCTGGGTTTCCGAGGCGGCATCTCTACAGAGAAGCTCTGGTGGTATAGTGCCTAAGGCATTAGACTGCTAACTGAAGGGCTGGCGGTTCAAACCCACCAGCCACTCCTTGGAAGGAAGGCTGTGCAATCTACTTCTGTAGTGATATTGCCTCAGAAACCCAAGGAGGGGTTGCTATGAGGCAGATCCAACTCGACAGCAGTATATTTGACTTTTTTTTTTTTTTTTTTTTTTAGTGTCTACATAAGTATATTGCCCAATCTTCCTTCTGAGGAGTGGCTGGTAGGTTTGAACCACCAGCCTTCTGGTTAGCAGTCAAATGCCCTAGGCAGGACACCAAAATACTAGATTAGGAGTCAGAAAACAGTTTTAATCACAGCTCAGCCACTATCTTACTTGGTGATCTCATAAGACAAAACTCCAAAAGCTTTAACTTAACATACATGGCCATTAACAATCTGACTGCCATTTTCCAACTATTTCTCTCACCACTCTATACAGAAATCCTCAATTCCTGTCACACTGATTCTCTCCCACACCAAGCTCCATCACAATTTATAATCTTTGCTTTTGCTGTTCCCTAACTCTGGAATGTCTTCCAGTCTATCCTGTTCTCTACTTAGGAAACTCCTACTCATCCCTCAAGAGACATCTTAATCATCATCTTCCCTCTGAATTCCCAGTCTAGTGTGTTGTTAATTTATAAGTATTTTGCTTCTAAAAGCCTTTGGTTTTCCATGTACAGAAATGAGAGAATACTTTATATACCTAAGAAGTAACATGGCATATAAATGAGAAAGAGCAAGCAGCTCTGCTTTGAATCTAACTCTGTGATCTTCAGCAATTTACTTAATGCCTGTAAGTCACAGACTCCTCGTGTATAACACAAGTTTCATAGGGCAATTACAATGAACAAGCTTTTGTTGTTGTTGTTATGTGCCCTCGAGTCGGACCTGACTCATAGGGACCCCTCCTTGGGTTTCTGAGGCAGTTATTACTACATTAGTAGATTGCCCAACCTTCCTTCAGAGAGTGGCTGGTGGGCTTGAACAGTCAGCCTTCTGGTTAGCAGTCAAGTACCTTAGGCACTATGCTACCAGAGCTCCTAGGAAAATAAAAATAATAATAATAATAATACATAAAACATGCCTACCACAGTTCCTGGAGTAATACAACTACACAAATAAATGTTAATTCCTGTTTTCTTCCCCCTTTAACTTAAAGGATAATTATAGGCGTCCAATGAGATAATTTCATTTGGAAACATAACGTTGTTGTTGTCGTCGTTATATGCTGTCGAGTCGGATCTGACTCATACAGACCCCTCCTTGGGTTTCCGAGGAGGTATGACTATGTAAGTAGACTGTCCAACCTTCCTTCTGAGGAGTGGCTGGTGGGTTTGAACCACCAGCCTTCTGGTTAGCAGTCAAGTGCCTTAGACACTACGGTACCAGAGCTCCTTGGAAACATAATACATCACACAAATTAAATCTCCCACTTAAAAGGGAAAAAAATCTGAACTGTTCATCTCTGCATATATAATCCCTTTTCCTCTTTATGGATTTATACGGAACATCTAGGAACATTATTCTGATTTTTAAACATTTCTCCAAATTATCCAATTATCTAACATTCTAAAATTAACACAGCTCATTTAGTTCAGTGTAAACAATTCTAATTCCTCTAAGATAAAAAAGAAAAATGTCCACATATCCTAAACTACAGTGGTTCTTTTCTTTTGCATTTCAGGTCTTTATAGCATTGTTCTTTTTTTAGAACGTATTTCTATCTGCAGTAATGACTTTAATTCTGTAACATTATTTTATGAACTCAACCGTTTGCAATTTATTTTAGAAAGGAATACACACCACACTTATGTCTGTTACATCAAAGTGGTCTGATTTTTTTTTTTTACGGCTAAGCAAAATTTACTGGCATCAGCATTACAGGTAAGTCTTGTATATTTTGCTTCCTTGAAACTTAGAAACTTTCTGCAGTGAATACATTCAAACAGCTTTCTCTACACAGAGATCCTGATTTGACATTCCACAAAAAACACTACATAATTAATCATACTTATTATTATGCATGTCAAGGTTAACTTTGAGGTCAAAAAAGTTCTCTAATTACTTACTCTTATTAAAATGAGTCTGCTCTGAGAATAAAAATTCTCTCGGAAAAAGCTTTTTCAATTAGAGATATTTATCATTACAATTATAAAATTGTATAAAAGATATAAAAATTGTATAAAAGATATATAAAAGAGTTAAAATTAAAATATAGACATTACCTACATTAACTAAAAAATAAATGTTATTCTAAGTATGATTTAGGACTTACAAACCGAATTAAACTTATTTGCATAGTCTCATTAATTTATCTGTATTACTGCATTACAAGCACTTTAGCAGAAGACAATAAAAAGGCTTTAAATTTCATTTGTGTATTTAGATGTTTGCTAGACTTAAAACACTAAAGACATCCATAGCTTTCATTTCCACTTCTGGATTATTTCAAAGAAGCATTGTGTTTTCATTATTTCAAGTGAATTAGCAGAAAAACGCATGTAAAAGACTTTTTTTAGAAAGCAGCTTTTTTTTGTTTAGATATCATAAATACTTTTAAAACAAAAAAATGACAAATTCCTCATATTCCCAAAAGTTTACCGTGTTTTGATGCAATCTTTAGAACTTGTTTATAAAAGCATTACAACACACTAGCACTAGCAAATTCATTAATTTTCTTTAGGGACATCTTATGACCAATATCTCACAATTGTACAAATTTTAACTAATTAGTACTAGAATGCACGTTAGTGCACCAAAAATTCCAAAAAAAAAGCAGCATACATGGGTTCTGAACCTACAGAAAATTCCAGCGTTCAATTCACTCATACATAGAACATGGAGATCGATACTGGACCAAAAAAAAAGTCGACTTTTCCTTTTAAACCACCCCACAGTTCAACACTTTGGTATGAAATGCTCTCTAAACAATAATATGCAGTTAGGATTATCCAATTTTATTAGCTTACAGTTTTCATTACTTTCAAAACAGAAATAGGATATGCTGTGTTTCACCAAGTATTACACATTTAGACACTACAAGACTTGCCGAAAAATCTTTGAAAACAAAAGGTAATCTGATCCACTAGAGTTAATTATTAAATGTATGCCAACAATACACAAATCGAATTGCATTGCTGGACACCAATTTAAGATGACAAAAAGGAGTAGAAAGTCAAATATGCTGGGAACCACTTTTGTATCAAAAAGATATCAAAATGAAAAAAAACATGGTATAGAGAAACTAAGATCTCATTCAAGGTAAACAATTCATATGATTTGAGATTTAGTAATCATCTGGGGGGGAAAAAATGTTTAATCAACGTTACAATAACAGCAATTCATTCCATTCAGGTACGACAAGAAATCCTGCTGATGTGCTTCTTTCACGACAAAATATCTCATTCTTCTGCAATCCAGATACCAAAAGGATCAGAAACCTCTCGCGGAGGCGTGCAACACACTCAGGGAGTGCTGTCTGTTTACAAATACGAACCTCACAGTTTCCCACGTCAAAAGCGCGCACTACCAGCGTTTGATTGGGGGGCGGGGGAGAGAGAGGGCGGGTGAACAAGAAACGAAATCCACAGATAGCCCTGCCTTCTCTCCTCTAGTCAAGAGAGAGACCAAAGAAAGCAAGCATGTATTGTTATATACCTGCGCGTATTTACATGTTATGTGTATACAGACACACACACACACACAAATATAAAAGCAGAAGTGAAACAAAAAGGCACACGAGAGAGGGAGTCGTACAGGACCGAAAGGAATACTTAAACCAATCCCGTTGACTCAAAATCCGCCTCCCCAGTCTACAGGTTTCGGCTGGGGTTCGGGAGCCCCAGCCCTTCTGAAGAGTTCGGCCCCAAAGCGACCCAATGCTCTCCTCAGGCCGCCCAGGCCACCGTCCGTCCATCCTTCCTTCACCACTGCTTTCCCCTGGGACCCCCGAAGCCCATTCCAGCAGAGAAAGAAGTGTCAGGCCCCGTGGGAGCGACTAAGACGTGCTTGGGCCGAGCCCCCAACACCTGCAAGACGCGGCACCTGAGGAGTGCGAACCGGGGGCCGCCCGGCCTTCCCGATCACACCCCCTCGGCGTTGGGCACCGATGCTGGTGTCTCCGTACCTGAGAGGCCCAGCGACCTACACACGCGCGCGCCGCCTCCTCATCTCAATGGCTCCCGCTATCCCTCCGCCTCCTGCTGCTGCCGCCGCTGCCGCCGTTGCCGCTGCTGCTGGAGGCTGGGACACGACGAGCTCAGGACTCGACCGCCATGTCCGCCGCGCCGCGAACTGCATTGTGGGGGGGAAGGGATAGGGAAGGGGAGGAGGGAGAGGGAGAGAAAGAGGAGGACCCGCTGAGAGGAGGGGGCCGAGGGAGAGTGGGAGCCAGGGAAAGAGGGGGAGGGGAGACATGGACGAAGCCCGGAAAAGGCTCCCGGCATTGGAGGATAGGGGGCGATAGATGCGAAGGAGACCCGGGAGAGGCGGGGGTTCAGGAATGCCCCCTTCCTTCGTTCTGGGAGCCCCCAGGCACCAACTAATTCGATATTGTTGGGGGTGGACACCACTCAGAACCCAAAGGGTTACACTCGGGGGGCTTGCTGTAGCCGCAAAGAATGGGGGGGGGCGCAGTCACACGCCTGCTGAGGAAAGGAACCCGCACGCGAGGGCACTCCTTTGCCCGCGAGGAGGGGGCGGGGCCCCTAGCAGAGGAGGAAGGAACGAAGTCACCCTAGGGTTCCCGGGGAGAGGCGGGACCACCGAGCGAGGGTCGCGAGACCCGGCAGCCCCGAAGGGCGCCGCTGGTGAGTGGTTGGAGGAACCTGGTGTCTGAGGATGACGGTCAGTATTGCAGGCCGACCCGGGAACCTTAGGTCTGACTACTGGGCTGCAGGTTGCCTCGCCGAGGCCCCGAAGTGAGAAGGGCCTGGAAACCACCTAGACTCCTACCTCCAAAAGCTGCCCCCTCGGGCGAGGGACCGGAGCCTTCGATGTGCAGCCTCTGGCCTGGCCGGGACTTACCCTCCTCCGCGGACCCTAGGCAGTTAGCGCAGGCTTGTAAGAAGCGGAAAGCTAGACAGAGGAACCCTCCCGGGGCGAGCCCTTGGAGTCGTGTGCCTCAGTTACATTGCCACCAGCCCACCAAAGCTGGACCGTTTTTCCTGTTAAAATGCAGCCAATTCAGGAGTTAAGGAGTCCAGTAAAGAAATCTCAGGAGCACAGCCCCCCCAAAAAAAAAAAATAAATAAATAAGATTTTAGAAAGCATGTCATTAGTTTTAGGAAGATTAGGAATCAACATCAACTACCATCCAAGGACACAACCCTCACTTCCGCACCCTTCACCGTACAGCCAGGTCCTGCTTTTAACGTGTTAGGTTCCTTCTCATAATTTCTCTTATTTCAAGTCAAGATCAGAGAGACTTTACATTTTTGTTAGTTTTTTAAGGCCCCCGCCTCAGGTTTCACCCAACCTCAGCCCTGCAAAATTGGACAAATCACAACTGCGATCCTTACACTTGACACATGCTAGGCAGAGAAAGTTCATAGCACAGGTAGAAGTCGGGGTGAAAGGAAGATGTTAAATCTTAAGTATTTACAAGATACTGCCTTATAAAATCTCCTATAGTATGTCTCAGAGTCTAGAACTGGGGAGAGGCAACGCAGGGACACTCTTCTCTGCTTAGACTATCTGCTTTCCACTACACCTCAGAACTGGGCCGTTATTTATCTGTTTATGCCCATCTGAATCCCAGGGGAGGTAATAAAATTGAGGAAGGGCAGAGCATTGGCCAGTAAATGCTAGGCATTGAGCTAGGGACTTCACATATTTCACCATTTAATCTTCACAAGAGTCCTGTGAGGTACTATTGCTCCCATTTACAGATGAGAAAATTTGACCCCTAACTGCGTAATTACACAGGGTCCAGGTATAGTGGATAAAACCAAAACCAAACCAAACTCACTGCCATCAAGTCGATTCCGACTCATAGCAACCCCCTTTAGGTTTCCAAGATAAATCTTTATAGAAGTAGATTGTCCAGTCTTCCTTCCAAGGAGTGGCTGGTGGCCTGCACCTCTCTGGTTACGCAATCAAATGCCTTAAGGTACTACAACACCAGATAAAAAAGCAAAACCAAACTCACTACTGTTGAGTTAGATCCGACTCATAGTGACCCCTTCTTGGGTTTCCGAGGCAGTATCTCTATGGAAGTAGATTGCCCAATCTTCCTTCCGAGGAGTGGCTGGTGGGTTTGAACCACCAGCCTTCTGCTTAGCAGTCA
>NW_006921732.1:4467408-4468371 GCF_000298275.1 Orycteropus afer afer
TCTCACCTATTTTGGTCATGTTGTAAGAAGGGACCATTCCCTGGAGAAGGATGTCATGCTTGGTAGGGTGGAGGGTCGACAAATACAGGGGAGGCCTTCAACAAGATGGATTGACACAGTGGCTGCGATGATGGGCTCAAGTATAGTAGGGATCATGGAGCTGGTGCGGGATCCAGTAGTGTTTTGTTCTGATGTGCATGGGGTCACTATGAGTCAGAAACAACTTGACGGCACCTAACAACAACAACAATTACTATAATAAAGATACATATAAAGTAATATAAGGAGTTCTGGTGGCACAATGGTTAAGTGCTTGGATGCTAACCAAAATGTTTGTGGTTTGAACCCACTAGCAGCTCCACAGGAGAAAAGACCCAGTGATCTACTCTGAAGATTATAGCCTGGGAAACCCCATGAGGCAGTTCTACTCCGTCGTATAGGATCATTACGAGTCAAAATCAACTCAAGGGCACACAATAACAGCATGATAAAGTATTGTGAGGGCATAAATAAGGGATAATTAATTTTTCTGGGAGAGGATAACAGTTTTTTAGGGGAAGAATTGTCAGCTTGCAGAGAGCCCTGGTCTGGCCACTTACTGTCTTGAAGAATCGAAAGCAATGTAGCCTGTTTTCTCCTATGGCGACACACAAGCAAGACAAGCCAAATTCAACACACATAAGCTGTATGACGCATAGTACATTCTCAAAGGAAAGAACGCTCACCTACTCGTGCCTGAGAAGAGCAAGCTTTATTAAGCAAAAGTACACTCTCAAAGGGATAGAGAACAGACTTACTCCTAAAGGAGGAGCAGCCTTGAGCTCTGTAGAGCTCTGGTAACATAGTGACTAAGGCACTCAACTGCTAACCAGAAGACTGGAGGTTCAAACCCACCAGCCACTCCTTGGAAGGAAAGTTGGGCAATCTACTTCCATAGTGATACTGCCTCGGAAACCGGAGGAG
>NW_006921732.1:4468471-4469897 GCF_000298275.1 Orycteropus afer afer
CTCTGGCTTCAGCACTTATCAGCTTGATGATTCTGGGCAAATTCAACCTTAGAGGTTATTTCCTAATCTGTAAGGTTTTAAAGGTAAAAACCTACCTCACTAGGATGATGTAAGGAACACAGCAGGAAACAAAAGTGGAAGTCTAAAGCCTATAGAGACATTAAGATGATACCAACATGCCTTTCACTTTTAATTAGTGGTATCAGTGTCCTTGGAGCAAATTCAATGGAATAAATATTTCCTGATTACTTAAAAAGAGCAAAGCATTGAGTTAAGTACCTGTGGTACAGTGAATTGCTTGGTGTGGCTTTTCTAGCCATGGTCTTTGTGATTCCCACCAAATAATTGGGTGGGACTATGCAAATTTGAGGTGCTTGTGGCCCACCAAGGGAATTGGATAGCTTGTTAATAATGTAAATAAGGTACCTGGCACCTATGTATGGGTGGGACCATGCAAATAAGATATATGGAACCCTAACATGGAGATTGGTCAGTTTTGCCATCCCACTAGGCTTAAAATGAGCCATCTCTGAAGCAGAAAAGGAGAATCTCACTACCATTAAGAGAGAAGCAGCAGCAGGAGTGGAAAGTGTCCTTGGACCCAAGATCCCTGCGCTGGACTTCCTTGGCAGAGAGACAGAGACATAACAGGCAGCAGAACCAAGAGACCAGCATGAGAAAGAGTGATGGGCTTCCTGGCTCAGGGAGCAAGAAAGCTGAGTGCCATCAGGAGGAGGCTTGCTGGCAGAGTGGGGTGCCTATCATCAAAGCTAAAGAGTAACACTGGCCCAAACAGGGCAGAAGACCAGGCTAGAGAGAAGCATGCCTGTAATATGGCTGAGAAGCTGTCCTGATCAAAGAACTGTATCCTGAGTCATTTTGATCCTGAAATTATAACCTGTTGCTTCTCTAATATTCCCCATAATTTTGGGTATTGTGTGTGAGTTCTTTGTGGCCATTTCAACAAATTATTGGACCCAGCAGAGAAGTAGAGAATGTCATGGAAGGGATGGTTGGTGTCAGAATTGGTAAAAAGGTTGGAGGATGGTGGTGTATCTGACCTCAGCCTCATAGAAATCAGCCGTGGGCTGTTGATGTTACTCTGGATTGTCCTTTCTCCTTGTGAAGTTAAAGGAGGTCAGATGGTGCTTCCCCCATTCCATTTTTGCAGTACCAAAGGATACAGAGACAAACCACAGATCTGAAAAAGTTTCCCATCAAGCAAGGGAGATGGATCTGTGAGCTACAATAAAAACAATGTTGTTGTTGTTATTTGCCGTCGAGTCAGTCCTGACTCATAGCAACCTCTCCTTGGGTTTCCGAGGCAGTGTCACTACGGAAGTAGGATTGCCCAACCTTCCTTCTGAGGAGTGGCTGGTGGATTTGAACCGCCAGCCTTCTGCTTAGCAGTCAAGTGCCTTAGGCA
>NW_006921732.1:4476887-4479284 GCF_000298275.1 Orycteropus afer afer
TTGTACTGCCCATGTAACTCTCTCTGTCTTTCTCATCCTCAATGCTGCCATATTGGTCACTCACATTTGGTACATTGCCCTTCTCTTCACCCTCTATTTTATTTCTGATACAGATAATCTTTCTGATTCAGCCATTTTAACTTTCCCATAATCATTCTTGACTGTCCGCCAGGGCGTTCAAAACCATAATGCAGATTTATTATAATTTCATATTAATAAGAGTTTGGGTCACATTGGTTCATCCTCCTGTGCAACTGTGCATATCCTTCTCTGGGAAAGCCCCAAGTATAATCTTAGCTCTATACCTCTTTTACCATTGGTCCACTTCACCTGTGATTAGGCTCCTCCAGCATTTGTGGTTTAGAAGGTTCTTGAGGCAGAATGGTGTTGGGGCTATTTCCCTATTCTAGCTACTTACCAGAATGATCAGATGAAGTTTGAATAATAACAGACGTTTGAACCTTGAAGAATAAGTGGGACTTAACCAGGTAGTGGAGAGGAAGAGCATTCGAGATGTAAAAGAAAAAAAGGGCAGGACATGTTTCAGGAATTTGCAAGTAGTTGGCACACTAAATAAAGGTCAGAGCATAAAAAATGATAGACAGGCAGGGCCAGATCATGTATCTTTTAATGCCATGCTCGATAACTTGGACTGCACCTAAAAGGTATTCCTTAAAGGGTTTTAACGAGGCATTAAGTATAGATACAGTTATATTTGCATATTTTAAAACACCAATCATTATTGTGTAGAAAACAAAAGAGGGGCCAAGATTGACAGTGAGAGAAACAGTGAGGGATTGTTGCAGAAAATCAGATAAGAGATTATGAAAGCTTGAAATAAGCAGAAACTATAGGAATGGAGAGAAGGGGCAGATTGCAGAGATGTTACAGTGATAAAAATTCAAGATTTCCCATATTTACTAAATGTGCTGTGGGTGGTAGAGAGGAAGGCTTTTATGTACAAGTGGTCATTCTCAACCAGAGTGGTTTCATTTGTGCCAACTCTGAACCAGTGGCTGCTGGTGTGCAGTTTAGAAAAAAAACCTAATGTCCCATCTAGGCTTGATAGGAAAGAATGATGAATTAGTAGTGTTTTCTCTGGATGCAGAGTGGAAGAGCATTGGCACATGATAGCTGTTTACCCTTTCTATTCTCAGGCAGAGGAAACATTAAAATGCGCTGTGTTTCAGAAAATACATGTATGAGATTCAAAAGTAGGCAAAAACTAATCTATGTCTATAGTAGCCAGAATAGTGGTTATCTCTGGATGTGGGTATGGGTGTGGACTGGGAAGGGGCACAAGGGAGCCTTGCAGAGGGCTAGAAAAGTTCTGTATCTTGATCAGAGTTACAAATGTATGTATGTATATGAATATGCATTGAGTAGTAGACTTAAGATTTGTGTTCCTTACTATATGCATATTATACATCAATAAAAAAGTGAAAAATCTTAATATGTATTTAAGGAATAGCAAGTAGTCCGATATAGTAATATTACATGAGGTAGAAGGAAAATTTTGCATTTACTAGAGGATGAAGTTGTTGTGGTTATGAGGTGTCATCAAGTCAGCTCTGACTCATAGTGATCCTATGTACCACAGAACAAAACACTGCCTGGTCCTGAACCACATTCACAGTCCTTGCTATGCTTGAGCCACGGTGCCAATCCATGTTGTTCAGGGTCTTAACCTTTTTTGCTGACCCTCTACTTTACCAAGCATGATATAATTCTCCAAGGATCGGTCCCTTTTGACAGCATAACCAAACTAGGTGAGACGAAATCTAGCCATTTTTTCTTCTAAGGAGCATTCCACTATACCTCTTCCAAGAAGGAGTTGTTCATTCATCTGCCAGTCCATGGTATTTTCAGTATTCTTCGCCAAAACCACAATACAAAGGCATCAGCTCTTCTTCAGTCTTCCATATACATCGTCTAGCTTTCACATGCATGTGAAACTACTGAAAATACCATGGTTTGGGTCAGGTGCACTGTAGTCTTCAAAGTGACATCTTTCTTTCCAGTCTTTTCTTTCTTTCTTTTTTTAATATGCATTTGAACATAGTTAAAATCATACTTTATATATAATTGTGATTGTTTCTTATGTACTATTTTATTTTTCCACATAATTAAAAAATTTTTTATAAATACATTTTTAAACCAGACCCACTATCATGGAGTCGATTCCAACTCAAAACGAACCTATAGGGCAGAGTAGAACTGCCCCCATAGGGTTTCCAAGGGTGTAAATCTTTACAAAAGCAGACTGCCTCGTCTTTTTCCTGCAGAGCAGTTGGTGGGTTCAAACCGCTGACTTTTTGGTTATCAGCTGAATGCCTTAAGCACTATACCACCAAGGCTCCTTTAAAAAAACCAAAAGTACTGTGGTCAATTTGGATC
>NW_006921732.1:4479384-4481037 GCF_000298275.1 Orycteropus afer afer
CACTGCCATCAAGTTGATAGTTGATTCCAACTGATAGCAAGCCATAGGGTTTCCAAGGCTGTAATTCTTTACAAAAGTGGATTGCTTCATATTCCTCCTGCAGAGCAGCTGGTGGATTTCAACTGCCAACCTTTCTGGTGGTTGAAATTTGGCTAAATTTGGTTAAGATGGATTTAACTACAATCATGAGGTCTTCCTCGCAAGTATCAGGTATAAGTCCTCAGATTATTTTTACAGAGCAGCCAGAACACTTACCATTTTACTTCTCGGTGAGCTGTTTGTGGTTCAATGGAAAGAACACCAGGCTGGTGTTAACCAAATGCCTTAACCACTGTGCCACCAGAGCTCCTTCATATAAAGACAAAAAACAAAAAACCAAACACACTGCTGTTGAGTCAGATCCCACTCATAGCGACCCCTCCTTGGGTTTCCGAGGCAGTATCACTATGGAAGTAGATTGCCCAACCATTCTTCTGAGGTATGGCTGGTAGGTTTGAATCGTCAGCCTTCTGGTTAGCAGTCTAATGCCTTAGGCACTATGCCACCAGAGCTCCCATATAAACACAGGGCTAGGAATATACAAAGGAGAGAGTGATTAATTCCATTTGGGTGAGGTTTCAATGGAAGAGATAGAAGCTGTACCTTGAAGGCTTGCCTGCTATGTGCCAGACACATGTCTATGATTCAGAGGACAGAATATAATAAGTCTGGAAAAGAAAGCTGAGACCAGACTGACAAGTTCAATGCCTCTACCATCTTTCCTATTCCTCAAGACCCAGCTCAACTCCTACCTCCTACATTAAATCTTTCTTATCACCCTCCACTCTACTGAATATGATTCCTCCAGTCTCTGATCCCTACATTTTACTTTTATACATCTGACCCCAAAAGATTATAAACTTGAGCACAAGTACTTGTATTTCTTACAATACCTACATACTTGTGGAGTTGAAAATTTTGACAACCATAATCTTGTTATATCATCACAACTAACTACAGATAGAGCGAGTATTATTTCCATATGATGAATGAGGAAATTGAAGGCATAAGAGACTTACTAGTGCCCAGGGTCATATAGTAAGTCACTGGCAGGCCTAGAATACCAGCCCTGTGTTCTTTCCATTGAACCACAAACAGCTTACCAAGAAGTGAAATGGTAAGTGTTCTGGCTGCTCTGTAAAAATAACCTGAGTACTTTTATCTGATACTTGCAAGGAAGACCTCATGATTGTTGTTAAATCCATCTTAACCAAATTTAGCCTCCCAGTCTGGAAGCTCTGACAATTCAGTTTCATCTAAACTCAGGTGAAAATTAGTTGCAGCAAAAATCCAATTTCATGATGTATAATGAGAAATAGAATTGCTTAGTGGATAAATATTCATATCCTATTCTCTTCCTAGATAATGTTGTTGTAATATGCCGTTGAGTCGATTTCAACTCATAGTGACCCCTCCTTGGGTTTCCAAGGCAGTATCACTATGGAAGTAGATTGCCCCATCTTCCTTCTAAGGAGTGGCTAGTGGATTTGAACTGCCAGCCTCCTGGTTAGCAGTCAAATGGCTTAGGCACTACACCACCAGAGCTTCACTGCCGTCAAGTCAGATCCAACGCATAGTGACCCCTCCTTGGGTTTCTGAAGTGGCATCACTATG
>NW_006921732.1:4489772-4495089 GCF_000298275.1 Orycteropus afer afer
AAAAAACAGGCTTCCTAGCTGGAGGGGGAAAAAAAAGTTAGGCTTTTCAGAATCCTGGGCAAAGGTTATAGTATCTACAAATGTATTTTCCTTTGAAAAATAAATACTGGCTAGTAGCCAGCCACTCTGCAGAAAAAAGATTAGGCAATCTGCTTCTGCAAAGATTTGCAGACTTGGAAACCCAATAGGGGTCTCTATGAGTTGGAATCAACTCTATGGCAGTGAGTTTTTGTTTGTCTGAGTAGCGTAAACGCTCAGATGGAAATGGGGAAGGGGGCTCTTGTCACATTTAACTTGCCACGATGCCCCCCAAGATCCAGGAAAACACATCCTTTAGACAACCAAGTACCCCAACCTTGCAAGCCAACAATGTTTTAGAGAGATTTTCTTGGCTGTGATGATACAGGTTCAAGCATAGCTATGACTGTGAGGATGGTGCAGGACCAGACAGTGTTTCATTCTGTGGTACATAGATAGGGTTGTTATGAGTTGGAACCAACTTGATGGCACCTAACAACAACAATAACAACAAGCAACATCAACAAAACTTCCCAAGACAGGGTGCAGATTTGGAGGCAGGCACTCTAAACCAGTATCGCCAATTCTAGCAGATAGTATATGCAGTACTGGAGTTTTCTTGTTTGGACAGCTCTTGGTCTGGTTTGATAATACTTTTCCCAACCTTAGATTTCTCCAAACCCTCCTCCAGGCCACCCCAGACATCCACAAGCTGGAGAGAAGCTTCAAGTATTTCTCTGTCTCTCAGTCTCTCTTTACCTCGCTTGCTTTATCTAACTGCCTCCCTCTCATTTCTCATTGCTTTATTCTGCTCTGGTTCTCTCTCTACTGTTCTGTTCTTCTGCCTCAACTGTTTCTCTCCTCTTGCTTAGCATGCTGTCCCTTAGTGTCTTTTAAGTGTTCCATTTAGTTTGTCTTACAATGCTATTCTCTATCTTCTTCCCTGCCCACCATCTTTGTGTAACTTTTTTTCCTCCCTCCCTCTCTCTCTGTCCTTCAAGTTCTCTTAACTTTGTTTCTTTTCCTCCTCTTTAAAAAGGACACAGCTGACCTTCCCTAGGAGCAATATCTCAGTCTTTTGCCCTCAAGTATCTCTCCCTAGCCTTTGTTATTCTCCCTGAATGGCAAACATACTGTCCCTAATTTTGCAGGAGTTTTTCCCTGCCTCCTTCACATCAGAGATAGCTTTTTTACACCCTGTTACCACGGAATACTCTTAGTAGAGCACTGTTATCCCTCCAAATCCAAAATGGATTCCTTCTGGTATTCATCCTTATTAGATACTGCACGAAAAATTATATTTTGTCCATATTTTTCTATCTATCTGAAAATCAGGCTATATGAGAGCACACAGTTAAGCATGCTTAGATTTATAAGACAGGATGTTTGAAATCTGGACTGTCTGGAAAATCTGGTTGCTATACATTCTACCTATCCAGAATCCAGTTCTCATGCAGTTTCACAAGCAAGAAAAACTCTGAACGGTCCACAGAGTTGTCAGAGGTTGGGTTCTGTATATTGTGTTGTTAATTGCCATAAAATTGGCTCTGACTCATGGTGAACCTCTGTACAACAGAACTAAACGATGCCCAGTGCTGAGCCATCTTCATAATTGTTGGTATGTTTGAGTTCATTGTAGCTATGTCCTGTATATTACCCTCAGACTAAAAAGGTGTTCCCCACTCAGAATTTTGAGTGTACATCTGTTCTGGTTACCTAGTGCTGCTCAGACAAGAATATACCACAAATGAGATAGCCTTAATAAACAGGAGTTTATTCTTACAATTTGGAGGTTTAAGTCTAAGTTCAAAGTGCCAGTCTCTAGGGGCTGGGTAAAAGCCTCTCAGCCTTGGGGTTCAGCTCTGCCTCCTGCTCCTGGCCCACCAGAGCTGGAGTCTTTTCTTCACTCAGACAGCTGCTGGCTGCTGAGACTAACAAGCCAAAGGCTGACAAGTAAAAAGGCCTAGTCCTGATGTTACCAAACAACACGGCAGGCCATTAACTCAAGTCCATTGAAAGTCCCAACGTCAGCAGAGCATGGCAGGCTGCTGAACAATGACACGGCTACAGGCAGGGTTCAAGCGTGCCATAAGCTAGATAGAGACCATTCCCAAAGCTGTGTCTTATATGCAGGAAGCAGACCACATCCCTAAAGTAGCTACTCAGCTGCTTGTGGTAGGTCCCACCATGGACTTGATTGCCAGTCTCATCATGGGGAATAACTACCATCAGCTGCCCAGCCACTAAACCGGGTCCAGCCAAGATGACACACAAACTTAACAACAACATCAGATAGGATCTAGCCATCCAGACTGCTATCTATAAATAATATCTAGAGGAATTCTTTAACTGGGGACTTTATGTTACTGCTGTTTTGTGTCATCAAGTCGATTCCAACATATTGTGACCCTGTATGACAGAGTAGAATTGCACCATAGGCTGTAATAGAGCTGTTGGTGGATTCTAACGGCCAATCTTCAGTTAGCAGGTGAGCACTTTAACCATTTGCCACTAGGGCTTCTTTGGGGACTTTATGAAGCTCACAAAAGAATTCACTAAAGAAATCTGAATCCATCCTCTGAAATTAGAATATACAATTTACTACCCATTGACTTATGTACAAATCTGTATGATGACTTCCAAAAGTTGCTTAATAGGTTCTGGTTTAAAATTTCAGTTCCTCTTCCCTAAAATATTACAGAAAGCTTTTAACCAATGTGAATTCCTCTGGTCCAGTCTCAACTTTCCTTTTTGCACTATCCAAGTTCTGCCAATTATCTTTTGTGCACTTCACATCCATTTGTCTGGAGATATCTCCAGAGCCTTTAATCTAAATCCCCATGGTTGCATTTGCTCAAGGTTCACTTTAAGTACAGTCTTAATCAATTTCTGAAGAAGTTTTCTTCCTCCAATAAGCCTGCAAAACACCCCCTTCTTGATATTGCCCCTTAAAATTATGTTTCTTTCTGTGAATGAATATGGCTCTACTTAGCTCTAGATAATCCAACCTTTTGTCATATATCTGCCTCAGTTGAATTTTCTACCCACTTTTGCCCTCCCCTACACTAAAGAACTGTCATTCCCGGCATAGTAGATCACATGGTTGTCTGATTCAAAATGGCCAAAACCAGTCCACTTCAGCTCACTAATGCCAAGGATATCAATCTTTACGCATTCCATTTCATTTTTGACAACTTTCAATTTTCCTAGATTCATACTTCGTACATTCCATGTTCTGATGATTAATGGATGTCTGCAGCTGTTTCTCTTCAATTTGAGTGGTGCCACATCAGCAAATGGAGGTCTCGAAAGCTTTATCCATAGGAGTAAGGCTGGGTTTACTCAAATGATGCAGCTCTTTCCCAGTCCTATTTTGAGAGCCTTCTAACCTAACCGGACTATTCATAAAGTTGCACGGTAATGTATCAAACAGTGTTTCTTTGCTATTCATAAGGTTTTCCCTGGCCAATTCTTTGAGAAGTGGACGGCTTCCTCCTTCTTCCTAGTCTGTCTCAGTCTGTAAACTGGGCTGATACCTGTGCACCATGTGCATCCCGCTGGGTTAGAAACCCCAGTGGCTCAGCCTAAAAACTCACATCAACACATCACCACGGTAGGACAAACCGACAGACAAGTCTCCCTGTTGGAAACCTCTCGTACCCTATTTTTGCCAGATTTCGTCTCACCTATTTTGGTCATGTTTTCAGACGGGACCATTCCCTGGAGAAGGATCATGCTTGGTAGGGTGGAGGGTCGACGAAAGAGGGGGAGGCCTTCAACGAGATGGATTGACATGGTGGCTGTGATGATGGGCTCAAGTATAGCAGGGATCATGGAGCTGGCACGGGATCGGGCAGTGTTTTGTTCTGCTTGCATGGGGTTGCTATGAGTCAGAAATGACTCAATGGCACCTAACAGCATAATAACACAGAAGAAAGTATTTTAAACTCTTTCATTTCCAGAGAATAGCTATTTGCTGATGGAGGAGTCAAGTGTAAAATGGACCCTCAAGAAACATGGGTGGCTCAACAGAAGAATGGATAACCAAACTATGGTACATAGACACAATGGAATACTATGCAACACTAAAGAATAATATAGAATCTGCAAAACACCACAGAGCATAGATGAACTTGGAGGACACATTATGAGTGAGTGAAATAAGTCAATCACAGAAGGACAAATACTGTATTAGTTCATTATTGTAAAAAGTCAAGGAAAGGTTTATATATGGAAGAAAATTTTCTTTGTTGGTTACTAGGGGTGAGAGGGGAAGGGAGGAAACACTGCCCTCCCCCACAAAAAAAATGGATGCCATGAGACATCCTATGTAATTCAATAAATATCTTCCCACTCCCATCTCCATTTTGCTGGCTACAGCAGCTGGGAGAGGCAGAGAGGACAAGGAGTTATTTTTAAATGTTTTTTACTCAGTCTTACACAGACTACTTATGCTATAGAGTTCATGAGCTATTCCCCTAGAAGTGACTTTCAATACTTACTTTAGTTCCAACAAGTTTGAAGATACTATTTTCATGTCTATACCAGATCAAAAACGACAATAAAAGTGCAGGGACAGGGAGCAGGCAGACTAAAATACCAGTTTAGAGCTTGGATAAGGAGCTCTGGTCGTGCTGTGGGTAAAGCATTGGGCTGCTAACCAGAAGGTTGGTGGTTCAAACCCACCAGCCACTTCATGGGAGAACGATGAGGCAGTCTGTTTCTGTAAAGATTTATAGCTTTAGAAGCCCGTTGGGGAAGTTCTACTCTGTTCTATAGGGTGGCTATGAGTTAGAATCGACTCAAAGGCAGTGGGTTAGAGTTCAGAAAATGGAGCCAAACTACTGGCTTGAATCCTGGCTCTGCCACTTCCTAGCTCTATGACTTTGAGTGAGCTACTTAACTTTTTGCCTTAATTTCTTCATCTGTTAAAATGGGAATAACAACAGTACCTATTTCACAGAATTATAAGGATTAAATGGGTTAATATACGTGAAGTACCTGCAACAGAAATATAAGTGTTAACTGTTATCACATGGAATGGGCATATTGGTAACAGTGGTGGTTAGATGTAGCAAAGGAGAAAACAAAACAAATAAATCCATGAGAATAGAGCAATCGAGAATCCATTTGTGTAAGGCAGAGATTCCCAAACTTCCTCAGTTCAAGGTGCCCTTCGTGTCTCAGTAATTTTTCATGGGGCCCCAGGTCAAAATAAATACCTAACAATTCAGTTTATTAAATCTAAACAATCACTATTTATATCTTAACAATTTAGTAGCCATTTAAAATAATAATA
>NW_006921732.1:4495189-4513580 GCF_000298275.1 Orycteropus afer afer
ATATAATCTTTTATATAATGAGTTGTATGTGCCTGTTGGGCAATTCACTTCTAAAACTTTGGAATCAGATTATGTACTGCCACACCTGTTTCTTGTTCCACATTAATTTTTGCTTAGTATGTTTTTTTTTTTTTTTTTAATCACAGCCACCTCCAAAACCCAATTTCAGAGAGATTTGAAACCATCCAGAGGCATGTAGCAGGGTCTAATGTTGAAACCTTAAAGCCAAACTTACGTGGTGTCAGACAGATGTTGAGTATCTCAGTATTTCCCTTAAATGTTATAAATATCCCGTAGTGCCCCTGTGAGTTAGCTGAAGTACCCTCGGTTTCTTTGGTGAACAGTTTTGGAACCAAAGCTGTAAGATAACCATCTCTTAACAAACCTTCAGGATATTAACATAGAACAGCATAGAATAATACATAATAGTCATGATAATAACCTTGAGATATCCAAAAAAGTTTAATTTATAGTCAGTTTCTTTTATTTAAGAAGTCTGAGAGAAATGGAATTTCTATTTTAAAAAATTGCCCTCCAACATTATTAACGTTTAAAATAAATATATTGTACAGTTAACTATGTTGTTGTTATTTGCCGTCATGTCGGCCCCAACTCATAGCGACCCCTCCTTGGGTTTCCGAGGCAGTATCACTACAGAAGTAGGATTGCCCAACCTTCCTTCCAAGGAGTGGCTGGTGGATTTGAACCACCAGCCTTCTGGTTAGCAGTCAAGTGCCTTAGGCACTTTGTTACCAGAGCTCCTACAGTTAATTATATTAAAAACTTACAAGGTCATTTTCATCTTGCCCCATCCTATCCCCAGAAAAAGGGCAAAGAACACACACCTTGGAGTCAACACAGACTTGGATTCCAGTTGAAGCCCACCATTTTCTGTGACCTTGAACAAGTCTCTCAATCTTTCTGATGATATTTTCTCATCTCTAAAATTTTGATAATTTTCTCCTCCTAAGTTCTTATGAAAAGAAAAGAGATAACTTATAAAAATGCCAGTGGCATCACCAGGGTTGGTGTCACCAAGTATGGTAACTCATGGTGTCACCTTCCCTCCCACCCACCCCATGGACCTCATTCCATACTGAGTGAAAAAAGGATGTGGGGGAGGTGTCGTCTTACCTCCTCTAACTTCACAAGGGAAAGAGAGATCAAGATCAACAACTCAAAGGCTAATTCTTATGAAACAGAAGTTGGACATGTCACAACTTGTGAAACTTTTTACCAATCCTGACACCAACTGTCCCTCCCTATCACTCTCTACTTCTCTACTGGGTTCAATAATCCATTGCAATGGCCTTACATAACTCACAGTCAATACTCATAATTATGGGGTTTGTTAGGGAAATAACATGTTACAATTCAGGATTAGAAATGACACAGGATACAATTCTTTGATTAGGACTTCTTCCCAGACATGCTGCAGACACAGTTCTCTGGTTTCAGCCTCTGCTCCACTCAGGCAAGTATTACAAAGTCTTTTAGCTCTGTTGATATGTGCCCAAAGAGGCACTTATTCCACCAGCAAGACTCCTTCCCAAAGGACTCAGCTTTCTCTCTCCAAGGGTTAAGAAACCCGCCACTCTCTTTCATGCTAGTCTCTTGGTTCTGCTGCCTCTACTGCTGCCATCTTTCTGCCTCCTGGGTGGAGGAGGTCCAATGCAGGTCTCTCAGATCCAAGGATGCACTCTACTCCTGCTTCTTTTTTCTTGATGTTAATGAGATAGCCCTTTCTGCCCCTGAGATGACTCATTTTAAGCTTGGAAGAATGGTAAAACTGACCAAACCCCATGTTAGGGTTCCATACACCTTATTTCCTTGGCCCCACCCCCCCACAAGGGTACTGTCCTAATTCTCTAGTGTTGCTGTTACAGAAATACCAGAAATGGATGGCTTTAACAAACAGAAATTTATTCTCTTAAAATTTAGGAGGCCGGAAGTCTGAATGTAGAGTGTCGCTCTAGGGGAAAATTTTCTTTCTCTGGATTCTAGGTAGAGGCTACTCCACCTTGGGCTTCAGCTCTGCCTTCCAGGCCCACTGGAGCAAGCTGGAGACTTCTCCAGACTCATGCAGCAGCAGGGGCTGACAAACTCAAGATCAGCAGGCAGTACAGCAGGCTTCTGGCTGCTGAGGCTGCTGAATCCTTGTTGGCATACAGGCTGCGAAGGCAGTATCCAAGTGGCACCATGGTAGGCCACTGGTTCAAGTCCAGGCACTGGAGATGACAATAAGCCAAATCTAGTGTCCTTTCCATGTATACTGGAAGTAGGCCACACCCTGAAGGCAACTCCCCTTTAACTGATTAACCGCTTACAGCAGATTCCACCATAATGGTAATTCTACCATGGAAGTGATTCCACCACATCCAATCTCATCATGCGGAATAATTACATCCAGCTGTCAAACCACTCAAAATCATGACCCAGCCAAGTTGACCTCCAACCTTAACTACCATAGGTACCATGTATGTTATTTACATTATTAATAAGGTATCCAACTGCCTTGGTGGGCCACAAGCACCTCACATTTGCATAGTTCCACCCAGTCATCTGGGTGGAATCAAAGAGAACATGGATAAAAGAGCTATACTAAATAATTCACTGCACCACAGCAGACCATACAGAATCCTTAGTAATGTTTATTACTAATCGATTTTAATCATAGAATAATATGTAATTAATATTGTTGTAAATTGCTTCAATGTAATATTTCTTAGATTAGATGAATACTATTAAAATATATGATTGCTAACCAAAAGGTCCCACCCACTGCTGCATGGAAGAAAGATGAATCAGTCCGCTTCTGTAAAGATTTACAGCCTTGGAAACCCTATGGGGCAAGTTTTACTCTGTTCTGTAGAGTTGCTGTGAGTTGGAATCTGTCCTATAGAGTTGGTCTTTTAAAAATTTTTTTATGAATATTAACAACAAATCTGTTTTATAAAATCTTTCCACACATTATTAGTTACAACATTATTAGTAAATGAGTGGAAGCCACTAGTGATTTTTCTTCTTCTTTTCCTTTAATTACTACTTCTTTCTCAAAAAAAGCTTTTGATACAGGTTCACAAATACTACTTACCACAATATTGTAGCTGTAACATCACAAACTTTGACAAAATCGGTGACTCTTAAAATGCCTGTAGTGATGAAAACAACAGTGCTTATAGCGCATGCTGATGAAACCACGTGCTTCAAACTGTCTTTGTAATTGTACCCAGAGCATAATAGAAGGTTCAAAAGGTAAGTTAGCATAGAGTTTTAGCCTTGCAGATAAATTGACACATGTAAACTGGGTTTATGAAAAATGTGTTTATTGTTATAACTAACTACAGGGATATTTTTATAAAAAACAATAAACTTCTGCTGAAACACTGTACAAAAATTTTACAGATGGTTGTTCTGGTGACCCCCCTCTGATAGTGTTGCTGCTGCAGTTCACAAATATCTCCCCCTTCACCACACACACACACACACACACACACATTCTCCTAATTGAGGCCACCGAAAAATTCCTAGCTGAGATCTTGGAACATAATTGTTTTAAGAATCTCTTGCCATTTCCTAAACATGCATTAGGCTTATAGCCTTCTGAGCCTTTACAATATGCTGCTTCTTTGGCCTGGAACACCTTCCTTCTCTCTGCTGGCAAACTGTTCATTCCATGTCACCCAATTTAAATGTATCCTTCTCTCTGAAGCCTCCTCTGGCTTCTTTGGAGAAAATGAGTCACTCTCCTTCAATTCTTCACCATTTACTGCTATCACCTCACTTGAATGCACCGTGTTGTAATTACTTATTAATGGATCTTCTCTCTCACCAGATTTTATGGTTCTTCTCCATAGCAAGAGTCACATATCATTCTCACAGCATCTAGCACAATGCCCAGACCTCAATAAGTGTTGTTGATAAATGAAGAAATAATAATAGCAAACACACAGTGCTTAGTTCTAGGCACTGATCTAAGTACTTTATTTATATATGGTATTAACTCATTTAAGGAGCCCTGGTGGTGTAGTGGTTGAGGCAGTTCACTGCTAACTAAAAAGTTGATCATTCCAACCCACCAGCCACTCCATGGAAGAAAAATGAGGCAATCTGTTTCCCTAAATATTTACACCCTTGGAAACCTAATGGGAGTTGCTAAGAGTCAGAATCAGCTTGATGGCAGTGAGTTTGATTTTTTGGTTATTAATTCATTTAATCTTCATGACAATCCTATAAAGTGTTACTATCATCTCTATTTTTCAGATGAGAAAAATGATATACAGAGAGGTTATTGGTCTAAGGTCACTCAACTACTAATTGTCAAAATTGGAATTAAAATCTGAGTAGTTGGTATGAGAGTTCAGACTTCTAACCAATACAATACAATGCTTCCAGTGACTAGGGAACAAACTATCACAAACACATGTGTCTCTCCCAAAGTCTCATTTGCTCAGATTTTTGAATGACTCATTCATACATTCAATAAACAATTACATGGTACTTTCTTAGTACACATCATTGTGCTATCTATCTCTAACTGCTTTTTTTCCTGCGCCTCAATCTCCCACCCTAAAAGTAGACTACTCAGTGAACTTGTTTCAGTTTCTTGAATGTGTTGTTCTCTCTCCACTCCGGACCCTTGCTTTGCCTAGTTAACTCCTGTTTATCCTTCACTTCTCAGTTTAAATTACTTCCTTCTGAAATCCTTCCATAATCCCCCTAAAGTAAGTTAACTGTGCCTGCTCTGGGCTCTCCATGACACTTTACAGTTCTCTTATCATAGCATTTGTCGTACTTACTGTTCTTGCTCATTTATTTCTGTGCTAGACAATAAGTTATGTGAGGGCAGGGATTGAATCTATCCAGATGATCATTGAATCTGAAGCACTTAGCATGATGCCTGTAAAACCCAAACCATATAAACCAAAATCAAAACCATAGTTGTTGAGTTGTATTCCAACTCACGGTGGAATAGAACAGAGTAAAACTGCCACATAGGGTTTCCAAAGCTGTAAATCTTTATGGAAGCAGACTGCTACATCTTTTTCCTGCAGAGTAGACGGTGGGTTCAAACCACTGAACTTCTGTTTAGCAACCAAGCACTTAACCATTCCATCACTAGTACTTCTTGCTTAGAATATAGTAGGTGTCTAATAAATATTTGTTGACTATTGATTGAAGGATGATAAAGAAAAATCTCTATGCTTAAGAAGTCTAGGAGGGAGGCTCCAGTAAGATGGCAGAATAGGCAGACAAACTACACAGAGCCTCTTCAACAAATAAAAGAGGAACCAATTAATATGGATACAGAAGACAATCCTGGAGATCTGAGCTTTGAAAAGAAGGATACAGGAGTGGACTAAACTCCAACTAGTAGAAGAACCTGCATGAAAACAGCGAAAAAGGAGACATATGGAGCTACAGACTGTCAGTGATCCTGATGGCATGGACAGTTCTGATATTGCCAAGTGGCGTTAGGACCTAAGAACTAACCTAAAAATTGGCCCTGCTAGCCAGGGCCTGCATGGAGGACTGCACTGGTGGCTGGTGAATAAAAGGGAAAGCAATAAAGAAGGAGACAAACTGAGCTGTGAACTTTTGGGTATCCGGGGGGGGGGGGGCTAGCCATTTTGAATGTTTACAAGTGGTTCGATTGTTTTGGATATTTAAAGTGACAGTGTTCTCTCATATTCTAGGGACCTAAGAATAGGCTCCAATTGCGAGGAATGGCAAGGACATACTAGACACTGAGGACAGGAAAGTGGGAGACAGCAACCATCCCCATATGACCCAACTATACCCTCACCTCCTGCAGCGCTCCTTACTGAGTGAGGGCCACCACTTCACTCTGCACCCACTGGCCAACAATACACAACCACCAATAAGAGCCCAATTCACCCTTAACTGTTTCACGAGCAGTTAACAGAGATCTGGAGAGCCCAGAGCAGGCACAGTTAACAGTTAACAGAGAGCTACTCTCATTCTCCATTACACTCACCAGGAGACAGGTGCTGAGTGCATAAGTGCTGCCAATGAGTGAATAGAGGACCACAGTACCCTGCTTACTCAGACACATTTAAAAAAAAAAAAAGTCTCAGGCAAATCACTTCAACATTCAATTACCAATTAAATATAAATACAACAAAGTCACAATGTCTCAGAGACAAAAGAGCATCACAGTCCATACAAAGAGGCAAGATAAAGCAGGAGAAATGAGTGAGCAGAACACATCCCTGCAGAAGAGGCAACATTGGAACTCTCTGATAAGGAATTCAAAAGAATTATACTTAGGTATCTTCAAAGGATTGAGAGACAGATCAAGGAAAACACTGACAAAGTTAAGGAAAACACAGACAAAACTCTAGAACAATTTTGGAAGAAAATACAAGAACAAAATGATGAAATAAATGAAAATTAGAAATGATACAAAACCTACAGATAGAAATTCAGAAGATTAATACTGAATTTTCAGAAACAGATAATACTTTGAATGGGCAAAGGAGTAGAATGGAATCAATGGAAGACAGAATTAATGGCATTGAAGACAGATACCTGAACACTTCTTTGGAAAGGGATCAATCAGAAAAAAGATCAAAACACAATGAAGAGAGCCCAAGGTTCACGTGGGATACCATCAAAAGGAATAACCTACATGTAATCAGAATTCCAGAACAGGAAGAGAAAAATAAAACCACTGACAAAATTGTTGAAGATTTATTGGAAAAGAACTTCCCTGATACGATGAAAGATGAGAATATATCCACTCAAGAAGTCCAACAAACCCCAAACCATCAAGACATATCATCATCAAACTCACCAAACCAAAGATAAAGAAAGAACCCAAATAGCAGCAAAAAAACCAAACCAAACTCACTGCCGTTGAGTCGAACCTGACTCATATTGACCCCTCCAAGGCAGTATCACTACAGAAGCAGATTGTCCAACCTTCCTTCCAAGGAAAGCAGCATGGGAAAAACAAAAAGTTACCTACAAAGGGCAACCAGTAACACAGCTATGATTTCTCAGCAGACACCATGCAGGCAAGAAGGCAATGGGATGGTATATATAAAACCCTGAAAGAAAAAAATTTCCAACCAATAATTATATACCCAGCAAAATTGTCCCCTAATACAATGGTGAAATTAGGAGATTTCCAGATAAGCAAAAATTAAAGAAATTTGTTAAAACCAGACCAACCTGACAACAGATGCTAAAGGGAGTCCTTTGGACAGAGGACAAATAATGACAAGCAACAACTGACCATTAATAAACATGATGACATAACCCAGAAACCAACCCAGTTATGGAAGCATTCAAAGTAAAATAAGCTTACAAGATTGTAAACAAGGAAACCAGAAACATCAATTGGCAAATGAGGACAACTACAAAACAAAAAGAGGGGGAAAATAGTGTAGTTACAGACTTTTAAAATGGTAAGGAAGTGTGATGGTTAAGTTTGTGTGTCAGCTTGGCTGGGCCTAGTTGAGTGGCTGGGAAGCTAAATGTACCTATTCCCCATGGTGAGAATGGTAATTAACTCCATGGTGGACTGCTTCCCGTATATAAGAAACAGCTTTGGGAATGGTCTCTAGCTTATGGGACACTTGAACCCTGCATGTAGCAGTGTTGTTATTCAGCACCTTGCCATGTTCTGCCAATCCTGGGACTTTCAATAAACTTGAATCAATGGCCTGCTGTGTTTGGTAACATCAGGACTGTGCCATTTTATTTGTTAATATTGGGCTTGTGAGCCTCAGCAGCCAGTAGCTGCCTGAGTGAAGAGATGACTCTAGCTTCACTGGGCCAGGAGCAAGAGCCAGAGCTGAAGCCCAAGGCTGAGGGACTTTCACACAGTCCCTAGAGCCTGGCACTTTGAACTTGGACTTCTAGCCTCTCAAACTGTAAGATAATAAACTCCTGTCTGTTCAAGCCATCCCATTTGTGGTATATTCTTGTCAGAGTGGCACTAGGTAACCAGAAAAGGAAGTCAAGAGAGTTGCAAGTTAGAATGAACTGTTCTAAACTCAGGGAGAAAATTATAAATCATAGGGTAACCTCAAAGAAAAATGATAAACCTTGACATCACAATAAAAAAGAGGAAAAGCACAAATATTTCACAACTACTAAAACAACAGCAATGAAGGAAGTGATAACACAATTCATAAACAAAATGAGTTCAGCATAGAAAATTATATGGAACAAAGAAACCAGGAACACCACACAAAAATACGTAACAAAATGAATGCAACCAATTCATACTTGTTGATAATTACACTGAATGTCGATGAATTAAATGCACCACTCAAGAGACAGAGAGTTGCAGACTGGATAAGGAAACAGATTGGTGGGCAGAATTGCATGGGAGGGAAGGATACAGGGAAGAGGGAACTATGGGGAGGAAGTGGGAAGAGAGCTGTTGCATTGTGGGAAATTGCAGTCAATGTCATGAGACAAAGGGTATGTGAACTGCTGTATAGAAGATGAATTTTCTCAAATCACAATAAAAAAAAGAAGTCTAGAAGATGATAAGCAAATAAACAGTTATGCTGTGTTGTGATAGATGCTATAACAAGGTTTATAGCAGAGTTCTTTAGGACACAGAGGAGTAGATATGTAACACTGCTTGGGATAAAATGGGAAGGACACAGTTCCTCAGAGTCTTAAAGGATGAGTGGGAGTTTATGAAAAGGAAAGGAAGATGTAGTATAGAGGCCGAAAGCAAGTTCTGCACTAGAAATTGTTTTGTTGCCTGTTGTTGTTGTTGTTATGTGCTGTCGAGTCGGACCTCACTCATAGTGACCCCTCCTTGGGTTTCTGCAGTGGTGTCACTATGGAAGTAGATTGCCCAACCTTCCTTCCGAGGAGTGGCTGATGGGTTTGAACCGCCAGCCTTCTGGTTAGCAGTCAAGTGCCTTAGGCACTAAGCAACCATAAGCTCCCGTTTTGTAGCCTAAATGGCTAAAATGTTTTTCTGTCTAAAAACAACATTAATCTAAATTTAGTCCTTCCAAATAAGAATTTGGAAGCAACATGAAATAACTTTAAAAGCAGTGTGATGAGATAGTTTTATTTCTTAAGTGCCCATCTGCACATTCCCATGAAAACTTCTTTTTACATCTATCATCATAGTTATCATGCTGCATTCTTATTGTCTAACTTTCTGTATCTCTCTTGATTATGAGCTCTTTAAAGCCTGGGATTAACGAGCTTTAAGGTCTGATTCAATTCCATACATTCCTAGTAGCCAGAATAGAGCCAGGCCCAGAGAGGGGATCTGTGAATATTCCAATATGACCACAATTTCCTGAATGAGCTGACCTCCAGTAGTCTCTCAACTTTGTCTTATATCCCACATTCTGTGCTCCAATTTATACAGGTAATCCCCAATTTATGATGGGGTTCTATTCAGACTGCTCAGTCATAAGTAGGTTCTGACGTAAGCCAAATACCTCATTTTCTTTTTTAGTTTTCATTATTATTGCCTTTTATCATCAACATCTTTGTAAATCCAATCTCTGTCATTGTGGTTTAGTGTTAGAATGATAATATCAGCAAATTACATGCTGAAACATCGTATGTAATACATACTACTAACAGTAAGATGTACAAAACCTAAAAAAAAAGGTCAATAGTAAATGCAGTTTGTGATAACTCAAACATGTCATAAGTCAGGGACTACATGTATTCAAAACTTTTCACACCCCTGAACAAACATGCTCCTTAAAGCCTTTGGGCCTTCATACATGCCAATGTCACTCCCACTGTCTCCTCCCACTTGTTTTCCCAGCTTATCACTGTTCAAATTTCAGTTTAAACATTACTTTTGAAGGAAGTCTTCCCTGACCCCCAAGACAAGTTTGTTATTGTTAGGTGCTGTTAAGTTAGTTCTGACTTATAGCAACCCTATGGTCAACAGAACAAAACACTGCCTGGGTTTAGACCTTCCTATTATGTGGTCCTCTGGTGGCATAGTGCCTAAGCCATTTGACTGCTAACCAGAAGATTGGTGGTTCAAGCCCACCAGCCACTCCGTGGAAGGAAGACTGGGCAATCTATGTCCATAAAGATTTACCTCCTCAAAAACCCAAAGGGGGTCACTATGAGTCAGAATTGACTGAATGTCAGTGAGTTTGGTTTTTTTGGTTTTATACACACTCACACACACACACACACATATCTCGGAAGCAAGGTTGGGCAATCTACTTCGTAGTGATACTACCTCGGAAACCCAAGGAGGGGTCACTATGAGTCGAGTCCAACTCGACGGCACATAACAACATAGGAACAGAGCATGTAAGATAATAGGTACTCAACAAAAGTTATTTTTAAAATAAGTTATTGAATAAATTAATAAAGTATAGCATAGTGCCTAAGGCACTTGATTGCTAACCAGAAGGCTGGCGGTTCAAACCCACCAGCCACTCCTCAGAAGGAAGATGGGACAATCTATTTCCATAGTGATACTGCCGGAAACCCAAGGAGAGGTTTGCTATGAGTCAGGTCTGACTCGATGGCACATAACAACAACAACAACAATTACTTTTTTAAAAAATTTTAATTATGATTTGGGTAAAAGTTTACAGAGCAAATTCCTTTTCCATATAGCAGCTCACAAATACTGTCTCATGACATTGACTGAATTTCCCACAATGCAACAGCCCTCTTCCTTATTCCTCCCTCATAGTTACCTCTTCCTTGTGTCCTTCCCTCCCATGTACTCCTGCCCCCTGAGCTGTTTCCCTGTGCGTACACAGTCCTTCTATTCTTCCATGATTGATCTCTCCAAGGAGTGTATCTAATATAAATGTTCAGCTCATATGCCTGTCTTTTGTTTGGCTAGAAGCCACAGGAGTGGGTTCAATTCTTACTTTTCTGTCCTATTGGGACATAAGCTTGACCTGAAGGGCAGCTAGGGACCATAGTCTCAGAGGATCCACCATGCTCTGTCAGACCAGCAAAACTGGTCCCCCCATCTTTTTTTTTTTTTATGATTTTGATTTTTGTTTCACATTGTTCTCCCACTCTATCCAGGCTCTCCAACATAGATCCCCCACCAAGTGATTGACAGTGGTAGCCGGGCACCATCTTCTGGTCTTATAGTCATATAGGCTGAGGACTGCATGGTATTCCAGTTTCTTAGACTAATCGTTTTCATGTATCTTTGGTTTTCTTCATTCTTCTTTGCCCATTGTTGCATCTAGATGGCCGCTTGCTAGCTTTTAAGATCCCAGTCGTTACTCTCTAAAGTAGGATGTGGAACAATGTTTTTGTGCAATGTGTTATACCTATTGAGTTTGATGTCCCCTGCGACCATGGTCCAGAGTACACAGGTCCTGTCACTTGCTCCCTCTGGGTAGCTGGCTGTGGCCAAGAAGTGACTACAAACTTGTCCCTTGTCAGCTCTACTATATACCCGGAAATTCTTACAGAACATACAAATACACGTGTAATTACTTGTTTTTTAAGTACAATTTTAGTGTTCAAGAGGTTGTATTTGTTGTAACACTAGATTGGAATTAATTAACTCAATCTAGCAAATTACCATTTAGTATTAGAAGCATTTCCTATGCATCACTAAGAATCAAGATTGCTAATTTGCAGAGCAGAGCTTTTAATCAATAATGACTTATCCAAAAGAATTTACAAGGCCTCTGTGCTCACTACCTCCTTCCCTCTGATCTTGAACTCTTTCTGGTGAGCCCATCTTTGCTATCAAAATCTGTCCCTGAGTTTCTCTTCATCACCTTTCAACTCATCCTTTGCTCTAGATCCTCTTTCTTGTTGCTTCAATAGGCTTGCCTTATCCAGATAGCCCCAGGATTCACTTTTATTGGACAGCCTTGCCCATGCCATCAGACTATTAATTCTTTTGGCTCCAAACCATGTTTTCCAGTACCTCTTCCCCTCCTACTAACTTACCTTTCCAGTAAGCTCTGACTCAAATCAAGGGAATGGGTGGTGAGGAGGAGCCAAAAAGAAAAATTTCTACCTTTGAAAAACTCCCAGTCTATTGAGGAAACAAAGAATAAGCGCGAAAAGTAAAATAACCATAACACACTAGATATGTGTAAGTGCCAAAATCAAACCAAACCCACTGCCCTTGAATTGATTCAGACTCATAGTGACCCTATAGTATAGTATAGAACTGTCCCCATAGGTTTCCAAGGCTGTATAGGGAAGCAGACTGCCTCATCTTTCTTCTATGGAGTGACTGGTGGGTTTGAACAGCCTTTTGGGTAGCAGCAGAATGCTTTAACTACTAAGTGCCAAATAATTTAAATTAAATGTACAGAGAGCATTTGCAAGGATTTCAGAGGAGCCATCCTTAAGTCTTTTCACTGCACATCCAAACACTCTCTGAGTCCTGTTGCTTCTGTTTCCTTCTTGACTCTTCTATCTTTCACTTTCTCTCCATCCCTACCATTAATGTCCTGGTTTATTTATTTACTTTTATTTGCATTTTATTTTAAACTGAATTTACTCCTGAGCCATAAGTTTTTGTTTCTTCAATTTCTTCTGGGATATCTTTCTCTTTTGTGCAATTTCCTTTCCTGGTTTAGGAACAATTTGCTCCTTTTCAGTAAGGATCATCTCTATGTGCAGGGGGAGTTCAGATATGGGTTAATCGGACATGAGTTCTGTAAGTGCAGAGGTGTATCTTGGGGGCTTTGTTCACCTGCATGTGCTCAATGACCAAACAATTTACATCCAAACCCTTAAGATCAGCATGACTCTGCATTTTTAAGCAAGTGCAGCAAAACTTCAGTACTTTTTTTGGGCCACTGATCCTGTGTCCAACCCTCCTGTGTGGCCTGGACACATCTACCAACTCTACCACTGAAACATTGGAATGGCACACATTGCTTCTGCAAAGTGACATCTTCCAGATACTTGGAGGCTTTTCAGATAAGCACACAGTTGATGGCCTAGCCAGTTTCACTGGTACTTTTAAAATGGACCTCAAGATTTGAACCTTTTGGGGAGTTCCAGCAAGATGGCGGACTAGGCAGAAAGACTGCACAGACCCTCTTCAACAAAGAAAAGGAAACCAATTAACACAGACACAGAAGATAATCCTGGACCCCTGAGCCTTGAAGGGAAGGATATAGAAGTGGACTTAACCCCAACTAGCAGAAGAATTTGCGTGAAAATACCAAAAAAGGAGACATACGGAGCTGCGGTCTGGCAGCGGTCGTGAGTGATCCTGACGGCACAGACAGCTTGGAGAGTCCTGAATGGTGGTAGGACTTAAGAATTAACCTAAAAATCATCCTGCTGGCCAGGGACTGCACGGAGGACTGTGCACGGTGGCTGGGGAACAAATGGAGAAGGTGAAGAGAAAGGTGGGGTAAGCTGTGGACTTTTGCCAGTCTGGAGGACACCGCCATTTTGAACGTTTAAAAAGCAGCTTGACTATTTTGGATATTTAAAGAGACAGTGATCTCGCAGATTCCTGGGGCTTAAGAACATGTTCTGCTTTCCAGCAACCCCAAAGACACTCGGGACCTTCAAGACTGACAAGTTTTTTGAAGGTTATTCGATTGTAATTTGTGTCTGATTGAGTGGGAGACAACAACAGTTCCCATAAGACACAACTACACCCGCACCTCCTGCAACTTCACTTACTGAGCGAGAGCCACTACCTCCTTCTCCACCAAAGGGCCAACGACAAAAAACCACCAAGAGGAGCCTGAATCACCCTTGGTTGCTCTTTACAAACAGTTAACAGAGATCTAAAAACAACAATGCCACGATGCCTCAGAGACAACAGACCATCACAGTCCACACAAAGAAGCAGGATAAAGTGGTAGAAACAAGGGAGCAGGATACAGACCCAGAACACATCCCTGAGGAAAAAGCAGCATTGGAACTCCCTGATAAGGAATTCAAAAGAATTATCTTTAGGTATCTTCAAAGGATTGAGAGACAGACCAAAGAAAACACAGAAAAAACCTTACAAGAATTTTGGAAGAAAATACAAGAACAAAATGACAAAATAAATGAAAAATTAGAAATGATTCTAAATCTACAGATAGAAATCCAGAAGATTAATACTAAATTGTCAGAAATAAATGACACATTGGAAAGGCAAAGGAGTAGAATTGATGCAATGAAAGGCAGAATTAATGAGATTGAAGACAAATACCTGAATACTTCTCTGGAAAGGGATCAATCAGAAAAAAAATCAAAGCAAAATGAAGAAAGCCTAAGGTTCATGTGGAATACCATAAAAGGAATAACTTATGTGTCACTGGAATTCCAGAACAAGAAGAGAAACACAAAACCACTGAGAAAATTGTCCAAGATTTGCTGGAGGAGAACTTCCCTGAAATGATGAAAGATGAGAATATATCCATTCAGGAAGTCCAACGAACCCCAAACAGGATACACCCCAAAAGAAAATCACCAAGACACATCATCATCAAACTCTTCAAAACCAAAGACAAAGACAGAATCCTGAAAGCATCACGGGAAAAACAAAAAGTTACCTACAAAGGACAGCCAGTAAGAATAAGCTCTGATTTCTCAGCAGAAACCATGCAAGTGAGAAGGCAATGGGATGGTATATATAAAACCCTGAAAGAGAAAAATTTTCAACCAAGAATTGTATATCTGGCAAAATTATCCCTCAAATATGATGGTGAAATTAGGAGATTTCTAGATAAGCAGAAACTAAGTGAATTTGTTAAAAACCAGACCAAACTTATGAGAGATACTAAATAAATAAATAAAAGATTTGAACCTTTTGATTTGTATGATTTTATGGGTTAAGTGAGTAGCAAACCATTTTGCAAGATTACCTCAGGTTGTTTATGGAAAGAAGAACTAAAGCCCTGGTTTATAGACCTCATATACTATCTTCTGAACTACTGTAATATCCTCTAGTTTATCTCTTTGCCATATTCTCAACTTCCATCCTATCCATTATTATTTTTTTAAGTAATATTTTATTGTGTTTTTGGTAAAACTTTACACAGTAGACGAGGTTCCCATATAAACTTTTCAGTGACATTAGTTACATTTTTCACAATGTGTCAACATTCTCTTTAATTGTATTCTGGTTGTTCCATTTCCAGCACTCCAGGTTCTCTGCCCCGTATCTTCTGATCTTTGCTTTAGAGTAAATCTTGACCTTTTGGTCTCATATAGATGACTTTTTAGTAGAGTACCATATTTAGGGGTAATTTCATTTATTTTCTGTGCCATTCTGTTGTTTCACTAAATGGTAACCTCAGGGGATAGTCTCTGTTCAAGGTTTTAAAAGTATCTCAGAGCGATAGTCTCAGGGAGTCCTCTGGTCTCAACTGGTCCAGTTTGGTCTATTCTAAGAATTTGAGTTTTGTTCTACATTTCTCTTCCATTCTACCTGGGATTATCTGTTGTAATCCTAGTCAGAATGGTAGGTAGTGGTAACTGGGCACCATCTAATTCTTCTGGTCTCAGGGTAGATTAGGCTGTGGCTTTTGTAGGCTATTAGCTTTGTAGACTTATTTCTTCTCTGAGACTTTGGTTTCTCTTCTGCTCCTGACGAGTAGAGACTAATAGCTGTGTCTTAGATGGCCACTCATAAGCTTTAAAAACCTGGACACTACTCATTTCACTAGGATGCAGAGCATGGACTTTGTGAACTGTATTATGCTGCATTGAATCTATTCTTTACAAAGCCAGACTGATCATCTTAAAACACAAATCTGACCATGTTTCTCCCCTTGCTGAAAACCTTTTAGCACTTTCTCAATAATCTCATGATAAAGAGCAAGCATTCAAAATCCTGCCCAATCTGACCTCAACTCACCTTTTTAGCCTTAAATCGAAGGCAGAGGCAGAGATAGTGGCTCAAGTTTTGTCTATTGTTTATTGGTACGTCTGTGCAAGGAAATAGGGTAAAGCCTTATCAGAAATGCTCATTTTGGCATTAAGCTACATATTCCAATTTCAATAAAACATTTCAGATACGCAAATGGAAAATAATACAATTAATACTGTGTTCCCACCGATAAACATTACCAATAAAATTAAAGCCCTGTGTATTTCCCTTCTCAGTTGTCTTCTCCTCTTTCCCCTCACCCTGCACCCAGAATTTGATGTTTTTTATTTCCATGTATATTTCTAAAGGAGCCCTGGCAGTGCAGTAGTAAAGCACTTGGCAGCTAACTTAAGGTCAGCAGTTCAAACCCATCAGCTGCTCCGCAGGAGAAAAATGTGACAGTCTTCTTCTGTGAAGATTTGTTGTTGGTGTTATGTGCCATTGAGTCAGCTCTGACTCAGTGACCCCTCCTTGGCTTTCCAAGGCAGTATCACTACGGAAGTAGATTTCCCAATCTTCCTTCCAAGGAGTAGCTGATGGGTTTGAACCACCAATCTTCTGGTTAGCAGTCAAGTGCCTTAGGCACTATGCCACCAGAGCTCCCTGTGAAGATTTACAGCCTTGGAAATCCTATAGGGGAGACTTCTGGCAAGATGGCAGAATAGGCAGACAAGCTTCCTAGACCCTCTACCATAAAGAAATGGGAAAACAATTGAAACAGATCCAGAAGATAATCCTGGAACCCTGAACTTCAAAAGGAAGGAGAAAGAAGTGGACAAAATACTGACTAGTGGAAGAAACTGAATGAAAGCCATAAATAAGGAGACAAACACGGTTGTGGACTGTCAACTGGCCTGATGGCACCACCACCATTTTGAACATTTCCAAGTGGCGTTCCAATCAGAGCAGCAACCTGATAATCAGTTCCGCTTGCCAAAGACTGCATGGACAACCACACAGGTGGCTGGTGAACAGAAAGGTGTGATATTCCCCTTGTACTCCACACCCTCCTAGTGAATGGAGGGGTGGCCATGGCCGTTCTCCATCCCCACACACCTTCTCAGCTGGCAGGACTTCCAACCCAGACTGGGCACTCTGCCACCAGCTGCCTTCTGGGCAGGCAGGAACTGATTCCGAGACTAGGCAACCTGGTCCCAGCCATCTTTTGAGACAGTAGGAACTTTTTCTGAGACCAGGCATCCTACACCCAGCCACATTTTAGGACAGCAGGAACATTTTCTGGGAATAGGGGACTGACCACCTGCTTTTTGGGTTGGGAGTCCCTCTGGAACTACGCACCTCACTCCCAGTTGCCTTTTGGACAGGCAGGAACTTTTTTCTGGGTCCAGGAACCCTGCCCTAGACACTTTCCAGGCCATCAGAAACTCTAGGATCAGAAACCCTGTCTCCAGTTGCCTTCTGGGAAGACAGGAACTAGTTCCAGGATGAGCTGCCTTGCTCGAGTCACCTTTTGGGCTGGCAGGAACTTTTTCTGGGATCAGACACCCTACAATCAGCTACCTTTTGGGACAGCAGGATTTTTTTCTAGGACCAGATGCTCTGTCCCCAGCTGCTTTGTGGGCTGGCAGGATCTCCTTCTGGAACTAGGTGCCTTGCTCCCAGCTGCCATTTGGGCTGGCAGGAACTTTTTCTGGGTCCAGGTGCCCTGCTCACAGACATCTTCTAGGTCAACAGGAAAGGTGCCCTGCTCCACTTGCCTTCTGGGTAGACAAGAATTAGTTCCATGACTAGGTGTTCTGCTCCCACCCACCTTTTTGGTTGGCAAGAACTTCTTTTGGGTCCAGGTACTCTACACTCAACCACCTTTTGGGACAGCAGGAACTTCCAGGAGCAGGGGTCTTGTGGCAAGCTGCCTTCTGGGACAGCAGGAACTTTTTCTGTGATCATCTGTTCTGCCCCCACCTGCTTTGTAGGCCAGGAAGAACTCCTTCTGGAACCAAGGGTCTTGCTCCCAGCTGCCTTTTGGGCTAGCAGGAACTTTTTTCTGGGTCTAGGCACCTTGCTCTCAGATATCTTCTAAACCAGTAGGAAGTCATCTGGGATCAGGTGTCCTGCCCCAGTTGCCTTCTGGTCAGGAAGGAACTAGTTCTGAGACCATGCACATTGCCTCCAGTCCCCTTTTGGGCCAGCAAGAGCTTCCTCTGGGACCAGGCACCCCTATACCCAGCAGTCTTTTAGGACAACAGGAACTGTTTTACCTTTTTTAAAAAAAAAAATGCATTTTATTGAAATATAATTTATGTACAGTGAAATGCACAAAATTAAAGTGACATGGGTCAATGCATTCTCTTTTTTTGTTGTTGTTTTTTGCAGTGTTCCCTCCCCTCCCCCCCCCAACCCTGGTAACGAACAAAGAAAGATTCATTCCACATATAACCCTTTCTTTGACTTTTTACAATAATGAACTAACTGTGATTGACTTCTTTCACTCAGCATAATGTCCTCCAAGTTCATCCATGTTATGCAGTGTTTTGCAGATTCTACATTATTCTTTACGGTTGCATAGTCTTCCATTGTGTGTATGTGCCACCGTTTGGTTTTTCATTCTGCTGTTGATGTGCA
>NW_006921732.1:4514316-4515550 GCF_000298275.1 Orycteropus afer afer
AGGAATAAACTCCTGTTCATTAAAGCCATCCACCTGTGATATATTCCTGTCAGAGCAGCACTACATAATGAAAACAGGCAGCAACTCCTGAGAGTTGCTCAGATATATCAGAACAAAATAACAAGGTGCCCTGTGCTGCACACTTCCCAGGTGCCCTGCTCTGCCCACCCAGTTTTCTTTTCTTTTTTAAATTATTCTTTTCCCTCCTTTCTTTCTTTTTATTTTCTCTTTTATTTCCCTCCTCTGGTTCTGGTTTATTTCCCTTTTCCTTGCTTCCTTCTTTTTTAATGTATTTTATTCTTTTTTTGTCTTTTTATTTTCCCACCATCCTTTGTTTTTTTCTGGCATTTTTCTTCATTATTATTTTTCTCTTGCTTCATTTAGTTTTCTCCTTCTAAAGATTTTGAGATTTTTCTTTTTATTTGTCCTTCTCTTGTCTTATTTTCCCTTTTTCTTTTCTTATATATACGTGTGTGTGGTAGTTGTTTGTTTATACTGATTGATTATTCTTTTTATCTTTTCCTGATATTGTTATTTTGTTTGCATTTTGTTCCACATGATGGGAGACAGCATCTGCCCACACAACCCAACTACATCCACATCTCCTGTAGCTTCACTCGCTGGGTGAGGGATACAACCTCTCTCTGCACCAACTGATCAAATAGGGACAGCAGCCAATACCAGGCCAACCTTGCCTCAACTGCTCTACAAGAACAGCCAAAAGATTTATGTACACACTCTCATCACTCTCATCCTCTGTCATACCCAACAAGAGACAATGGTGAGTGCCTAAGTGCTGCTAAACTACCAAATATAGTAGCACACTAGTCCTGCTTGCTCAGATATATCAAAATAAAATAAAGCAGAAACAAACAAACAACAAAAAAGGGAGAATCACACTAACATATATGATCACCAGTTAAATACAAATATAATGACATCACAATGTTTCAGATGCAATTGACAATCCCAGTTCACACAAAGAACCTGGATAAAGTAGAACAAATAATGGCCTAGGATACAGACCCAGAAAACCTCCCTGAGAAAGTAGCATAGTGGCTAAAGCACTTGACTGCTAACCAGAAGGCTGGCGGTTCAAACCCACCAGCCACTCCTCGGAAGGAAAGTTGGGCAATCCTACTTCCACAGTGATACTGCCTCGGAAACCCAAGGAGGGGTCACTATGAGTCGGGGCCGACTCGACGGCACATAACACTAACAATAAGGAATTAAA
>NW_006921732.1:4517725-4527598 GCF_000298275.1 Orycteropus afer afer
AGGGGACACTGCATGGTTTAAAATCAGGAAGGGAGTGTGTCAGGGTTGTATCCTTTCACCATACTTATTCAATTTGTATGCTGAGAAAATAATCCAAGAAGCTGGACTATATGAAGAAGAACATGACATCAGGATTGGAGGAAGACTCATTAACAACCTGCGATACGCAGATGACACATCTTTGCTTGCTGAAAGCAAGGATGACTTGAAGCACTTACTGATGAAGATCAAAGAGTACAGTCTGCAGTATGGATTACACCTCAATATAAAGAAAACAAAAACCCTCACAACTGCTCCAATATACAGCTTTGCAATGGATGGAGAGAAGATTGAAGTTGTCAAGGACTTCATATTACTTGGTTCTACAATAAACACCAGTGGAAGCATCAGTCAAGACATCAAACGGCATATTGCTTTGGGTGAATCTGCCGCAAAAGACATCTTTCAAATGATGAAGAGCAAAGATGTCTCCTTGAAGATTAAGGTGTGCCTAACCCAAGCCATGGTATTTTCAATTGTCTCTTATGCATGTGAGAGCTGGACAATGAGTAAGGAAGACCAAAGAAGAGTTGATACTTTTGAGTTGTGGTGTTGAAGAAGAATGCTAAGAGTACCATGGACTGCTAAAAAGACTAACAGATCTGTTCTGGAAGAAGTGCAGCTGGAATACTCCTTGGAAGCGAGAATGGCCAGACTTCGTCTCACCTACTTTCTCAGGAGGGACCATTCCCTGCAGAAGAATATAATGCTTGATAAAGTGGAGGGTTGATGAAGAAGGGGAAGGCCCTCAACAAGATGAATTGACACAGTGGCTGCAGCGATGGGCTCAGAATCATGAGGCTGGCATAGGACTGGGCCGTGTTTCATTCTGCTGTGCGTAGGGTCACTGTGAGTCGGAGACGACTCGATGGCACCTAACAACAACAACTGGGTCATCAATAATAACAAACATTAATCTATGCAAGGATACATAGGCAGACAGGCAAGATTATCAGGTATGGGCAGACAAGTGGGAGTATACTTGTGATCTTGTTTGGCAAACATTTGTACCTATGTATTTTTTTAGTTGCTATAAAAATGTCTACCTATATTATAGAGCTTAGGAGCTCTGGTAGTGTAGTTGTTAAGGCATTTGGCTGCTAACCAAAGGTTGGTGGTGCAAGCCCACCAGCCCCTCCACGGAACAAAGATTAAGCAGTCTACTTCCAAAAAAAATTTACAGCTTTGGAAACCCAATGAGGATTGTTATGAGTTGGAATTGACTCGATGGCAGTGAGGTTGGTTTGGTTTTTGGTGTATTACAGAGCTAATGGGGCAAAGTTATGATAACAAAGATATGAACACCTTGAGGGAATGTCACTTGGCCTGTGGGCTCAGGAACATGGATGCAGGTGACATCAAGCTCAATTGGCATAACACAGTATGCAAAAATATTGTTCTACATCCTATTTAGGAGCTCTGGTGGTATAGTGCCTTAGGCACTTGACTTCTTACCAGAAGGCTGGTTGTTCAAACCCACTAGCCATTCCTCAGAAGGAAGATTGGGCAATCTACTTCCATAATGATACTGTCTCAGAAACCCAAGGAGGGGTCGCTATGAGTCGGATACAACTCGATGGCAGTGAATTTGGTTTTTTGTTTTGCATCCTACTTTGGTGACTAGCAACCAGGGTCTTAAAAGCTTGCAAGTGGCCATCTAAGATGCAAAAATTGGTCTCTCCTCGCCTGGAGCAAAGAAGAGTGATGAAAATCAAAGATTCATGGAAACAATTAATCCCAGGAACTAGTGGACCTTGGTAGCCTCAGCCCACATGACCTTGAGACCAGAAAAATTAGATAATGCCTGGCTATCACTGCCAATCGCTCAGAAATGGATTAAAATTGTATACAGTGGGAGAAAATTGTGGAACAAAGGTCAAAATCATTTAAAAAAAAAAAAAGATGAGGCTTACTGGTGAAACCTCTGAGACTATGGCCACTAGTCACCCTTCAGCTTGGAATCGAACTCACTCCCACGGCTTAATTTTCAGCCAAAGAAAAGGAGGCCTACGAGGTATACAATTATACCAGAGGTGCACTCCTGAGAACAATCAACTGCAGGAGATCAGGAGGGCAGCATTTGTGCAGGGAAAAAGCTCATAAGGTAGGAATGAATAGGAAAGGACACAGGGAAAAGGTAACTACAGGGGGGAAGTAGGAAGAAAGCTGTTACATTGTAGGGATTGCAATCAATGTCACTTAAGAAAATGTGTAGGAACAGTTGAATGAGAAACAAATTTGGCCCATAAACTTTCACCCAAGTAAAAAGTTGGGAAAGAGAGAGAGAGAGAGAGAGAGAGAAATCCTATAGGGCAGGTCTACTCTGTCCTATAGAATCTCTATGAGTCAGAATTGACCCAGTGGCAGTCGGTTTGGTCTCTATGAGTCACTATGAGTTGGCGTCAACTCAACGGCACCTAACAACAACGACAAAAATTTATTTCTTACATTTAACCATGTTGATACATGTGGTTCTGGTTTGTTCATTTTAACAAATGTCTTAATAGTAGTCTTTTGTGTGAGTCATTCTTTATCTTTTTCTAGGAGTTGTATAACTGCCAACTATAAAGAATATTGCTAGTTACTCATAGTTATTTAAAAGTGCAAGGCAGTTTCCTAAAGAAAAGGAAACTCCATTGCCCAGCCTACGCTGTAGGGACATTATAATTTTCACATTTCTATGGTGACCCTATCTTTTGCAGAACACAATAGGAGAGTCTTGTTGCATTGCCAACCACTCTATTCCTCTACATACAATTCTTTGTGAGTGATATTTGTATCAACCTGGTGAATCATCTTCTTTTGGTTTCTTTGTCCTACTTTTATATTTCTTCATTTCTAATTTGCTTCATAATAGTTGTCCTTTGTAATTATCTACTTTAGAGATCATTTTATAATCTCTTAATATCCCCACAGTTTTACTTGCCATTTGAAAAATCAGCTATTTTTCCAATTCACTTTGAATTTCCTAAATTTGGACCTTGTTCAGCAAATAATTTAAGTAAAACAGTAAGTCTAGTATACACTAGAAATTTAGGTGTTGTAGTTTTACTTAATAACAGTTTTTAAATTTGTCACTTTATTGTTTATCTAAAATACATCATCTAATTCCAACTAAAATGTATAACCATCAAAGCTGATGAATGTAGATGAAAGAAGCTTCAGAATGGAAAGTTGACCAGGTTTTTCTGAGGGTTTTGGGAGTCAGTTTGTCATATTGCATCATAATTGTCTTCATTCTTACACTGGAAGTGCTATGAGAATGGAGACAAGATTGATTCATTGCCAACTTCCTATCTAACAGACTTACACAAAGAAGATGCTCAGTGAGTAGTTGTTGGGTGGATGGATAGATGGATGGATGGGTGGGTGAAGAAAAGGGCAGGCTCTCCTCAAACAGTGGCATTAGAAAGGTTTCGTGGAGGACATAGAATTTGGTGAAAGAGGAGGACATCTACTTGTATTCTCTTCTTCCCACCTCCATTGGAAGTATCCAGAGCACCACCCCTCAAATGAAAAAATAGATGAGCCACTGGCATCAGTCTGTAGTGGCAAAGCTGTTTCCAACGAATGGGTCACCCTGGTACTAGATCTATGTTTTCAGTCTCACTATACTATACTGCAGAGGAGAAAGTGTGAGTTGGGAATCAGGAAATCTAAATTCCAGTCTTTATTGTGCCACTAACATTGTGTAACCTTGGGCAAGTCACATCCCCTCTCTCAGCATCCAGTTTCCAATGTGTTCAATGACAGCATTAGATTAAAAGGGATCAAGGGTACATTCTACTTTAAACTTCTTTGAAACATCCGACTTTAACCACTAGGTCCCTCAAAACCAAACCAAACACAGTGCTATCCAGTCGATTCTGACTCATAATGACACACTTTGGGCCCTACTCATAGGAAAAAAAAGCAAGGCATCATTATCTTAGACTCATTCCTGGAAAAGAGACAATCCTCCAAGACCCTGAAGTCTTGCTACAACTTTGATAAGCAGTTGTCCATACTCAGTTTTTACACACTTTCTTGGTATATGTTGTTGTTTTAGCTGTTGTTGAGTTGGCTCCAACTCATAGCGGCCCTATGCACAACAGAATGAAACGCTGTCCAACTGTGCACCGTATTCATGATCTTTGCTGTACTTGACCCCATCGTTGCAGCCACTGTGCCAATCCATCTCATTGAGGAACTTCCCCCTTTTCATTTACCCTCCACTTTACCAAGCATGATATCCTTCTCCAGTGATTAGTCCCTTCTGAAAACATGGCCAAAGTAGGTGAGATGAAGTCTGGCCATTCTTGCTGCCAAGGATTATTCTGGCTGTACTTCTTCTTCTTCTTCTTCTTCTTCTTTTTTTATGATTGTGGAGTTTATTAGGGAAGTAACAGATTACAATCCAGGTTCAGGAACACTCAGGATACAATTCTTCAATCAGGACAGCTTCCTTTCTGCTGTGCCTGAAGGCATACCTCTCTTTGGTCCTTGGCCTCTTGACCTAAGTCCTGCTTGGACAAGTGTCACAAAGGTCTTATAGCTCTGCCGATAAGTGCACCCCACTCTGCCAGCAAGCATCCTGCCCAAAGGCACTTGGCTTTCTCACTCCGTGGACCAGTTAGTCCGCCACTCTGTCTTTTGCTGGTCTGTCAGTTCTGCTGCCTCTGCTGCCACTGTCTCTATGCTAAGGCGGTCCAGCGCAGGGATCTCTGGCCCAAGGACGTGCTCCACTCTGCCTCTGGCTCTTCTCTCTTAATGGCAGTTAGATCCCCCTTCTGCCTCTGGGAAGGCTCATTTTAAGCCTAGCAGAATGACAAAACTGACCAAGCTCCATATTAGGGTTCCATACACCCCATTTCCATGGTCCCATGTACCTTATTTACATTACTAACAAACCATCCAGTTCCCTTCGTGGGCCACAAGCACCTTATATTTGCATAGTTCCATCCAATCATCTGGTGGGGGCCACAAAGAACATGGCTAAGTAATTCACCACACCACAATGTCTTAAAATTTTAAGGAAAGAAAGTTCTTCACTTAAACAGATGTGACAGCCATTTCTAAAACATACCCAACATTTATGTATTAGTTTAATTAGTGCCATTGAAAACCTGGCTGTACTTCTTGCAGAACAGATCTGTTCGTTCTTCTGAAAGTCCATGGTATTTTCAGTATTCTTCACCAACACCACAACTCAAAGGCATCAACTCTTCTTTGATCTTCCTTATACATTTGTCCAGCTTTCACCTGCATATGAGGCGACTGAAAATACCATGGCTTAGGTCAGGTACACCTTAGTCTTCAAAGTGACATCTTTTACCTTCAACACTTTAAAGAGGTCCCTTGCAGCAGACTTGCTCAGTGCAATATGACATCTTATTTCTTGACTGTTGCTTCCATTGGTGTTGATTGTGGAGCCAAGTAAAAGGAAATCTTTGACAATTTCAATAATTTCTCCATTTATCATGATGCTACTTATTGGTCCAGTTGTGAGGGTTTTTGTTTTCTTTATGTTGAGGTGTAATTCATACTGCAGATTGTAGTTTTTAATCTTCATCAACAAATGCTTCAAGTCATCTTCACTTTCAGCAAGCAAGGTTGTGTCACCTGAATATCACAGATTTTTAGTCTTCCTCTAATCTTAATAGGCACTCTGGTAGCATAGTGCTTAAGGCACTTGACTGCTAACCAGAAGGCTGGAAGTTCAAACCCACCAGCCACTCCTCGGAAGGAAGGTTGGGCAATCAACTTCCGTAGTGATACCACTTCAGAAACCCAAGGAGGGGTCACTATGAATCGGGTCCAACTCGATGGCAAATAACAACAACAATTAATCCTGATGCCGTGTTCTTCTTCATATAGTCCAGCTTCTCAGATCATTTGCTCAGCATACAGATTGAATAAGTATGGTGGAAGGATACAACCCTGATGCACTCCCTTACTGATTTTAAGCAATGCAGTATCTCCTTTTTATGTTCAAACAACAGCCTCCTGGTCTATGTACAGGAGCACAATTAAGTGTTCTGGAATTCCTATTCTTTGTGATGTTATCCATAATTTGTTACGATACACACAGGCAAATGCCTTTGCATAGTCAATAGTAAACATCTTTCTGGTATTCCGTGCTTTCTGCCAAGATCCATCTGATATCAGCAATGATATCCCTTGTTCTACATCCTCTTCTAAATTCAGCTTGCATCTCTGGAAGTTCTGTCAATATACTGCTGAAGTCGTTTTTATATTATCTTCAGCAAAATTTTATTGGCATGGGATATTAACGATATTGTTAAATAATTTCCACATTCTGCTGAATCACCTTCCTTTGGAATGGGCACAAATATGGATCTCTTCCAGTCAGTTGGCCAGGTCTTCCAAATTTCTTGACATAGAAGAGTAAGTGCTCCACTGCTGCATCCCTTTGTTGAAACATCTATATGTGTATTCCTTCAATTCCTGGAGCCTTGGCTTTTGCCGATTCCTTCAGTGCAGCTTGGATTTCCTCCTTCAATACCATTGTTTTTTGATCATATTCCACCTCCTGAAGTAGTTGAACATCAACTGATTCTTTTTTCTATACAGTGACTCTGTGTATTCTGTCTGTGGTAGTTAAGTTTGTGTGTCAACTTGACTAGGCCTGGTTGAGTGGCTGGGCAGCTGGATTTAGTATTCGCAAGATGAGACTGGTAATCAACTCCATGGTGGAATCTACTGTGAGCAGCTGAGTAGCTGCTTTGGGTACGTGGTCTGCTTCCCGTATATAAGAAACAGCTTTGGGAATGGTCTCTAGCTTATGGCACGCTTGAACCCTGCATGTAGCTGAGTTGTTATTCAACAGCCTGACATGCTCTGCCAATCTTGGGACTTTTAATGGACTTGAATTAATGGCCTGCCATGTTGTTTGGTAATATCAGGACTGTGCCTTTTCACTTGTTGACCTTGAGTTTGTCAGCCTCAGCAGCAAGCAGTTGCCTGAGTGAAGAAAAGCCTCCAGCTTCAGGGGGCCAGGAGCAGAAGGCAAAGCTGAAGCCCAAGATCGAGGGGCTTTCACTCAGCCCCTAGAGCCTGGCACTTTGAACTCAGAGTTAAAGCCTCCGAAAAGCAAGAGAATAAACTCCTGTTTGTTCAAGCCATCCCATTTGTGATATATTCTTGTCAGAGCAGCACTAGATAACCAGAACACTTTAAATCTTCTTTTGATGTTTCCTGCATCATTCAATATTTTGCCCATAGAATCCTTCAATACTGCAATTCAAGCTTTGATTTTTTTTTTCCAGTTCTTTCAGCTTGAGAAATGTCAAGAGTATTTCTCCCTTTTGGTTTTCTAACTCCAGGTCTTTGCACATTTCATTATAATTAATTTTGTCTTCCTGAGCTGCTCTTTGAACTCTTCCATTCAGCTCTTTTACCTTGTCATTTCTTCCATTTGCTTTAGCTACTACCTGTTCAAGAGCAAGTTTCAGAGTCTCTTCTGACATACATCTTGGTCTTTTCTTACTTTCCTGTCTTTTTAATGACCTTTTGCTTTCCTTTCTTCATATATGATGTTCTTGATGTCATCCCACAACCTGTCTGTTTTTTGGTCATTGATGTTCGTACATCAAAATTATTGTTCAGATGGTCTCTAAACTCAGGTGAGATATAATCAAGGTCTTTTGGCTCTTGTGGACTTGCTTTGATTTTCTGCAGCTTCAACTTGAATTTGCATATGAGCAATTGATGGTCTGTTCCACAGTCAGCTCCTGGCCTTGTTTTGGCTGAAGATATTGAGCTTCTCTGTCACCTCTTTCCACAGATGTATTTGATCTGATTCCTGTGTATTCCATCTGGTAAGGCCCATGTATATAGCCACCATTTATGTTGTTGAAAAAGGTATTTGCAATGAATAAGTCATTGGTCTTGCAAAATTCTATCAGGTGATCTCTGGCATCATTTCTATCACCAAGGCCATATTTTCCAACTACCAATTATTCTTCTTTATTTCCAACTCTTGCATTCCAATTGCCAGTAATAATCAATAAATCTTGATTGAATGTTTGATCAATTTCAGGCTGCAGAGTTGGTAAAAATCTTCATTTTCTCTGTCTTCGGCTTTAGTGGTTGGTGTGTAAATTAGAATAGTAGTAGTATTAACTGGTCTTCCTTGCAAGTGTGTGGATATTATCCTATCACTGACAGCATTGTACTTCAGGATAGATCTTCAAGCATTCTTTTTGATAATAAACATGACACCATTCCTCTTCAATGTGTCATTCTTGGCATAGTAGACCATATGATTATCTGATTCAAAATGGCCAAAATCATTCATTTCAGCTCACTAATGCCTAGGATGTATGCCTAGGATATTGATCTCTATGACTCATTTTTGACAACTTCCAATTTTCCTAGATTCATACTTTGCACATTCCATGTTCCAATTACTAATCAGTATGTTGTTGTTGCTGTTATTTGCCATCGAGTCGGCCCCGACTCATAGTGACCCCTCCTTGGGTTTCCGAGGCAGTATCACTACGGAAGTAGGAATGCCCAACCTTCCTTCCGAGGAGTGGCTGGTGGGTTTGAACCGCCAGCCTTCTGGTTAGCAGTCAAGTGCCTTAGCCACTATGCTACCAGAGCTCCCTAATCAGTATATATAAAGTAAAAATTATGTACATGTAAAGTATAAATTACCTACTTGCTCATTCATGAATCCAATCAAAGGAGCTTTGTTTAAAAAGCTAAAAGTACTCTGTTCTTGTTACCTAGTGCAGCTCTGACAGGAATATACACCACAAATGGGATGGCTTTAACAAACAGGAGTTTATTCTCTTACAGTTTTGGAAGTTAGAACTCCAAGTTCCAGATATCAGGCTCTAGAGGCTGGGTGAAAGTCCCTCGACCTTGGGCTTCAGCTGTTCCTCTTGCTCCTGGCCCACTGAAGCCAGAGACATCTCTTCACTCAGGCTGCTGAGGCTGACATACCCAAGGTCAACAAGTGAAAAGGTACAGTCTTGATATTACCAAACCACACGGCAGGCTGTTGATTCAAGTACATTGAAAGTCCCAAGATTGTCAGAGCATGGAAAGCTACTGAACAATGACTCAGCTACATGCAGGGTTCAAGCATGCCATCAGCTAGAGACCTTCTTCAAAGTTGCTTCTTATATACTGTAAGCAGACCACATCCCTAATACAGCTACTCTGCTGCTCTAATAGATTCCACCATGGAGTTGATTACCAGTCTCACCATGGGGAATACTACATCCAGCTGCCCAGCCACTCAACCAGGCCCAGCCAAGTTGACACATAACTTTAACTATCACAGACTCATTCTCCCTTTCATTGTATAGTTAAGAAAAATGAGTCTTATACCTGGGGTCCCTCAACAAATTACCAGAAAATTATAAATTCTATAGAAATAGTCTATATTTGAATATATATGAAGAAGAACGCAGCATCAGGATTGGAAGAAGATTCATTAACAGCCTGCAATATGCAGATGACCCAATCTTCCTTGCTGAAAGTGAAGATGACTTGAAGCACTTATTGAGGAAAATCAAAGTCTTGAGTGTGGATCACTTTAAGATACAGAAAACAAAAATTCTCATAACTGGACTAATAAGGAAAATCATGAAAAATGGAGAAAAGATCAAAGTTGTTAAAGATTTCATTTTTCTTGGATCCAGAGTAAACACCCATGGAAGCAACAATCAAAAAATCAGATGTCATACTGCAGTGGACAAGGCTGCTGCAAGGGATCTATTTAAAGTGTTGAGGAGCAAAGATGTCACTTTTAAGACTAAGTTGCATCTGACCCAAATCATGGTATTTTCAACTGCCTCATATGCATATGAAAGCTGGACA
>NW_006921732.1:4527698-4531827 GCF_000298275.1 Orycteropus afer afer
CTTTGAATCACGGTGTTGGTGAAGAATACTGAAAATAACATTGACTGTCAGGAGAATAAACAAATCTGTTCTGGAGGAAGTACAACTGGAATGTTCCTTGGAAGCAAGAACGGCCAAATTTTGTGTCCCTTACTTTGGTCATGTTGTCAGAAGGGACCATTTCCTGGAGAAGGATATCATACTTGGTAAAGTGGAAGGTCAGAGGAAAAGGCGAGGGCCCTCAACAAGATAGACTGATACAGTGGCTGCAACAATAGGTTTGAGTATAGTATGGATTGTGAAGATGGTGCACAACTGGCCTGTGTTTTGTTCTATTGTACATAGGGTCATTACAAGTCAGTGCTGACTTGATAGCACCCAACAACAACAACAGAGAAATATTATCAAAAGAGAAGTTAATCCTGGTTAAATTACTGCATTTCAAAGATGACAAATTCTTTCTTCAAACAGACAAAGCAAGTTATTCATAAGAAGGAAAAATCAGATTGGCTTCAGAATGTTCCACAGCTAAGGTTTATGGCAATCTGAAGGCAAGTATGACCTATGAATATCATACCCAGCTGTGTTGTCATTTAAATAAAAAAGCAACAGGCAGCCATTCTTAAAATAGAAAGAATTTAAGGAATTTAGCATCTTTCTTCAAAAAAAAAAAAAAAAAACTACTGGATGTTGAATTTCAGCTAGTTAAGACATGAATCTAAATAAATTAGCTATCATAGAGGATTGATGGTAAACATTTAATCTATCTTAATCCAGCACTAAACAACTGAGGGAATTAGAGCTCCAAAATGACATGGAAACATTATGAACCTTGGTAAAGTAAAAGTAATGAGTAACAAAAATTCGGAGTTAGGAGAGAAGAGGTAGATGTATAACAATATTAATTACTTTGACTTTCAATAAACCCACTGCCATTGAGTCACTTCCAACTGATAACGACTATATAGGACAGAGTAGAAACCAAGGCTGTAAATCTTTGCAGAAGTAGACTGCTTCATCTTTCTCCCTCAGAGTAGCTGGTGGGTTTGAACTGCCAACTTTTTGGTTAGCAGCCCAATGCCTTAGCCACTGAACCACCAGAGCTCCTCTGATAGATAATACTGACAGTATTGTCTAAAATGTGAAGTTTTTAAAAAAATAATAACTCTATTTTTTTCATAACCTTTTTCACGGTTTCAACACTCATCAATCTTTTTAGTTACTTTTATTTCTGTTAAATTCAGTAATACATTTTTATTAACCATTTTTACTTAAAATATCTTGGTCAGTATAATCCAATTAAAATTATTTCTAAATATCCATTATGCTGTATAAATACAGAGATTTCTGGAATGATGTTCACCAAGTGTTAAAGATACTATTTTGAATGTTAGACTTAAAGGAGATCTGTTACTTCTTTGTGCTTTTTCTAAACTATCTGAATTTTTAATGAGCATATATAATTTTTTAAAGCATAGTAAGGTTATTACTCTAAAGAGAGAGGGAGAATGGAAGTTTCAGGAAATATTCCCTGAATTTTGAAAGACAGTTCCCTCAACAATACTGATATTGATAGTTACATTCATTGAGACTAAGCATTATTCATACAGTGTCTTTATTACTCAGCACAACTTTGAAAACCAGGCATGATAATTCCCAATTTAAACATGAGGCTTAGAGCAATAAAATCTTCTGCCCAAAGGCATATATCCTGGAAAAAAAAAGCCAAGGGCCAAAATTGTGATATAAACTCAGATCTCTCGATTTTTTCCCCGTGAATCACTGGTATACCCATATAGTCAGAGAAGGAAATTAGCTTCATTATAATTAAATGTTTACTTTTATTAAATGTTTCCGAAATCTTGGATTATTCTCTGGATGCTTGATGGCATACAGGGGGACATGCTCAAAAAGCCTGGAAATAATGTTGCCCCTGAAAGAAAATTCGCTCTTCATGAAGGAAGTTAATCATCTGTGTGAAACTAAGAGTCCATCTATAAATTATGTCCAAAGAGTTTGGAAACACTGAAAACTCTAAATAAGATGATCTGGGAGTAATTGCAAAGCCACAGACCTGGAAATTGAAGGCAATGTAGTAAGTAGAAACTATATCAGTTGTTCTTGTTTGTAGCTGTTGAGTTGGTTCTGACTCATGCAAGCCCACGTGTGCAGAGCAGAATAGTGTCGCATAGTATTTTCAAGGCTTTGACCTCCAGAAGCAGATTGCCAGGCCTGTCTTCCAAAGAGTCTCTGGGCAGGTTCTCACAGCCAACCTTTTGGCCAGTAGTTAAGTGCCTGACTCTTTGCTCCATCCAAGGACTCCTACAACAATTGAAAAGTATCCTATTTGGAGGAAGTCTGTGCGAATAGAAAGGGGAGGGCCTTGACCCACCATGGAAATGTAAAAAGGGAAAGTGACCAAGGTGTCCTCCCAGGCATTATCCAGAGGCTAGAAATTTTACCTAAGCAAGGCCAACGTCATGATTTCCCTGGCAAGGTCTGGAGTGCAGCCCTTTGCTGCATGTTAGAATCATCTCTGCAGCTTTTAATATAATATTCTTGCCATGACCTTACTACAGACCAACTGAATCAGCATCTCAGAGAGTGGTCCCAGGTACAAGTATTCTAATATGCACCCAGGGTTGAGACACACAGCTAAAGTAGGCAGAGGGCCTAAATTCACTGGTTGTTGTTATGTGCCGTTGAATCAGACCTGACTCATAGTGACCCCTCTTTGGATTTCCGAGGCAGTATCACTATGGAAGTAGATTGCCCCATCTTCCTTCCGAGGAGTGGCTGGTGGGTTTGAACCGCTCACTGGAGAGGTTCCTTTTCAGACTGACTTGCTGGGATTCCAGGTTTACTAGTCCACAATCTGATACTTGGCTTCCCTTGTGACTTGCTCACGGGGAGAGAGAGTGGGGGGTAGTGGGGGAGAAAGAGGGAGAGAGAGAAAATGCCCTGATTTTCTGAAGTGAGTTCTGGTCTACTTTGAAAATTAAATTGGCTTTGCAGACAATACTTTATTCTGCAATTTAATAAATGTATTTCTGGTTTATGCATCAGTCACAGTGAACTCTTTAAATGTGAGTCTGAAGATAATGTCTTTGAGAAATACATTTGCTCTTCATGTGCCACAAAGTTAGGTTTCTGAACCTGTCAGGACACTGGACCATAGTAATGCCAGCCTGTGGGGACGAATGACTAGCTGACTTTCCCAGGAGCACTCCTTCAGCCCAACTTCAGGTCTTTTATTCTCCACAGCCAGATTGTAAGTTCCTTAAAAGCACAGGTTATCACCAGCCACTTCTCAGAAGGAAGGTTGGGCAATCTACTTCCATAGTGATACTGCCTCAGAAATCCAAGGAGGGGTCTCTATGAGTCGGGGCCAACTCAACGGCACATAACAACAACAACAACCACCTTAGTACAGCACAGGCCTAGGCAGTTCTAGAAACTTCCTAAGTGACTGGAAATAATATTAAAGAAATGAATGCAGTCAATGCATTTGGGAGTATATCTGTATTGTAGTGACTTGTATCCAACCTATGTCCTCAGATAAATGACAAAGCTGAGTTACTTGGTCAATGGTGTCTGCGACACCAGGTTGGAAGCCAGGTGTCAAGCAAGGTGCCTCATATCTGAGGCTTTGAAAAGAGGCACCTGGGTCAGGGGTAAGGCAGGGTAATTCTTAGCTAACACTCCTTTGTCCTTCAGTTCCCAGATGTCATATTTCCCAAAACACTTTCCCTGACCTCCATGCTAGTTACTTTTCTCTGAAATCCCACACATCCCTCAGTTTCCCTTTACTGCAGTCATCATCACAGTGTATTCATATTGTCCATTTACTCATCTGTCTCCCATCATCCCTGTCTTGGAACTCTTAAAGGCAGATTCCGTATCTTGGTCACATTTGTATTCCCAAGGCATGACATCACGAGTTCAATAAATATTTGTTGAGTGTAGTGGCACTGAAACAAGGCGGGCTTGTGCTTACTCACTGATCTGCACTGAACACGTTCCCTTGTTCCCCTACCGAGAGGGACCAGGTCTTCGGGAGCAAGGTAAGCACGGGCGTAGCACAGAGTAGCAGGCCGGAAGAGCAGGAGGAAGGGGTGGAACCCAGGAAGCCAAAGAGAAGAGTGTTCAG
>NW_006921732.1:4536043-4536594 GCF_000298275.1 Orycteropus afer afer
CTCCTTGTGAAATCCTCAGTGCCATTTTAATAAATTCTTTTTCTAAGTCAAGGATAGTTTTATATATGGAAGGAAGCTTTCTTTGTTGTTTACCAGGGATGGTAAGGGAGGAGAAAACAGTGCAAAAGTAAAAATAAATTCTTCTTCTGCTGAAATCAGCAGGAATCTGTTTCTGTTGCTTACTACTTAGAACCCTGACTGTATTCAGTGAATAAATCAATGGATAAATAAATTCTTTTCTATTCAATCACAAAGAAGACATTGGAATAAGATTACTATATGCAAACAGAGCAAGACAAGAAAAGTAGAGATGTGAAGCCAAGCGGGACCTTAGGGAAGGAATGGCCTTGGAGCTGCAAGCAGAAGGTAAGAACAGAAACCTGGAGGACTTCTATTCTGGTTACCTAGCGCCGCTCTGACAAGAATACACCACAAATAGGATGGCTTAAACAAAACAGGAGTTTATTCTTACAATTGTTTGGAGGCTTTAAGTCCAAGTTCAAAGTGCCAGACTCTAGGGGTTGGTTGAAAGCCCTTTGACATTGGGCTTC